>NC_134084.1:74080300-74392467 GCF_000715075.1 Nicotiana tabacum | reverse complement strand
GAACCTCGTAAATTCTGGTGTTCCCTTTATTATTGCTTTATTGTCTTATTTATTATTTGGTGGTTGTCATAATTTTTGGTATAGTAGTTGTGACTTATTCACACTCTATACATTTGGCTTCCGCAACAATTGGTATCAGAGCCAAGGTACTGTCTAAGTATGCTCTGTGGTTGCAGCATAGTCTGATCTTCCACATCAGAAAAGATTTATCTTGGTAACTGAGTCAAGGTTCTGTCTGAGTATGCTCTGTGGTTGCAGCTTAGTCTGATCTTCCACACCAGAAAGGAAATAATCTTGATTTGTGTCGTCAGCTATTAAATAATATTTGTGTCAAAGATGGGAGACAATAAACAAGAAGAATCTACATCAAGTGTCAACAATACGTCATCATTGGCATCTTCGCTTATGACAAGAATTGTGTCAAATGCGAAATTTGCGGTCGAAATATTTGACGGGTCCAGACATTTTGGGATGTGGCAAGGCGAGGTTCTAGATGTCCTTTTTCAACAAGGGCTAGATCTGGCCATTGAAGAAAAGAAACCAGATGTTATTGGAGAAGAAGATTGGAGAATTATCAACCGTGTTGCTTGCGGTACCATTCGATCCTACCTTGCTAGAGAGCAGAAATATCCATACACAAAGGAAACTTCTGCAAGTAAATTATGGAAAGCACTGGAGGATAAATTTTTGAAGAAAAATAGTCAAAATAAATTGTACATGAAGAAGAGACTGTTTCATTTCACCTATGTTCCTGGTACCACGATGAATGAACATATCACCAGTTTCAATAAGTTGGTTACAGATTTGCAAAATATGGATACAACTTATGATGATGGTGACTTGGCCTTGATGTTGTTGGCGTCACTTCCTGATGAGTACGAGCACCTTGAAACTACTCTACTCCATGGAAATGACGAAGTTTCTCTCAGAGAAGTTTGTTCGGCTTTGTACAGCTATGAACAAAGAAAGCGAGAAAAACAGAAGGGCGGAGAAGGAGAAGCACTATTTGTGAGGGGTCGTCCTCAAAATCAAACGAGGACAAAGAAGGGAAGATCCAAGTCAAGATCCAGACCCAGCAAAGATGAATGTGCCTTTTGTCGAGAAAAAGGGCACTGGAAGAAAGACTGTCCGAAGTTGAAGAATAAGGCCAAACATAACAATGGAAAGGCCATTATGGATTCAAATGTAGCTGATTGTGATGATTCAGACTTCTCATTAGTTACAACAGAGTCATCAACATCATCAGACATATGGTTGATGGACTCGGCTTGTAGCTATCATATGTGTCCCAACAGGGACTGGTTCATGGAATTTCAAGAAGGAGAATATGGAGTCATCCACACAGCGGATAACAGCCCTCTTACCTCATATGGCATTGGTTCAATACGATTAAGGAACCATGATGGAATGATCAGAACATTGATAGATGTTCGATATGTACCGGATTTGAAGAAGAATCTCATCTCTATGGGAGCCCTAGAATCAAAAGGGTTCAAAATCATTGCAGAAAATGGAGTGATGAGAGTATGCTCCGGTGCACTAGTGGTAATGAAGGCTAATCGGAAGAATAATAATATGTACCGCTATCGTGGCAGTACAGTTATTGGGACAGCGACAGTAACATCCAGTGACGACAAAGAGGCAGAAGCAACCAAGCTATGGCACATGCGCTTGGGACATGCTGGAGGAAAATCCTTGAAAACTCTATCAGATCAAGGATTGTTAAAAGGAGTAAAGGCTTGCAACTTGGAGTTTTGTGAGCATTGTGTCAAAGGGAAACAGACAAGGGTTAAATTTGGTACAGCGATCCATAATACTAAAGGCATTTTGGATTATGTACACTCTGATGTTTGGGGTCCTTCCAAAACACCTTCATTGGGTGGGAAGCACTATTTTGTAACCTTTGTTGATGATTTTTCTCGAAGAGTGTGGGTGTATACAATGAAAAACAAAGATGAAGTGCTGGGAATTTTTCTCAAATGGAAGACGATGGTGGAGAATCAAACAGGCAGGAGGATCAAGTGTATTCGCACAGACAATGGAGGTGAATACAAAAATGATCATTTCAATAAGGTCTGTGAAAATGATGGCATCGTCCGACACTTCACTGTTAGACATACACCACAACAGAATGGAGTGGCAGAACGTATGAACCGGACCTTGCTGGAGAAGGTACGGTGTCTGTTGTCCAATGCTGGCTTGGGCAAAGAATTTTGGGCTGAGGCAATTACATATGCATGTCACCTCATTAATCGTCTACCATCTGCTGCTATTGATGGCAAAACACCATTTGAAAAATGGTACGGAAAACCTGCTGTAGATTATAACTCTTTGCACGTGTTTGGCTCAACTGCATATTATCATGTGACGGAGTCAAAATTGGATCCAAGGGCAAAGAAGGCTATTTTTATGGGAATTACTTCTGGAGTCAAAGGATATCGCTTATGGTGCCCTATGACAAAGAAAGTAATATTCAGCAGAGATGTTACCTTTGATGAATTTGCTATGGTAAATAAGGTAACAGAAGATACCAAACAAAATGAAGGTGCTTCTAAGCAGGTGGAGTTTGAGGGAAAATTTATTTTTCCTACACAAGAAGCAGAGGAGGAAACAAATGAAGATTACCCTCTGGAAGGAGAGCCAGTAGAGGAGATTCCAACTCAGGAATCTCAACAACAACTTGAATCAATAGCAACCAGCAGGCCAAAAAGAACAATAACGAAACCTGTTCGTCTCATAGAGACGGTTGCTTGTGCAACCTCAATTGTAGCTGATGATGTTCCTACTACTTATAAAGACGCTGTCCAAAGTTCAGAAGAAGATAAGTGGAGGATTGCCATGAATGATGAAATACAGTCCCTTCATCAGAATCATACATGGAGATTGGCCAATCTCCCGAAGGGAAAGAAAGCAATTGGGTGCAAATGGGTATTTGCAAAGAAGGAAGGATTTCCTAACCAAGTAGATGTTCGCTACAAAGCAAGATTGGTGGCCAAAGGATATGCTCAAAAGGAGGGAATTGATTACAATGAAGTGTTTTCTCCAGTTGTAAAACATTCCTCCATTAGAATTATGTTGGCTTTGGTAGCACAATTGGATTTGGAACTAGTTCAGATGGATGTAAAAACTGCATTTTTACATGGAAACTTGGAGGAGGAAATCTACATGACTCAGCCAGAAGGATTCAAAGTTGCTGGAAAAGAAAATATGGTGTGCAAACTTGAAAAATCGTTGTACGGATTGAAACAATCTTCTAGACAATGGTACAAGCGATTTGACGAGTTTATGTTGCGGCAAGGGTACAAGAGAAGCAAATACGATCATTGTGTGTATTTGCACAAGCTTAAAGATGGTTCCTTTGTATATCTTCTCCTATATGTTGATGATATGTTGATAGCTTCCAAGAATTCGGAAGAAATTGATAAGTTGAAGATTCAACTGAAGAAGGAGTTCGAGATGAAGGATTTGGGTGAGGCAAAGAAAATTCTTGGCATGGAGATAATTAGAGATAGACGTTCAAAGAAACTCTGTTTATCTCAAAAGGAATATTTGAAGAGAGTACTTCAACGTTTTGGCATAGATGACAAGACTAAGCCAGTTAGTACTCCACTTGCTTCCCATTTTAAGCTAAGTACTACTATGTCGCCAATGGATGAAGCTGAACGAGAGTATATGTCAAAGGTACCATACGCAAATGCTGTTGGTAGCTTGATGTATGCAATGGTTTGCACAAGGCCTGACATTTCACAAGCTGTTGGAGTTATTAGCAGATATATGCACAATCCAGGGAAGGAGCATTGGCAAGCTGTGAAGTGGATTCTACGGTATATTCATAATACTGTAGATGTCGGGTTAGTTTTTGAGCAGGAAGACAATCAGTTTGTAGTTGGATATTGTGACTCAGATTTTGCGGGTGATATGGACAAACGAAGATCAACTACTGGTTATGTGTTTACTTTTGCAAAGGCACCAGTTAGTTGGAAGTCTACTTTGCAGTCAACAGTTGCTTTGTCTACAACAGAGGCAGAGTACATGGCTATTACAGATGCTGTGAAAGAGGCAATTTGGCTTCAAGGATTGCTAAAGGAGCTTGGTGTTGAACAAAAAGGTATCACAATTTTTTGTGATAGTCAAAGTGCTATTCAATTAGCGAAGAACCAAGTTTATCATGCAAGGACGAAACACATTGATGTTCGGTATCATTTCGTACGAGAAATCATAGAAGAAGGTGGAGTCACGGTGAAGAAAATTCATACTACAGAGAATCCTGCTGATATGCTGACAAAGGTGGTGACTGCGGTCAAGTTTCAACATTGTTTGGATTTGATCAACATTGTTGAACACTGAAGATTGAAGATGAAGACACAACCAAAATTTGTTATTGAGAGAGAATTGAAAATGTGGAATTTTGCCAAGGTGGAGATTTGTTGAAGTTTGGCAAAATGCCAAAGTCCCACATTGGTTGGGAGTTAAGTTTGGGGGGATTTTTCACCTATAAAAGAAGGCCTAATGTTTAGGATTGAAACACACCTCTCATTTGCCTTCTCATCTGTTTAAGGCATTTGTATCTTCTCTCTTTAGTATTATTTCACTTGTATTTTTGGAGTGGAATAAAATATTTGGTTGTGTCCGAGGAGTAGGCAAAATTAGCCGAACCTCGTAAATTCTGGTGTTCCCTTTATTATTGCTTTATTGTCTTATTTATTATTTGGTGGTTGTCATAATTTTTGGTATAGTAGTTGTGACTTATTCACACTCTATACATTTGGCTTCCGCAACAGAAGGGGGCAACAAAAGAAGTGGAAATAGGCTTGCAATTTCCCATGTTACACCGATCAAACACTTTCTTAATATATTTCCTTTGTGACAAGAATAACTTGCGTGCCTTTCGTCTCTCTAAATCTCCATGCCAAGAATATTTTTCGATGCACCTAAATCTTTCATCTCAAACTCACTATTGAGTTGCACCTTCAAGTTATTAATAAGTGACTTGTCCTGGAAAGCAATCAACATATCATCGACATAAAACAAAAAGTACACAAAAGACCCCGCTGAAAATTATTTGAAATAAATACAACTATCACTTTGACTCCTAGAGTTGCCTTGCCCAATCATAAATGAGAAACTTTTTATATTACTTTTTGGGAGCTTGCTTGAGGCTATACAATAATTTGTTTAATCGACAAATATAATGTTCCTTGCTAGGAACTACGAAACTCTTAGGTTAAGTCATATTGAGTTTTTCATCTAACTCTCCATGCAGAAAAGCAGTCTTAACATCGAGTTGCTCCAACTCTAAGTCAAACAAAGCAAGCAAGACACGAATAGAGGTATGACGGACAACATGAGAGAATACCTCATTGAAATCAATGCCTTTTTGTGACCAACACATAAAACAACCAACTGCGCCTTCTATCTTGGATCTTCAACTCCGGGGATGCTGTCTTTTTTTCTTGTAGAGCCATTTGCAAGATAAGGGTCATTTACCCTTAGGCGGCTCACACAGATTCCAAGTACCGTTTTTATGGAGACTTTTAATTTCTTCAATCATCACCACTAGCCACTTTGAGGAATCCTCACAAGAAATTGCTTCAGAGTAACAAGATGGTTCCATACTTTCATCAACTTCTTGTGCAACAGAGAAAGCATATGCAATCAATTCATCCTTATTAGTGTATTTATCGTGCCTTTTCATTATTCTCCTCAGATGATCTCGAGCAGTAGAATAATCCTCCTGGTGTATCTGAACAAGAATAGTTGTACTAGAATTATATATCAATAACATCATCAATTCTACTAGGCTCGATAGTGAAGGAAGTAGTGACATTCTCATCATTAACTGGAACCATAGGTTTCATTAATAACTCTACCTTTTTATTATTTATCTTCTGATCACTTATACCATTAGAAGAAAAAGCAACTGAGTCTTTTCCTGAATATAATAAAGATTTTTCATTAAAAATCACATCTCTACTAAGAATTATTTTTTCCTGACTTAGGAATCGGACACCACAAGCGATATCCTCTCACTCCGGACCCATAACGAATAAAATGCACTTTTTAGCTCTAGGCTCTAATTTTCTCTCATTACATGTGCATAAGAAGGACATTCAAAACTCTTAACCTAGAGTAGTTAATAGAATTAACTGACCATTCTTCTTCTGAACTCTTAAAATCAAGTGAGGAATGTGAAGAATGATTTATCAAATAACAACTTGTAGAAGCTGTCACTATTAGAATTCCAGAAAAAAGCGACCAAACTTTAGCGACTAAAGTTGGTCTGTCAAGAAAAGCGACCAACGTTGGTCGCTAAATTGGCGAAAATAATAAAATAATTATTTGAAATACATTAGTGACCAAGGTTGGTGGCTACTAGGTCGCTAATTTCGTCAAAATGTTGACCGGACTGGTCAGACTTGCTTGGTCAAAGGTATACTTACCCACATATAAAATTTTAATAATTATAATATTATTTAAAAATATTATAAAAATATAAATAAATATAATTTAAAATTAGCGACCAAAGTTGGTCGCTAATTAAAGGGTAAGCAGATAGGACCCAGTTATAAAATTTTAATAATTATATTTTTATTTAAATTTTTTTATAAAATATAAATAAATATAATTCAAAGTTAGCGACCAAAGTTGGTCGCTAACCTGGGACCCAGTTCTAACGTTTAACAATTATATTATTATTTTGAATATTATATAAAATATAAATAATATTATATAAAATATAAATAAATCTGATTTAAATTTAGCGACCAACTTTGGTCGCTAATTTAAATTTATGTATAATTAGCGACCAAAGTTGGTCTCTTTGCAGGTCAACAATGGTCAAAATTAAAACCACTTTTGTATTTACTATCTAAATAATATAAATGTAAGCCGTTAACACTTTTGTAATACAAGGGATGAATAGACTAAAATATACTCTAACATGCTATATATGCAGTTAAGTAGTACTACGAAGCGTGCGTGTGTGTCTATATATATACTTACACTATACTATGCACTAAGTATCAGTATATATATATATATATATATATATATATATATATATATATATATATATATATATATATATATATATATATATATATATATATATATATATATATATATATATATATATATATATATATATATATATATATATATATATATATATATATATATATATATATATATATATATATATATATATATATATATATATATATATATATATATATATATATATATATATATATATATATATATATATATATATATATATATATATATATATATATATATATATATATATATATATATATATATATATATATATATATATATATATATATATATATATATATATATATATATATATATATATATATATATATATATATATATATATATATATATATATATATATATATATATATATATATATATATATATAGTCAAACAGTCAAAAACTAGTGACCAACTTTGGTCGCTATTTTGGTCAAAATAGTCAAAACTTATTTTGCTACCAAAATAGCGACCAAAGTTGGTCACTAGTTTTTGACTGTTTGACCAGAATAGCGATCAACGTTGGTCGCTATTTCTAAAAACAGTGTCAAAATCGGGTTTCCCCTTCCATTCTCTTATTTTCTTCAAAAAATTTCCCCAAACTCTCTCTTTTCTCTCTCACACTCAACCCCCCCCCCTCCGACTCCCAGCAGCAGCGGTGCCACCGACGGCAGCAGCTCCATCGCCGGCGTCCTCCACTGCCCAGGTAGGTTTCTCTCTCCTTTCTTTGTTTTTTTTTCGAAATACATTGATTTTGTTTAATTCCTCCTAGTTTGATTTGTAAAAATGAATTGTTCTTAGCTAAATTAAATCTATGATAAATGTTAGTATCTAAAATATTTAGTTTTACCTACTAATTTGGGGAAGAAATGGTTTGAAGAGAAGAAACCCTAAACCCTACTAATTCCTATTAAATTTGTTATGTGTTGTCTTGAATTTTGCTAGTTAGAATCTAGGGTTTATGATTTGATCTTGTGAATCGGATATAATCCTAACTTTTAGGTTTGAATTATAACCTTGAATCTTTGCTATTTCTAGTTTTTGTTTCAATTACACTTTGTATTGTCTTGATAGTTTAGTTAGAATCTAGGGTTTAGGATATGAATTGGACTTTTAGTTTATGAATTGAACTTTTAATTTATAAATTGAGTATTTTAGGATATGAATTGGACTTTTAGTTTATGAATTGGACTTGTAGTTTATAAATTGTAATTTTAGGATATGATTTGAGCTTTTAATTTATGAATTGGATTTTTAGTTTATAATTTGAAATTTTAGGATACGAATTGAACTTTTAGAATATAAATTGAACTTTTAGTTTATAAATTGAGTATTTTAGGATATGAATTGGACTTTTAGTTTATGAATTGAACTTTTTGGATATGAATTGAAATTTTAGTGTATGAATCGAATTTTTTGGATATGAATTGAACTTTTAGTTTATGAATTGAACTTTTAGTTTATAAATTGAACTTTTAGTTTGTAAATTGAAAATTTAGGATATGCATTGAAATTTTAGGATATGAAATTAATTACCAAAATAAAGATTAGGATATGAATTAACTAAATTAATTTGTTCTTATTTTATTTGTATAGATGGAACATCGTACTTGGATGTACAATAGGAATTATCCTAATCGGCGGGGATTGCGGGAGGATTTTGTAGAAGGAGTTGATGACTTTATTAGACATGCAATATCACTTCCGCCATACCAAAATGAAGGAGTAATTAGGTGCCCTTGTGTTAGGTGTGACTATATGAAGTTTGGAAAACCGGATAAAGTTAAGCTTCATCTTTATAAGGGGTTTATAGCGAATTACTTTGTGTGGACTAATCATGGAGAGATCGATGGTAGCCATGGGATATTTCATAACATGGTTGTGGGTGAAAGTAGTAGGTCGGTGGAGAATACAAACCGTGATTCTAGAATTCATGATATGGTTGCAGATGCTTTTGGAATGCACTTAGGGAGTGAGCCCAATGAAAATGTTGAACAAACTCCTAATGATGATGCAAAACATTTTTATGAACAGTTAGAGAAAGCTAGTTGTCCATTACTTAAAGGAAGTCCGCACTCTGAGTTGTCTGTTGCAGTTAGATTACTAAGTATCAAATCTGATTGGAATATTTCTCAAGGAGCCATGGACTCTTTCATTGACCTTATGAGTGAACTAGTTGACCCTGATATCGAATTACCTACTGATTTCTATAAGGCAAAGAGATTAGTTTCTAAGTTAGGACTTTCGTCAATGAGAATTGATTGTTGTGAAAATGGTTGCATGTTATATTATAAAGATGATGCAAATTTAAGTAGTTGTAAATTTTGCGAAAAGCCTCGTTTCAAGAGGCTTTCCAGCGGGAAGATGGTCTCTATCAAGGCGATGCATTATTTACCTCTTATACCTAGGCTAAAAAGGTTATATGCGCCGATGAGTTTTGCTCCTCATATGAGATGACACTTTGAAAATAGAAGACCACCTGGTGTTATGTATCATCCTTCAGATGGAGAAGTTTGGAAGCACTTTGATAGGACATATATAGATTTTGCTAGCGAACCAAGGAACATTCGATTAGATCTATGTGCAGATGGCTTCACGCCTTTTTCTATATATGAGGGTTATGCGTTGAATTTTGGGGAAAAAGTTGATATGGAGGTAGGGAAGTTGAGCCATTTGAAAATTCATGATTGTCATGTTTTCATGGAGACCTTAGTGCCTGTTGTATTTTGTGGTTTGCCTGAAAGAATCTGGAAACCCATCATAGAGATTAGTTTGTTTTTCAAAGACTTGTGTTCTTCTACATTAATGGAAGAAAACCTACTCTGGATGGATCAGAACATTCGTGTAACTTCTAGTAAGATGGAAAAGATATTTCCATGTGGGTTTTTTGATGTGATGGAATACCTTCCAATCCACCTTGTACACGAGGCATGACTTAGAGGGCCTGTTCAATGCAGATGGATGTATCACTTTGAGAGGTAGTATTATCAGTTTGATGTAATTTTCTGTTTTATTTGAATGTTCTTGGCTAACCTGAAATTATGTAGGACAATTGGCAAATGCAAACAATTTGTTAAGAAGAGGAATAGGATTGAAGGATCTATATGCGAAGCTTATCTTGCAAAGGAAACTGCTCATTTTTGTTCTTATTATTTTGAGAGTAATGTGTCATGTGCTAGGAATAGGCCCAACAGGCACACGGTCGACCTTATGAATGATCCATTATATCCGCTTATGTCCATATTCAATCAACCAGGCCGATGTTCTAAGGAAAGAGAAGTTTGAGTGATATGGAGTACAAGTCAGCTACACTTCATGTGTTGCTAAATTGTCCCGAAGTTGTACCATTTCTCAAGTAAGTATTGATTTAGTAGTTATCAAAATATAAAATTTACTGTGATTATATCTCAATGCAACTACTAAAAATATTTGATGTGTCACAGTTACTTCGTGGGTCAATTTGGCTATGATGATGTATATACGACATTTGATACGTGGTTTAAATAATTTATAAGTTTATCCTTAAAATATTCTAACACTATGTAGGTAAACAATGTTTAGAAGTTATGCTAACTTATGAATTTTTTTAACAATATGTAGGTAAATGCTCCAAATAATGGTGTAAATCAATTTTGAAAGATATATCTTGGGGACCAGGGCTTCAGGTCACAACAATGTCTAAGTACGTTATAAATGGTTATAAGTTTCATACAGAGGATTGCTCTAAAAATAAAAAATAGTAACAACAGTGAGGTGTGGGTTCAAGATGGTGATAGCAACCATGTTGGAGATATTGATTATTATGGTGTGCTTAAAGAAATAATAGAATTAGAAAATACAGGTTCACTTTTCATTAAGTATTTTGATTTACTTTTATATAAATTTTGAAATACTAATTCAATGTAATTTTTTTTATAGGGTCGCTACACAGCTGAAGTGCAGGAATTCATACGCAGTCAGCCACCTAATGAGTCGGGCGAGCCAATCCAACCTTCGGACGAGGATGTTGAAAGAATGTGGACGGAGGCTGCAGGCGGTCCAAAATGAGGGAAGGTATACGGGCTTCCTACTAAGAAATTCCATCTCTATAAGTGTGGAATGCAAGGAATAGAGACTTCCTCGCAAGCCGAGCAGCTTGATGGGGAGAGCCTCTCCGCTATGCGGGAGACTGTGACAAAGCTCACATCCGAGCTAGAAGCGGCCAAGGAAAGAAAAAATCTTAGAGATGCTCAGTACATTGGCGTGGTCACTCAGTGCCAGGGCATGCAAGAGCAGCTCAAATCTCTCCTAGCTTCTGGAGGTTTTCTGATTCCCCGGTCTCGTGACTCATCTCCAGAGGCTCGCCTTCCCCGTGATCGTTCCTCCCGTCCTCCAAGTGCTCGTTCCTCCCGTCCTCTCCGTGATCGTTCTTCCCGTCCTAGACAAGTAGACCCTTCTGGATACCGTCTTCCTGATGAAAGTTCATCAGACGGTGATGATAATGATGTACAAAACACTCATTGACTTTTATACACTTTGAACTAGACAAATAGAATCGATTTTCGAATGGGCTTGTAATAAAAGTTAACTTAGTTTGGTTAGCTTAATGTGGTAGTTCTATTGAACTTTATACTTTGTCGGTTTTAATGTTGGTTTTAATGTTGTTTTTGTGTTGTTGTTATTGTTGTTGTTGTTGTTGTTGTTGTGTTGTTGTTGGTATTATTGTTGGTATTGTTGTTGTTGTTGCTTGTAATAGGGATTTGGTATGACTGACAGGTGGTGTAGCTGCCAAAACAGGTAGTTTCTGCCAAAATAATACCCAAAAAAGCGACCAAAGTTAGTCGCTTTTTGGTCGCTTTTCTATTAAAAAAATAATTTTCTGGGATATAACGACCAAAGTTGGTCGCTAATTAACCTAGATTTCTCAAAAA
Organism: Nicotiana tabacum; assembly: GCF_000715075.1. Lineage (NCBI taxonomy): Eukaryota > Viridiplantae > Streptophyta > Magnoliopsida > Solanales > Solanaceae > Nicotiana > Nicotiana tabacum. Next base: position 74,380,495 of record NC_134084.1, on the reverse strand, counting down.
GGGACCAACCTTGGTCGCTATTCCATTAAAAAAAATAATTTTTGGAAATATAGCGACCAACTTTGGTCGCTTATATTTAAAAAAAATTAAATTCTTGAAATTAGCGACCAAAGTTGGTCGCTTATTTTTAAAAAAAATTAAAAAAATTAATAAAAGAGCGACCAATCTTGGTCTCTATTTTCCAGATTTCAAAATATAATATTTGGATTAGAGACCAAAGTTGGTCGCTTTTTTATTATTGATAATAAATAAAAAAACGTATTTTACATTTAGAGACCAACTTTGGTCGCCAAAATTATATTATTAAAATAATAAAGCGACCAAAGTTGGTCGCTATAGTCTTTACCCGGAATATTTGGTCCTTTTACCTTAGATCAAAGTTGGTCGCTATAGTCTTTACCCGGAATATTTGGTCCTTTTACCTTAGATCAAAGTTGGTCGCTAATTAGCGACCAACTTTGGTCCCTAAAATAAAGGGACCAGCAATATTGCGACTAGATATTTTTGGTCGCTTTTAGGCCTATAAACGACCAACTTTGGTCGCTTTTTACTGGATTTTTAGTTGTGTGTCTCAGCCTAAAATTTACTTCCCAACCTAGCATTTGAGAGCATACAATTGGCTCTCTCAAGAAGAGTCATGTTCATGCATTCTGCAACACCATTTTGTTGATATTTCCTTACAAGGTTGTGATATCTAGAAATTCCATGATTTGCATAGAACTCATTAAAGTCACCTTCCGAAACTTCAAACTATTATCAGTCCTGAGCTTCTTATTTTTCTCTTATTTTGGTTCTCAACAAGTATCTTCCAATTCTTGAAGGTGGGAAAAACTTCATTCTTGTGTATAAGAAAAAACACTCAAACTTTGCGAGAAAAATCATCAATAATAGTAAGCACATAACGACGTCCTCCATGAGGAGGAACACGAGAAGGTCCCCAAAGTTTAGAATGTATATAATCCACAATCTATTTTTCAAAACTACAATGTTCACAAAACTCTAACTTATCAATGGCATACCCATAAAGAAGACCCCTCTTGCTCAGGATATGCATGCCTTCTCACTCATATGGCCTAGATGCATATGCCATATCATGGTGATATCAGAATCAGACATAAATGATAAAAATAACTAAAAATACCTGTCACAGTTGAACCTTGCAAGACATATAGAGTACCACAACGGTAAGGTTTTAACAACATCGGATTGGGTATCATTACTGAACACGACAACACCACGATTAACAGATTCATATGTGGCAAACCAGTCCCTATAAGGACACATATGGTAGGTACAACCAAAATCAAGAATTCACTCAGTCTTACTCTTCTTCTTCGAGGTGGCCAAGAGCACGTCACTGTCAGCATCATTCTCAACAATACTAGATTCAGCTGATTTTTCAGGTTGTTTCTTGTTATCCTCTTTATTATTCAATTTATAATATTCAGGAATATTATTCCCAAATTTCTTGTAATAACGATAGGTCTTGTTGGAGTTATGTCCCCTAAACTTAGATCTGGATTTCTTTTTACTGATACTCCCTCTGTTTGTTGCGGAAACCAAATGTATATAGTATGAATGAGTCACAACTACTATACCAAAAATTATGACAGTCACCAAATAATAAATAAGACAATAAAGCAACAATAAAAGGAACACCAAAATTTACGAGGTTCGGCCAATTTTGCCTACTTCCTCGGACACAACCAATATTTTATTCCACTCCAAAAATACAAGTGAAATAATACTAAAGAGAGAAGATACAAATGTCTTAAAAAGATAAGAAGACAAATGAGAGGTGTATTTAAATCCTAAACATTAGGCCTTCTTTTATAGGGTGAAGTACCAACCCAATTTACTTCCCAACCGATGTGGGATATTGATATATTCAACAAATCTCCACCTTGGCAAAATTCCACATCTTCAATTCTCTCTTAATAAAATTTTTTGGTTGTGTCTTCATCTTCAATCTTCAGTGTTCAACAATGTTGATCAAATCCAAACAATGTTGAAACTTGACCGCAGTCACCACTTTTGTCAGCATATCAACAAGATTCTCCGTAGTATGAATTTTCTTCACCGTGACTCCACCTTCTTCTATGATTTCTCATACGAAATGATACCGAACATCAATGTGCTTCATCCTTGCATGATAAAATTGGATCTTCGCTAATTGAATAGCACTTTTGTTACACCCTATGTTTTCGTATGTTAGAGTATCCGTAAGTCAATTTTTGTAAGCTCAAAAATGAGATCAACTTTGAAAGTACGTAAAGTAAGTTAATACTTTTATAATGGAGGTTACAAATCTTTATGATCATGAATAACGAGTACCAAAGGCTTGGAAAGCTTAGGCGCTGAATGAATTAAACAAAATAAGTTTCGTCGAATGTCGACAAGTTTGGAATGTTATAACCTATACTTTTGGGGTGAGACAAGGGTGATTAACATGATGATAAGGTTATGTTATGATTTAGTTTAGTCGTATGATAGTCGTGTTTTATGTTTTTAAGTCAAACAAGTTGTGGAACAAAAGTTGGAAAAGGTCATCACAAGTTACATTCAAAAATGAGTTGAAACTTAGGTTAAATGTAGCTGAGCTTTTCTCCTAACATACTTTGAATAAAGGAATGATCTACGTATTGAAATTAAGATCTATGAGTCTAGTTTTCAACTCATTAAACTGTTTATCAATACGATCTTGGAGTATAGAGATATTCGCATTTTCGCGAGACTGCGCAGCTAGTAGGTGACAAGTAGGTGCATCACCTACTTGCCAAAAAGAGAGGCCTCAACTAAGTCGGTCAAGAGGGGACTTTTAAGGGATTATAAACTCAGTTATTTCACCTATCTTTCATACCAAGAAAACCTAATTGAACCCCTGCAACTCCTCCCCAAAAATCCCACACAAACCCTAGGGTATTCTGGGTGTTACGATGCGATTCTAGTGCTGAAAAGTCCGGACAGCTTGCTAGTTTCTCTTTCTCCTTCTTGTAGCCGTATTGAGGAACTTATTTTTGATGAAAAAGGACCAGGTTTCGTGGGTTATACTCAGTACAAGGTAAGTTTATTCTGCTCCTTCCATTATCTATGCGTTTGCGAGTTGTAACTCGATCGTAAAGAATAGACCTAGCTAGTTTCGAAAGAATGGTATGTTGTTTGTTCTTGTGTAATGGTTGGCTGGTTGTAAACTTATTTTTAAGTTGAATTCATGGCTGGTTTATTGGATAAGAGGTATAGTGATGTACATTTGGTTGTATTTCCCAATTTGAAAGAAAAGACAAGTCGAAACGTGTTTAAGTAAACTGAAAAATTATTTTTGAGTTGATGAACTTGTGGGAATATTTTTGTGCTGTTTCGTGTTGGTATTGGGTTGTATCTTTTAATAATATTTTTATGGAGTTGAGAGGAGGAAGGTTGTGGAGAAACACCACATAATGGCAAGGTTGTTTGTTGGTCGTTCGTCGTAACATTTTCGGGTTGGTTGACACTATTATGGTTGTCCTGTTGTGTATGAAGTGATAGGGGTATGTTGGGCTGTTTGTGATTTTTTTGACTAGTGTGAAGTCATATATATAGGGGATGTTCTGTCCGTTTCATTGTAAAATAGGTTGTGGTCGATACATAATAGTTATGACGCTAAACGATAACGAGAGTGTCATTTCTCTTATTGTAGACTAAGGAGCCGTGAAATTGCATAGCTTGAGGTTGGGAAGAATATACAAGGTATGTTAAGGCACTTACTTCTTTCTTTTGGCATGATCTAAAGTGACATGAACATAAACGATACGCTAATTCATAACGGATCTACTCCTAGAAACTAAGGTTGTCCATGTTGTTCTTTCCTTATAAAGTTATTCTAAACAAGTGTGTATGATCCTTAAATCCCACTAAGGTTCATACTGATGGTAGGGATGTCCATAATGTTAATCGAAGGTGCAATGACCTTACATCACTCCGAAAGGGTTAGAACGTGATTCTATGAGTCGAGCATGCATTATATATATGTATCTATTTTACTCTACCGAGCCGCGCTATAGTCTGCCGGGTATGGCACCTATTGTGCAACCACTGATCAGTTGGGTTTACCGAGCTCCACGTGGCCGGGTACGATTCTACCGAGCCTTATGATGGCCGACTACGTTTTTACCGAGTCCTCTTTGAGGCCGGGTACGATATGATGATGATGATGCCCACAGAGGCGAATGTTTTTAAAAAAGTTCATGTATATATATGTATTATGCATTTCATGTCAGTAGCCCCCAGAGGCACTCAGATGTTACAGGTTGTATCTCCTCTATCTCTCTTTACATTACTGTTCTTGTTTATGCTTTCCTACCTTACATACTCGGTACTTTATTCGTACTGACATCCCTTTTGCCTGGGGATGCTGCGTGTCATGCCCGCAGGTCCCGATTGATAGGTTGACAGTCCTCCTAGTAGGCTATCAGCTCAGCGAAGGTGTTGGTGCACTCCACTTTCTCCGGAGTTGCCTAGTTGGTCAGTATACTTTGGATATGTATTGATTGGTATGGTAGGGCCCTGTCCTGATCTTTATGATTTTATGTACTCTTAGAGGCTTGTAGACAGATGTCAGGTGTAGGGACACTTGTATGGCCTTGTAGGCCTATGTTTTGAGTTTACAAATGGTCATGTCGGCCTTATAGGCCCGTATGTCACAAATATAAGTTTGTATATCATTTTGGGTCTTCATATGTTGAGTATTACCTTATGTTTTATTCTTGTTATCTCATGACCGGTTTTCCAGCTCATTTACTCGTGATAGTATGATAAGAAAGATACGTTACGTTGGTACTCGGTTGAGTAAAGCACCGCCCGTCGCGGCCCTCTGATTCGGGTCGTGACAAAAGTGGTATCAGAGCAGTTCTGTCCTAGGGATTCTACAAGCCGTGTCTAGTAGAGTCTTGTTTATGGGTGTGTAGTGCACCACACTTATAAGCTGGAAGCTACATGGCATTTAGGACTGTCACTCTTTCTTCTTATTCTAGATCGTGTGGTAGAGCTCTGTTGTAAGAATTCAAACTCCTAAATTCGACTTTAGTCATAATACAACGATACCTACATTTAAAAAGATGGTTGGTAAAAGATTGTATGTGGCTGTGAAAGAGTTGAGTTAGAGGAGCTCGATTTTTGCATGATGCATATGATGGGTAAATATAAGGTCTTCAGAAGATCATGTGTGTACTAAGAAGTGTAAGCTTCTCGATAAGGAGCCTTAAGGCAAAGAATATCTATCCACCCCTAAAGGCAATGAAAGATTCAAAAGATAGATACAAGCTTCAACAAGTAAAAGGAGCAAGATGGGAAGGGTACAAGGCACCTAGTTAATAAAGATTATCGGTATTTTCATCTCCGGCAGAAAAATATAAGCATTGTAAGTTACCCTAAACAGTAATAGAGGTATGTATAATTGACCATACCCATCTCAGTTATACCCTATTGGGGGCTAACATGTGTAGATTAAGAAAAGGACGAGATATCAGGATCCGGTTGGGGTTAGGATAACCCATAATGGTGAATTGATTATTTGTGTTAGTTGACAATTTTTGAAGCATAATGCAAATGTGCTAATAAATCTCCTTGTGAGATACCCAGATGGCGCACTCTAAAATAGTACAGCTAGATATGAGTACTATAAATATAGTCACTGAAAGCCTTGAAAGGATAAATATTACCTTAGCATGACTTGTGTCCCTAGGAGAGAGAATTTTAAGCATCCCGAAGAGCCAGTGAGATGAAGCAAGGGGAGCTAAAAGCAAAAGAATGTCTTATTGATGTTTTCAGAATAAAGTGATAGACATAAATGTTAGTAGGAAAATAAGAATAGAGTTAATGAAGAATTATGAGTAAGATGTCCACATGACAACGGTGGAAAAAAAAATGATGATGAAAATGACAGAATTATAGAGTCTATACTTAAGTGAAGGAAAAAGATGAGAGGTGACAGGCCTTGAAACAACAAAGGAGTATAGGCCATAAAGTCATATCTTCTTTTCGAGAAATAAGTTCGCAACTCTAACGCGATTACCAGCAGGAAAAGATATACCCCCAGAGTAGTAGAAATCAGTATGGGCTGGTAAACAAGATAAACTAAATGTGAACTAGGGACTAAATGATATGATAATAGTCGGCATCATGAGAATTTCAGAGGTTGCATTCCGGCGATAATAGAATGGATGATAAAAGAATGCCCTTTAATGGTCATTCAGGAAGTCGCTTCCGTAAAGCAAGCAATATGAGCAAAGTTAAGCTTAAGGGACTATGTGCGCCAGTTACACTAAGTGGCATCCTCGCGAGCAAGGAATTTTATTATCCTTGGTACAAAAAGCATTACCACAAGGAGAGTAAGGGTAATCGATGATGTGAAAAGACGTCAAATATATAGAGGTAAAATATCTATAGGTAGATCGTCGTAGCTCCAGCTCTTAGTACTCCTTTAAAGGGGGGAATATGGAGTGATGTGGCATGAAGTCAGAATTTAGTGGTTCTACTAATCATGGAGTGGTAGAAGAATAATGCGGTAATGTGAAAAAGGGATGAGATTGTACTTATCCAAAGCCTACAGATATGCTACGATATCACTGCATTATACAAACACGACGTCAAGGAAAAGAAGTAAGGGTTCCGGCCCGAAATGTCATTAATAGATCAGAGGCTAGTGCATGAGGTAAGTTAAAACAAAGGAAATAACCCAAGAAAGATTACGTGGAATTCCAGTGTTCGTGGGCACTATGATAAGCCAAGTATCCATGTAGCAAGTGGCAGAACGACCAGAAAAAGTAATTATTTACATTTAAAGACAACTGAGAATGCGCAAAAGGGAATCTAAGGTGCTAGCAAGTTAAAGGAAGGTTCTGAGTAGAATAAATAAATATGTGTAGGTCGGAAGCGAAAGTATAGTAGAGTGAATTTTTTTTGGGTAGATGTGAGTAAGGGTGAGAAAAGGTGAGTTAGAAGCTGATAAGAATAGGTAAGATCTCAGTATTAAGCCCATCAAACAAGAGAGCTGATGGTTTATATATGTTATAAAAGGCTTAGTATAGCTTGAATTAACACGGAGGAGTCTAAGACTAGGAGCATTTAGAAGAGATGGAATGCTCTTCTGGTTGTAATGTAAGGATGTAATAGTGGTAAATTATAAAAGGATGATATATAGGCCTTCATTTGAGTAATGATTCAAAGAGAAGAGATTTCATGGATGGCACGGGACTAGGATACCCCTATAAGCCGAATCACATTGGGATGCTATGAAATACGATTATTGAAGTATAGTATTGTCCCTAGGTGGATTAGGAAAACCACTTCAAATGTTCCCCGATGAGACATGAGACTTGTGGTAATGTATTACGTAAGAGGTTTTAAGTTATCAGTGGTGGATTATAGATTAACATTAAGGTAAATCAATAATAGATGGATAAAGATTCCAAAGTATGAGAGGAGATTATGATGTCATTCTTTAGATGAACAGTAATAAGGATTATACATATAGGATAAGCGGTGAGAGAGTAACCTGGAGTTGGGTGGAAGACCTCGGTAATAGTAAACCGAAGTAAGAGTTATTGTATAATATGACCTACCTAGTTGTATTAAAGCCATTAGCATAGATAACTGAGGCTATGAAACAAGATATAGCAAAAGTCGTAAGTTTAACAAAGTACCGAGTGAAGAACTTCAGTATACCCATAGATGCTCAGACGGACAACATATCAAGCTTTGTATATGTTTACAACGTGCTACCTAGATATTGGATAAAAGCTGGAGAAAAAAAAGAGTCGCATAGGCGCACATACAAGGAAAAAGTCGTACAGGTTGCATGACAAAAAGGAGCAACAGTTACGAGATAAATTCAAAAATAAAGTAATTTTTCTTGGTGTGCAATTTTTTGATATTTTGTGATATTTTGAATAATTATTTGTATTTATCTGTGCATGTTTATTTGCTAAATTAATAAAAAATACAAAAATATGTAGCATTTTGCATATAGGATTTAATTCTACAATTGTTAGTAATTAAATTTGTTTTACAAAAATTAAAAATTACCAAAATAGGCATTGTTTGCATTTTTAGCATTTAATGTCCAAATATACAATTTTATGCTTAATTAATACTTAATTGTGCGTTAATTGTTATTGGGAGTTAATTTGCGCTTTTATAACTTAATTTAGTTCTTAATAATAGTTTAAGTATTTTTTATAATTTAGTTTTAGAAATAATAAAAGAAGAAAAGAGAGCGAAAATATAAAGAAAGTCGGAATTAGGCCTCTTCTTCAATTTCAAGCCACAGGCCCAAAAAATGGCCCAATCTTCCCTACGACCCAGTCCATTTCGAACTGGGTCGACCCAGTCCATAACTCAAAAGACCCAATACCCCTATCTTGCATTTCAAAGACACAAAAAAAAAAAAAAAAAAACCAAAAACCCTAAAAATGACCTAAGTCATCCGCCCCCCCTATCATTCTTCTTCTTCTTTTCTTCTTTTCTTCTCCATACTCTAAAACACACATCCATGGCTGCCATGGCTAAGCTCCAGCAGCTTCATCTCACCCCGTCACTCACGCACACACGCACCAACAACTCCATAGTTGCCCTCCTCCGTCAAGCTTCGTCATCGTCGAGTTTGAGCTCATCCATGGCTTCCCCTGCTGCGTTCAGCTGCTTCTCCTTCTTGCTGCGTTCAACTGCTTCTTCTTCTTCGTGTTTTCGTCGTCATCCATGTCGTTGTTGCTTCTGTTTCAACCAAACATGACCGAACTGCTGCTGCTCGCGCAACTGCGTTTCAGCAAACACGCCGTCATCCAAACACGCCTATCGCCGTTGCTTCTCCTCCTTCCTCCGCCGTTGCTTCAGCTGCCTCGCGACTGCTGCTGCCATGGCCTCCGCTGCTGCTGCTGTTCGGCATCGATCAACTGCTACTGCTTCACCAAAATACGTTGACAAAGCTCCTCCATTGCCGCAACGCTGCCAGCCCGTCCGTTACTGCCTTGTCTGCTGTTTCAACGACTTCCATGGCCATGTTTCGGTTCTTTAATTGCCATGGACACAGCTAGATTGCTGCGCACGTTGCCATTTCTGTTGTTCCTTCATCTTCTTCGTGCTTCATAGTTGTTTTAAACCGGTTAGTTTGGTTTTGAGTCTATTTCGTTTTTATATTTTTCGAAGTAAAAGCCGATAAGTATTTGATTCTTGTTTGTTTTGTTTATCGTTTGAATTAATTTTTAGTTCATGTTCATGTGTTATTTGTTAAATTAATTTTCAGATTTTAAAATGGAAGTTTAATTAGTTGTTTTCATATTCATGTCATGTTTTGTATTATTGTTTAAGTGAATATTTGTTAGTTTGATGTTTGTTAGATTCAAATTGAAATTTAATCAACTATTTCTTCAATTTGTTTCATGTGTTTATGTATAGTTAGAAATTGTTAATATTGTTAAGTTCAAGTTTAAGTTCATAATTGTTTCTTCGTCGATCTTGTTATTTGTTTAAAGAATTTAGTTGTATTAAAGGAATATATTATTTTAATCATTTAATCCGTCATGTTTGTTGTCTTAAAATAGATTCATTCATGTTCATACTTTGTTTGGATGATTTTGAATCCGAATTTTGTATAGTTTGATTTCTTGTTTACCATTTATGATTATTGCTTGAATTGTTCTCATAATCTTGTTTTAAGTTTAATATAAGAATTGTTTGTTGTAATGTTGTTAGAGTTGATTTTTAAGTTCAATATGATTGAATTTAGAAATCTTCATATTTTGTTTGTTGTTGTTTGTTGAATCCAAAAATAGGATTGTTTGTTGCTAAAATATTGTTCAATCATAGTTGTTCTTTGTTGTTCAATTCGTGTTCATGTGACTTGTTGTTGAAATGTTGTTAAAATCGTGTTCATGTGATATTGTTGTTATGATGTTCATCCATGTTCATATTGTTGTTTGAACATTGTTAGAAATTGATCATATTGTCTATATTTTGGTTAAGTTTGATTAATTGATGTGTTATAGTTGATGGGTAGTTTGGTAAATTTGTAGTACGTTCAGGGGTAGTTTGGTAATTTCAGTAAGGTCGGAGGGGGTAGTTTAGGAATTGTACATTTTGAAATTGTTTATTTGAAGCATGGGGGACAAAATGAAATGGGGTGGGTTGTGATATGATTATTTAATATAAAGGGGGGACAAGATTTAAATTAAAGGGGAATCTTGCATTATTTTAAATAAAGCATGGGAGACAAAATATAATGGGGTGGTGTGATATGTTTATTTAATGTAATGGGGATGTGTGGAAAGATAATGGGTTGGGTAGATAAAAAGTATTGATTTTAATTAATTAAAAGGTTTATGGGATGTGTTATATATGTGAAGTCTTGAACACAAGACAACACAGAGAGAACAAGAATACAGATAGAGAGAAAAAAAACGGACAGAGAATAGAAGAGAGAAAAATTCCGAAAAATATTTAAGCTTTCAAAAATAAAAATAAAAGCTAAAAAATCTACTGCTTTCTTTCTTTGTTTGAAATTAGTATTAATGGTTGTTGTTTCATTTAAAGCTTAAAGCTTTTGTTTTTGGGATTACTACTCCACCGGTCTGTTACTGGGTTGTTACTATTGTTGGGCAGTTGTTGCTATTGTACTGTTATTATTGCTGCTGATTCTCATCATCATTTTCTTTTGCTTCCAATATCAGGTACATATCTGTAAATTCATGTCACGAAAAGCTTCAACATGACAAATTAATGAAGTTCGGGAATTATAATTCTGTTTTCCATTCATTCAAGTTTAGTAGTTAAAATTTGGTTTTGTTTCAGTTGATTAATATAGTAGTACGTTTGGCGTAATGAATATAAGATAATTGTTACCTCTTAAAATTCGTTTAAGTGTTGTAATAATATCATCTATTTCGGAATTTTCATTAAGTGAAGTCATGATTAAAATATCAAGGTAGCGAACATGGCATAAAATGGGCCATTAATTACATCCCGTAATATTGTTAGCTAAATGCAAAGTAGAATGGAAGTATCAATAAATTACATTATTAGTATATCTTGTAAAAAATCTGATTTTTAGATTGATATAAGTTGTATGTTCATATATAGCATGATGATGAGTATATATATAATCATATGTGGAAGGTGAGTTGATACAATATTAGGAATGGTTCAAACGTATAACTATATTGCATGTGATGTAATTTTATTGAATCAATTTGTATAATAGTTCTCTTTCTTATCAACTTGACTCTTATCTTCCATTGCAAACATTAACCAAACCATTGCAACTTTGGACTAAAACAAATACATAAGAAGGACATAGGATTTATAAACGAATCGTGGCATTTTATGTAAAAGATATATAGAAGAAGAGTTCGCCTTAAATGAAACAATGAAAATTCTTCAGGAACTATTAATTTGTTTATCAAATTAATTCTTTTTCCATTTTTATATGCGATTCGATTTTTTTGATATATTAATGTTGTATCCACGATAAAAAATGATAGTATTTTTTTAGTTACCCGTTGTTTGTTTCTTTTTCATATCATTAATTCTTTAAAATTTGAATGGCTTGGAGGAATATAATTCATATGCGTAAAATAAGATTTGCGGTGAACACATAATAACTTTTGAATGTTTTTTCAAGAAATATAGAGACGTCTAAATCAATGTTTCTCTATGGCTTTCATATAAAAATAAGTGGATATAATAAATAATTTGTAAACAAATTTATACTACCATCAAGAATATTTTTGTGATTAGGGATACGTTCGCGTAACCTAATTATATTTCTAAAGGCAATTCGGATTATGCGTTCGCGCAACTTCGATCGAATATTTAATAAAAGGGATTTCTCGGAGAATATCATTATTAATTTCATATAACTCGAGATGTGCGGTTCAATATTTAATGATACAAGAGCGACGGACATTCTTAATTTTATTTTAAGCACAATTTCGAACTTAAGTCTATTTTTATAAATAAATAAAAATTTCGAAAAAATAAATAAATAAATTATATTATCAATATCATTGTGTATACGTACGCGTGACACGATTTTCACGTTAAAAAATATTAAAAACGAATACACGTACGCGTGATTCGATTCGAAGAAGGGTCTTTAATTATAAACAATTTAAATAGAAGCGGTAACAATAAAATCATGCAATAAAAATGTATTTAATAAATCAAAATAATCAAGCCAAATATAACAGTTGAGCGACCGTGCTAGAACCACGGAACTCGGAAATGCCTAACACCTTCTCCCGGGTTAACAGAATTCCTTATCCGGATTTCTGGTTCGCAGAATAATAAACAAAGTCATATTCTCCTCGATTCAGGGATTAAAATTGGTGACTTGGGACGCCTTAAAATTCCCAGGTGGCGACTCTGAAATAAACAAACAAATCCCGTTTCGACTGTCCTTTAATTGGAGAAAACTCCCTACGCCCCTCGCGGGCGCGGAAAAAGGAGGTGCGACAGGCTGCATGACAAAAAGGAGCAACAGTTACGAGATTGGAAGGGGTTCGACCCACAAGTCGTGGTATGAGAAGGAGGACTAAAGGGGGAATACCCTAGACTTTGGATTTATTCAAAGAATAGTTGCCTATATGGCTAGAAGAGTATTAAAGTGTTCACAAGAGCTATGGGTTATGAAAATGATAAGTGGATCAGTCAACATTCGAGGACGAATGTTCCAAAGGGGGGAAATGATGTTACACCCTATGTTTTCGTATGTTAGAGTATCCGTAAATCAATTTTTGTAAGCTCGGAAATGAGATCAACTTTGAAAGTACGTAAAGTAAGTTAATCCTTTTATAATGGAGGTTACAAATATTTATGATCATGAATAACGAGTACCAAAAGGGTTGGAAAGCTTAGGCACTGAATGAATTAAAGAAAATAAGTTTCGTCGAATGTCGACAAGTTTGGAATGTTATAACCTATACTTTTGGGGTGAGACAAGGGTGATTAACATGATGATAAGGTTATGTTATGAGTTAGTTTATTCGTATGATAGTCGTGTGTTATGTGTTTAAGTCAAGCAAGTTGTGGAACAAAAGTTGGAAAAGGTCATCACAAGTTACATTCAAAAATGAGTTGAAACTTAGGTTAAATGTAGCTGAGCTTTTATCCCAACATACTTTGAATAAAGGTATGATCTACATATGGAATTTAAGATCTATGAGTCTAGTTTTCAACTCATTAAACCGTTTATCAATACGATCTTGGAGTATAGAGATATTCGCATTTTCGCGAGACCGCGCAGCTAGTAGGTGACAAGTAGGTGCATCACCTACTTGCCAAAAAGAGAGGCCTCAACTAAGTCGGTCAAGAGGGGACTTTTAAGGGATTATAAACTCAGTTATTTCACCTATCTTTCAGACCAAGAAAACCTAATTGAACCCCTTCAACTCCTCCCCAAAAAACCCACACAAACCCTAGGGTATTTTGGGTGTTACGACGCAATTCTAGTGCTTAAAAGTCCGGAAAGCTTGCTAGTTTCTCTTTCTCCTTCTTGTAGCCGTGTTGAGGAACTTATTTTTGATGAAAAAGGACCATGTTTCGTGGTTTATACTCAGTACAAGGTAAGTTTATGCTTCTCCTTCCATTATCTATGTGTTTGCGAGTTGTAACTCGATCGTAAAGAATAGACCTAGCTAGTTTCGAAAGAATGGCATGTTGTTTGTTCTTGTGTAATGGTTGGCTGTTTGTAAACTTATTTTTAAGTTGAATTAATGTCTGGTTTATTGGATAAGAGGTATAGTGATGTACATTTGGTTGTATTTCCCAATTTGAAAGAAAAGACAAGTCGAAACGTGTTTAAGTAAACTGAAAAATTATTTTTGAGTTGACGAACTTGTGGGAATATTTTTGGGCTGTTTCGTGTTGGTATTGGGTTGTCTCTTTTAATAATATTTTTATGGATTTGAGAGGAGGAAGGTTGTGGAGAAACACCACATAATGGCAAGGTTGTTTGTTGGTCGTTCGTCGTAACATTTTCGGGTTGGTTGACACTATTATGGTTGTCCTGTTGTGTATGAAGTGATAGGGGTATGTTGGGCTGTTTGTGATTGTTTTGACTAGTATGAAGTCATATATATAAGGGAGGTTCTGTCCGTTTCATTGTAAAATAGGTTGTGGTCGATACATAATAGTTACGACGCTTAAACGATAACGAGAGTGTCATTTCTCTTATTGTAGACTAAGGAGCCGTGAAATTGCATAGCTTGAGGTTGGGAAGAATATACAAGGTATGTTAAGGCACTTACTTCTTTCTTTTGGCATGATCTAAAGTGACATGAACATAAACGGTACGCTAATTCATAACGGATCTACTCCTAGAAACTAAGGTTGTCCATGTTGTTCTTTCCTTATAAAGTTATTCTAAACAAGTGTGTATGATCCTTAAATCCCACTAAGGTTCATACTGATGGTGTCGCACCTCCTTTTTACCGCGCCCGCGGGGCGCGTGGCGAGTTTTCTCCAATTGAAGGACAGTCGACACGAGATTTATTTAATCATTTCAGAGTCGCCACCTAGGAATTTTAAGGCGTCCCAAGTCACCAGTTTTAATCCCTGAATCGAGGAGAATATGACTCTGTTTATTATTCTGCGAACCAGAAATCCTGAGTAAGGAATTCTGTTAATCCGGAAGAAGGTGTTAGGCATTTCCGAATTCCGTGGTTCTAGCACGGTCGCTCAACTGCTTTTATTCTTGGCTTAATCATCTTGATTTTACTAAATACGTTTTTATTTATTGTTTATACTATCACTTTTACTTATTATTTATGACGAATTACGCGTACGTATATTCGTATTATAAAAATGCGGAATTGTGTCGCGCGCACGTGTACACGATAATCTTGATAATATATATAAAAAAAACAATGATTTTTCGCAATTGTGTCGAATCAAGAATATTCGTCTTTCTTAAATAGTGAACCGCACATCTCGGGTTTTATGAAATTAATAACATCCTTGGAAAAATCATTTTTCTTAAATATTCGCTCGAAATTGCGCGTACGCATAATCCGAATTTGCTTTTAAAAATATAATCAGGGTACGCGAACGCATCCCTAATTGCTCAAAATCTTTGTAATAATATTATGGATTTTCCACAAGTTGTTTATTATAATTACACATTTTATATGAAAATCTTGAGAAAATTCACATTCAAGGGATGCCTTTAAATTCTTTTTTTTAAAAAAATAAATAAAATAAAAATTCACAATTTATTAAATGTTGATCGTCGATTATGATTTCCGCGTATAAATTATGTTCATCCAAGACTATTCAAAATTCAAAGCAAAGAATATGAACATGATTAATACTATTCTTCACAAATACAACATATATACATATACCAAAGGATGAATTGCATATGAAACTAACAAAATGATTTATGAAGGGAAGAAATATTTTTGAAGAATTTTTATTATTCGAATTCTACTTCTATTTACCATTGATATAAAGTGTTGCAATTCATGCTTATACGTCTCGTCTCATGTACTTGTTTTTAATCTAATAGGCGAAATTATTTTAATTAAATTGTTTACGATGACAGATAAGCACCAAATTGCTAAGAGAGGGAATTATTATGCAAATCGATTAATAATATTGCCTTACATGCAACATAGTTGTACGTTTGAAACATCCATAGCATTTTTAACATCGTAATGAGCTATTCAACTCAACTCACCTTCCATTAATGGTTCTATATATACCTGCTATCTTATACATTACCTTATTTAACAATAGATATTACTAGTGTAGTTTTCTTGATACTTCTACATTACTCCTTACTTAGCTAACAACACCAAAAGATTAAATAATGGCCAACATTCATGCCATATTCCCTACCTTGACAATTTAATTATATCTTCCGCTAATGAAAATTTAGAAATTAACCTTATTACAATATTTCGAGCAACTTCAAGAAATGACATTTAATTTACAGTCGTTACGTCAAAATATACTACTATTAAACCAACATGAAACAAAGCTAAAATTTAAACTAATGAACTTAAACGTATAGAAGACAGAATTACAATTCAAGCTTCATTTTGTCATATTGAAGCTCTTCACAACATGAGTTTTAAGATTATGTACCTGGAAATGAAGGTAAAAGGAGTAAATTTCAGCAATAATAGCAGCAACGAGATACCGGCAGAATGTACCAATAACACAGCAAGTCCGAACAAGACCCGTTAACCCAGATGTACAGTGACAGAAACTTGAGAAAAAATTTCAGATTTAAACCGAATACTATCCACAAACAAACAACGGATAGATTTTAGAAAAATAACATTTCAGATTTCAGCTTTTTTCCTCTATCTGTTTTAGATTCCTGTTTCTGATTTTTTGTTTCTGCTTTTGTATCTGTTTCAGGTTGTGTGTGTGTGTGTGAATGTTCTCTTTTCCATTTCTTTTTCTGTTTTCTTCCTCTCTTTCCTTTTCTTTTAAAAATCTGAGTTCCTTTCTTTTTCTTCAAGAATCTCTTTCTAAAAAAAACTGATCTTTTCTCTCTTAAAATCTCTCTCAATCTTTCTCTGAATAGCTCTTAAATCAGATTTTTCTCTCTTTTAAAATCTGAGTCCCCTTTCAAATTTTGGTCCCTGTACTTATACAGGTATGTCCTATACCCTTTTAGTGCTTCTTGGACCCCCTTTCTTCTTTAAAAATCAGAAAGTTCCATTAAAACTGCTTTTTAATACTTTAATTGATCTTATCCTGATTTTAAGCAGTCTCATTACCCTTTGTTCCCCATTATTACTCATTAACTAATAGCCATTATCACTCCACTATCAGCTCACTATTATATCATATTACCCTTACTGTTCTATCCCAGAAATGCCCCTGAATTTTATTGTTATTACAGCCCCAAACCAAACTGCCTAAACCTTAACAAATTTATCTGAACTAACATGTTTAGCAGCCAATAACCAACCCCTGAATCAAACAAAACTTTCTGTCTTTACAGATTATGCTAAACAGGGAAACGCAATAGCTGATGTACAAGAGCTAAATTCAGATTGAACACTGAACTTGCATACAAACATATTAACAATACACAAAACTCAACAGAACATTTCAACTGAGATTCAAAAACTGAACAAAGAGCAACAAATGCAGGAGCATTGTCAGTTTTTGACACTGCCCTGAACTTTAATGTTCAGAAATCAACATACATAACACCTATTTGATGAATTTTATTGAACTATAAACAAAGATGACTTAATTAACGAATATTAATCAAATTGATTATCAAATAAGAAACAACTGATTACAACAAAATAATCCATCCGAAATAGGTTGCTTCAGTCAACATTTTCAGAAACAAGATTCACAATACAACTAATCGACGAACTTAATCGAGTCGATTACACACATTGTACATAATCACAATCAACAGAAACAATTCATTTATTTGACTAATCATACGGGCATGAGACAAAGATGACAGAATTAATTAAATAAAAACATGAAAAATTAACAGGTTATTAAACAAACAATTATTCATGTAAGATACACGGAAGAAATAGAAACATACCTCTGAACCTTCAAATTTATTCAGACCAGAACTCCACTTGGATTCGGATTTTGTTGAAATCAAACAGACCTTAGTCGAAGTATTTTCAACTAAAAATACTTCGACTAAGGTCGATTAAACCTCAATCTTTCATCTGAAGTGAAAAAGATTCCAATATTGGAAAATTTAGGGTTTCTGAAGGTTCGATTTGGGGTTTAACCATTTCTGGTTAGATTCGAGGGGAACCAACAATGACACTAGGGTGAGGGAAACCTAGGGGTGATTTGGTGTTAGTTTAGAACAAATCTGAGTAAATTCTTGTTTGGTTCGAACCTTCAAAAGAAGATTTGAAGAGTTCTGAAGGGATTCGAACCAAACCAACACTAGATCCATAACGAGGCAAGCTAGGGGATTCTATGATGTTAACTAAGGGTTGTTTGGTTTAGATCTGAGATTGGCTCGAATCTTCAAATGAAGATTCGAGAACTTTCAGGGAGATTCGAGCCAAGCGGATAACATATTTGGATAGAGGGTGTTCAGGGGGTTCTGGGGTGTTATTTTGGTGACCGACGACGTTGATGCCGCCGGGTTTCAGGCGATGGGGAATAGGGGCGGCTAGGGTTAGGGGTCAGTTTCGGAAGGGATGATGAACAATAGAGAGTAGGGGGGTGTTCAGTTAGGGGCCGGGGTAGGGGTTTGGGCCTTATATAGGGGTGGGGTGGATTGATCTCATCCGTTGGATCAATTAAGATGCACGGTTGAGATCAATCCACTTATCCAAACGACATCGTTTGATTTAAGTTGGGGAAAGGGGTCAACCCGGGGTTGAAATGAATCGGGTTTGGGTGAGCTTTTAAGACCGTGGGATCAAGATGGATGAACGGTTCAGATCTAGTTGCCCTAAACGTTGTCGTTTTATTTACGCAGGGGCTGAACTGGACCGTTTGATTGCAATGAATCAACGGCCCAGATTAAAAATCCAGAAGCGACGTCATTTGAGTCCTGTATGGGACTGGTTGACATGGACCGGGTCCTTTGAGTATTTGGGCCTGATTTTTGTTTAAAAATTCTTGGCCCAGGTCCGTTTCTATCATTTCCCATTCTTTCATTTTCTAATTAAATTCCTAATTAAGATAATAAAAAATAAAATTACCCTTACAAAGATAAATTACCTATTAATACATAGACAACACATTAATCACACATTGAAATATTAAAACTAAAACAGACACATATTTTTTGTGATTTTATTTTTTGAATCAATTATTAAATGTATAATTAAATCCTAGATATGCATGCAACATATGTTTTTATTTTTATTTTAATTTTCATTTTAATTTTCATTTTATTATGACAAAGTAAACATTTACGGACATAACACAAATATTTAACACCACGCAAATTCAAAAATTACACAGTAAAAGAAATTTATTTTATTTTATTTTGGAGTAGTTTTCGTAAGGCAAAAATCACGTGCTCACAGTTGCCCCTCTTTGTGCGGAAACTCGAAGAGTTTTCGTGCAAAGATAAAGTGAGCGGATACGAGCAATTTTTGCCCGTTCAAATACTCCGTGGGAAGCATTTTTTGAAAGATTTGACCGAACCTCTGCTTCAAAGGTTTCCTACATATCCTTGGCTATAAAGGAATCAGGTCAATGTAGTTCGGGAAGTTTTGGGTAGCTGGGACTACCATGGGACTGTGATGTTACTGCTGCTTCGTGCTGTTTTTACTGCTTGCTGACCTCCTTATTACACCTTAATTCAAAGGTAATACAAAAACTAAACTAGATTATGGTACAGGAATTATAAAAATCTTATCTAGATCATGCCCTTGCGTTTCTTGTTATCTTGATATCTTGGTGACTCTTGGGCATTTGGCTTATTCCGTATTCCTTTTCATTGTGTCCCGTATTTTCTTCATCTGTTTGGGACTCTTGTTGTTTCCTGCTGGGGACTTTGTTGGACTCCTCTGTTTTATTGACTTTAAGTGTGCTACTTTCTCATATGAACGGTCTTTTGACTTCAACAATTCAATTGCATTCCCTCATTCTCCAGGTGGACGCCTGACTTCTTCTTTTCTCATCCTCATTCTCCAGGTGGACGCCTGACTTCTTTAATTCTCATCCTCATTCTCCAGGTGGACGCCTGACTTCTTCTTTTCTCATCCTCATTCTCCATGTGGACGCCTGACTTCTTCAATTCTTATCCTCATTCTCCTGGTGGACGCCTGACTTCTTTAATTCTTCATCCTCATTCTCCAGGTGGACGCCTGATTTTTTTTTTAATTCTCATCCTCATTCTCCAGGTGGACGCCTGACTTCTTCAATTCTTATCCTCATTCTCCAGGTGGACGCCTGACTTCTTTAATTCTTCATCCTCATTCTCCAGGTGGACGCCTGACTTCTTTAATTCTTCATCCTCATTCTCCAGGTGGACGCCTGACTTCTTCAATTCTTTGTCCTCATTCTCCAGGTGGACGCCTGACTTCTTTAATTCTCATCCTCATTCTCCAGGTGGACGCCTGACTTCTTCTTTTCTCATCCTCATTCTCCAGGTGGACGCCTGACTTCTTCAATTCTTATCCTCATTCTCCAGGTGGACGCCTGATTTCTTTAATTCTTCATCCTCATTCTCCAGGTGGACGCCTGATTTTTTTTTTCAATTCTCATCCTCATTCTCCAGGTGGACGCCTGACTTCTTCAATTCTTATCCTCATTCTCCAGGTGGACGCCTGACTTCTTTAATTCTTCATCCTCATTCTCCAGGTGGACGCCTGACTTCTTTAATTCTTCATCCTCATTCTCCAGGTGGACGCCTGACTTCTTCTTTTCTCATCCTCATTCTCCAGATGGACGCCTGACTTCTTCAATTCTTATCCTCATTCTCCAGGTGGACTCCTGACTTCTTTAATTCTTCATCCTCATTCTCCAGGTGGACGCCTGACTTCTTTAATTCTTCATCCTCATTCTCCAAGTGGACGCCTGACTTCTTCAATTCTTTGTCCTCATTCTCCAGGTGGACGCCTGACTTCTTTAATTCTCATCCTCATTCTCCAGGTGGACGCCTGACTTCTTCTTTTATCATCCTCATTCTCCAGGTGGACGCCTTACTTCTTCAATTCTTATCCTCATTCTCCAGGTGGACGCCTGACTTCTTTAATTCTTCATCCTCATTCTCCAGGTGGACGCCCGACTTCTTTAATTCTTCATCCTCATTCTCCAGGTGGACGCCTGACTTCTTCAATTCTTTGTCCTCTTTTATTGCCTTGGAATGGTTGACAAAGACTGTTTTGTCTTTGTAATTGATCTTTGACTATAGGATTCCCCTCTGTATATTTTCCTTCAAACCCTTTTAACTGTAATCATATGTCCCTTCTGACTTTGCTGATCCACTTTTGATTTCACTTTTCTTATACCCATATTTTTTATCTCCCACCTTTCATGGCCGTATCATGTAACCTTGAATCTTGGTAGTATACCTTGACATTCCTTCTTATTTGTTTGGATTAAAACTTATCTCAAAGCTTTTTAGAAAAGTAAGATTATTAGTGACGAAACACGCTGATTTTGACAATTATAGAATGAAAAGAAAAATCCAAGTTTAGATGACTGTTGGAGAAAGAATAAAAACTTATATGATTGGAGTTACCGGCACCAATGATCAGGGTATGCATTTCGGATTAATCAACCCAGTCTTTTAATCAATCTCCTTTCAATTGTCTCATTTTTTTCCCCCAGAACTTCCGTAATCCAACTTCATTTTTCATTTCACAGGCCTGTTGGACTTTCAATATCTCAAAGAGTTTTCATCGATAAACCTTTCTCATTTGTTCATTTTTCACTTCCTTTTCGCCTTATGGTGCCTACGAAGGTTTTCACCAATAAGACTCTCTCATTTTACTTTTCTCTCAACTTCCGTCGCCTTATGGTGCCCGTGTGGGTTTTCACCTATAAGACTCTCTCATTTTTACTTTCTTTTCTTGTTTGTACCAGAGTGTTATGAACCATCTTCATTTGCTTGACTCATCATTTTTCTAAGATTAGTCGAAAGGTCTTTCTGGTATGGGGTTAGAAATGGAAAAGGTATTAAAAGCTAAACAGTTCTGGTATGGGTTTAAAATTACAACTCTTGGAATCTTTTTCTTATTTCCAATACAATTCCTGCCCCAGTTTCTTGATTGGGGTCTCTTAATGTTTCTTTTCGTGTACATTGTGTATGTCGTTCACCATATGACCGAGCCGTGAGGCGCCTACGTATCCTTCTTTGAGGAATCAGGTCAAACGTAGTTCACTAAATAATAGTGATGTTTTTTTTTTGATTTTCATTGATTCCAAGAGAGGGTAGGAAAGAAACAAATATGACTCGAAGGGGAAGCAAATGGTATAGTGTTTGGATAGCAGAATGAATTGCCTTTGTCATTCCAATCTTCGAAATAATGCTAAATACAACCATTCAAAAAGTTATGCATAATATCTCTTTACCGCGTCAGAATTGATCGCCATATCTATGCATTTGCCTTCAATATCTTTTAAGCACAGTGCACCGTTCGATAATACTCTGGTCACAATGAATGGTCCTTGCCAATTCGGGGAAAATTTGCCTTTTGCTTCAACCTGATGTGGAAGAATACGTTTCAGCACATGCTGACCTACTTCAAACTTCCGGGGACGCACCTTTTTGTTGTATGCTCTTTCTATTCTTCTTTGATATAATTGACCATGGCATACTGCGGTCAATCGTTTTTCATCAATCAAGTTTAACTGTTCTAGACGGGTTTTGACCCATTCATCATCATCAATCTTTGCTTCGGCGATGATCCGAAGGGAAGGAATCTCAACTTCTGCAGGAATTACTGCTTCAGTGCCATATACCAACAAATAAGGAGTGGCTCCTACTGAAGTGCGAACAGTAGTGCGGTATCCCAATAATGCAAATGGTAATTTTTCATGCCATTGTTTTGAACCTTCTACCATTTTCTGAAGTATCTTTTTTATGTTTTTGTTGGCTGCTTCTACTGCTCCATTCGCCTTGGGCCGATATAGGGTAGAGTTGCGATGTGTAATCTTAAACTGTTGACATACTTCCTTCATTAAGTTGCTGTTAAGATTAGCACCGTTATCTGTGATGATCACCTTTGGGATTCCGAATCGACATATGATATTTGAGTGGACAAAATCGACCACAGCTTTCTTGGTCACTGATTTAAATGTCTTGGCCTCAACCCATTTGGTAAAATAATCAATAGCTACCAGAATGAACCTGTGCCCATTGGATGCTGCCAGCTCAATTGGTCCAATCACATCCATGCCCCAGGCAACGAAGGGCCATGGTGCCGACATTGTGTGCAACTCGGATGGTGGAGAATGAATCAAATCTCCGTATATTTGGCATTGATGACACTTGCGCACAAAACTGATACAATCTCGTTCCATGGTAAGCCAATAGTAACCAACTCGGAGGATTTTATTTGCCAACACATATCCACTCATGTGGGGTCCGCAAACTCCTGAATGTACTTCAGACATGATAGTTGTAGCTTGTCTGGCATCTATGCATCTTAATAATCCAAGATCTGGTGTTCTTTTATACAAAACTCCTCCGCTTAAGAAGAATCCATTTGCCAATCGCCTAATGGTCCTTTTTTGATCTCCTGTGGCTTGTGTGGGATATATCTCCATCCTGATATACTCCTTGATGTCGTGGAACCACGGTTCACCGTCCAATTCCTCCTCAACCATATTGCAATAAGCGTGCTGATCGTGGACTTGAATATGTATCGGATCTACATAAGCTTTGTCCGGATGGTGCAACATTGATGCCAGGGTAGCCAATGCATCGGCAACCTCATTATGGATTCTTGGGATATGTTGGAATTCCACTGATTGAAACCGCTGACAAAGATCATGTAGACATTGTCGGTATGGTATGAGTTTCAAGTCTCGGGATTCTCCTTGAATTTGATGTACCAAAAGATGCGAATCTCCCATGACTAAGATTTCTCGGATACCCATATCTGCGGCTGGCCTTAACCCCAAAATGCAAGCTTCATATTCAGCCATATTATTGGTGCAATAAAATTGCAATTGAGCCGTAACAGGATAGTGATGCCCTGTTTCAGAAATGATTACAGCTCTTATACCGACTCCTTTCATGTTAGCGGCTCCATCAAAGAAAAGTTTCCAACCACGTTTTTCAATTCGCTCCACCTCATCGATATGCATTGTTTCTTCATCAGGAAAATAAGTTTTCAACGGTTCATATTCCTCATCGACCGAGTTTTCGGCTAAATGATCGGCCAGTGCTTGAGCCTTCATTGTAGTTCGAGTCACATAAATGATGTCAAATTCTGTGAGCAATATCTGCCACTTTGCAAGTCTTCCCGTTGGCATAGGCTTTTGAAAAATGTATTTCAATGGATCCAACCGAGAAATGAGGTAAGTAGTGTAGGATGACAAATAGTGTTTCAATTTTTGAGCTACCCATGTTAGGGCGCAACATGTCTTTTCCAGATGAGTATACTTAACCTCATAAGCTGTGAACTTCTTGCTAAGGTAGTAGATGGCCTGTTCTTTTCTGCCAGTGAGGTCATGTTGCCCCAATACACAACCAAATGAATTTTCCAAAACCGTCAAGTAAAGAATCAAAGGTCTTCCTGGCTCTGGCGGGACCAACACGGGTGGGTTCGACAAGTATCCTTTTATTTTATCGAACGCTTCTTGACACTCATCGGTCCATTTGACCGCAACATCCTTTTTTAACAATTTGAAAATTGGCTCACAGGTTGTTGTGAGCTGAGCAATAAACCTGCTGATGTAATTTAACCTTCCCAACAAACTCATTACTTCCGTTTTGTTTCTTGGAGGTGGCAATTCTTGGATGGCTTTGATTTTTGATGGGTCTAGCTCGATGCCTCGCCGACTGACTATGAATCCCAGCAACTTTCCAGATGGAACTCCAAATGCGCATTTGGCAGGGTTAAGCTTGAGGTTGTACCTACGAAGTCTTAAGAAGAACTTCCTCAAATCCCCAACGTGGTCGGTCTGATGCTTTGATTTTATGATCACGTCGTCCACGTATACCTCAATCTCTTTGTGTATAATATCATGAAACACTGTGGTCATCGCTCTCATGTAGGTTGCCCCGGCGTTCTTCAAACCGAATGGCATTACTCGGTAGCAATAAGTTCCCCATGGTGTGATGAATACCGTTTTTTCTGCATCTTCTTCATCCATTAGAATTTGATGATACCCGGCATAACAATCCACAAAAGACCCTATATCATGCTTGGCACAATTATCGATCAAAATATGGATATTGGGTAATGGGAAATTATCCTTTGGACTTGCTTTGTTGAGATTGCGATAGTCGACGCATACTCTAATTTTGCCGTCTTTCTTTGGCACAGGAATGACATTAGCTAACCAAACAGGATATCGAGTGACTCGAATGACCTTTGCTTCCAATTGTTTGGTGATTTCTTCCTTAATTCTCACACTCATATCGGGCTTGAATTTTCTCAGCCTTTGCTTGACAGGAGGCACCGTTGGATCGGTGTGCAATTTGTGAACCACTAAATCAGTGCTCAGGCCCGGCATGTCATCATACGACCATGCAAAAACATCTTTGAATTCTATGAGTGCTTTAATTAACTCCTCTCGGATCTTTTGTTTGAGATGGACACTTATCTTAGTTTCCCGGACATTACTCATGTCCCCTATATTGATGTCCTCGGTATCACTCAAGTTAGGTTTGATTTTTCCCTCAAAGTGAATTAACTCTTTACTAATCTCTTCAAAAACCTCATCTTCATCATATTCTGATTCATAATCACAATATATTTCTTGAATTATTACTTCGGAACCAGATTGATTTTTAAGACTGGGCTGAGGATTCCTCATGCATGCCATATCACTAGAGCCAGCGTAAAAGGAACTGTACAGGAAAGAAAAAGAAAAGAAAACTATCAGGAATGATAAAAAAGGAAACTGCTTTTATTGGATGATGAAAGATAACAAGGTTTTGCACACTTCAAACAAACTGTAAGATAAGCTTTGGGGTTACAACCCTGAAGTAACCTAAACAAACTGAAAGAAAATCAAAATAAACTACCAAGACTCCTTTCGAATTGGGAGAGGAGTGGCTTTCCAATTATTGAGCTTTGTTTCTGGCCCAACGAATTAAACTTTTGCGTTGCTACACCCTTCTCCGCTTTCCAACATATTTACATCACTAAACAATTTCTCGAATCTTTCAATCAATTCCTCCTCAGGATTGACCCGGGATTTAGGAATTGTTGTTATCGGACGATTTTTAGCACCGGTCTTGACAAAAGACTTTGACAGATGTGGGACTGGTTTTGGAAGATCCCATGCCTTATGTTTCAGCTTTCTGGCCTTTATCACGTCATTTACAATGGGTGTGAACCCCAAACCGAATGTTCCCCAGTTCTCGGGAAGAGATACTGGTTGTACAATTCCTTGCAAAGATAAGCCCAGACCTTTGCCGGGTATAAAGCCATTCTTTAACATTTCATAAGCTACTATGACTGATGCAGAGGATATCTTTGGATTCGGAAGGTATTTCCCCTCTGGAATTTTCTCTATCGACACTATGTCGGTCACTTGGTATACCCATGGTCCCTGGTCATTTTCTGTTCCCTCGATCGGTACAATGGTACTGCTGTGAGCATTTAAACTTTCTTCTCCATGCACGACTATTTCTTGATGATCCCATTCAAACTTGACAGCCTGATGTAGTGTTGACGGGACTGCTTTAGCAGCATGGATCCATGGTCGACCTAACAACAAGTTGT
This sequence comes from Nicotiana tabacum, assembly GCF_000715075.1. NCBI lineage: Eukaryota > Viridiplantae > Streptophyta > Magnoliopsida > Solanales > Solanaceae > Nicotiana > Nicotiana tabacum. The sequence continues at coordinate 74,354,147 of NC_134084.1, read as the reverse complement.
AAGAAACAGTTATGTCCAACACTTGAAATTCCATTGTGAATTCAACTGGCCCTATTGTTAGTTCCAACACTATGTCGCCATATGAATCTCTGCTTCCACCGTCAAACCCCCGCACACAAATACTATTTTTCTGGATCCTTTCCTCTTTAATTTTTAATTTGCTTAAAGTGGAGAGAGGGCATATGTTTGCACTTGACCCATTGTCAACCAATACCCGGGTTACTACGGAGTTTTCACATTTCACGGTGAGGTAAAGAGCTCTGTTGTGCTCGGTACCTTCCACAGGTAATTCATCATCAGCAAATGTAATTCTGTTTGTCTCAAAGATTCTGTTGGCTATTTTTCCCAAATGATTTACAGAGATCTTTTCAGGAACATGAATTCAGGATTTTCATCAAAGCCAGACGGTGCTCCTCTGAATGGATCAGTAATGACAACAATGAAATTTGAGCGGGGGTCTTTTTTAATTGATCCACAACAGAATAATCATGGAGTTTCATTTTTCTTAAAAACTCCTCCGCCTCTTCTTCCGTCACAGCTCTCTTTGTTGGCGTTGGATTATTTTTAGTTTTTCTTAACTCTTCGGGCGTAAAACATCTTCCCGAACGAGTCAAGCCTTGCACCTCACACACTTCTTCCTTGACTTCTTTTCCCTTGTACAATACAGTCACCTCGTTCGTAGTTCTATGGGATGGCTTTGTTGTTGATGACCGGCAGCTGGATTACAGGTGCAATAATAACCCGATCTGTACGGGCTCCTTCCACGAATACAATGGGTTTGTTAGCAACCCCTGGTACTATTACTTTCGGCCTTTCTTGTTTTGCGGCAACTTTGCTCGATGATCCCTCATCGACTATCATAGATGGTTCATCACCATTTCTGTTCTGCTTAGGTACCGGCTTCTCCTCTGTTAACTGCTTATCTGGCTTGGCTTCATGAGACTTGATCATCATGACAGTTTGTGACGGCTTCTTTGTCTCCCCATCAGCTTGTATGATTTCTATCATATTAGCCTCTTGATGGGCTGGCATTGGATTTCTATTGATATTTGGGGCTTCGGGGGTTTGAACCTCGATTTTATTAGTATCAATCAGCTCTTGTATTGCATTTTTCAAATGCCAGCATTTCTCCGTATCATGGCCTGGTGCACCGGAGCAATATTCACAGCTAATGGTGTAATCCAGATTTTTTGGCGGAGGATTGGGTAGCTTGGATTGTATTGGTCTTAGCATGTCTAGCTGTCTCAGCCTGTGGAACAGACTAGTGTAAGACTCTCCCAATAGAGTGTAAGTTTTCTTTTTCTGTTCCCTTTCTCCCCTGAATGCTGGCCTAGGCCTGAAACCTGGTCCGGGATAGGCTCGTGGGTAAGTATTTGGTGTGACATGAGCACGCCAATTGGTGTGAACAGGTGGCTGATTGTATGCTTGAGCATGGTTAATGGAAAAATGAGGCTCTGAAGGGTGATAGTAGTGTTGGGATGAATCATGGTGGTAAGCTGATTGGCGAGGTCGTTGTTGATTATAGTAAAGCGGTGAACCTCTGGGTCCCGACCAAATTCCTGAGTCAACTACCGCTGCTTCCTCCCTCTTCTTTCTTCCGATTCCTCCTACCCCGCCTTGAATAGCTTGAGTAGTTGCTTTAATTGCTGAATAGCTCATGATTTTATTTGTCTTGAGGCCTTCTTCCACCATACCTCCCATCTTCACTACTTCGTTGAATGATTTCCCAACCGCTGAAACCAAGTGGGCATAGTAAGTTGGTTCCAAGGCTTGGAGGAAGTAGTCTACCATTTCGCTTTCCTTCATAGAAGGATCCACTCTTGCTGCCTGTTCTCTCCACCGAAAACCATACTCTCTGAAACTTTCATTGTGTTTCTTCTCAAATTTTGTCAAAGATAATCGATCTGGGATGATTTCCAGATTGTATTGGAAATGGTATGCGAATGCCTGTGCCAGGTCATCCCAGGTGTACCATCTCCCATGGTCCTGGCGTGTATACCACTCCAAAGCTGATCCGCTTAAACTTTGACTGAAGTAAGCCATTAATAATTCATCCTTTCCCCCAGCTCCTCGCATCTTGCTACAGAAACCCCTTAAGTGGGCTACTGGGTCGCCGTGCCCGTTGTATAGGTCAAATTTGGGCATCTTGAAGCCAACTGGTAATTGTACATTGGGGAATAAGCACAAATCTTTGTATGCTACACTGACTTGCCCACCTAATCCTCGCATGTCTCTGAATGATTGTTCTAAACTCTTGACCTTCCTGAACATCTCTTCTTGCTCAGCATTTTTGGTTGGCTTGTCAATTTCGGTTGGGAGATCAAAACGAGGAGCAGTTGAATTAATTTCGGAGGCTTTGAGGGTGGGCTCCGGGGGGTAATATTGGTTGTACTGGGCCTGGAATGTAGGTTCACTAGGAGATTTGTGAACTGTAGCAGGGGGAGGTGCTACGAAAACAGGAGTCATAGGTGGAGGAAAGTACGGAACTGGTTTCGGAGGTGGAGACTGTGGTGTCTGAGAGGTGGTGCCTCGGTAATGCTGGTAAATGGGGAAATTTGGGGATAATTCAGTGGTAATATTATCCTGTGTTTGGGTCATTGATGGAGCAGGGTTATTTGGGTAAGATGGGGGTAGCTGTCCTGTAGACCAAGCTTGGTACATCTCAGCCATTTGCTGCTTGAGTTTAAACATCTCTTCTTTCATTTTCCCGACATCCATCTCCTCTAGCTCCATACCTGTGTCAACATCTGGGATAGACATACTTTCGGGTATTGGTCCTTTTGATCTTGTGTGATAGTGATAATATGCCAGTATACTCTTTAGAGAAACTAACTGCTTGAATTCTGAAAATGAACAAACTTGTTAGTTTTGAGAGTTTAACACATATATAATCACACGTTGAGATGCAATGCTCCTAGACAAATAATCCCTTTCTATTATGCATTTGCTCGGCTGCTTGTGTCGTCCTAGCTTTCTTGAAGTTTTTATTGTTATTCACTTTTATTTATTATATATCTTTTATCGTGGTGGTCGAATCTTAGAGATTGCCTACGTATCATGCCCCCACATGAATCAGACCTTGCGTAGTTCGGACTAAAGGCAATCACTTTTATTCATTACACAAAGATGGAATTACATTTGAAAACTTTAAGAAAATGGCTTGAAACACACATACTTAAATCAAAATAAAAGATACAATTCTTAACATCTCACAACGTGCCCCACTTTCCACTTGTGTTGTATATTATTAGACTATTTGCTCAATGTGGAGCTTGACCTGGATGACCTCCCAGCGTACGATACATCATTTCCAATTCCAATGCTAGATGACGGGCAAAAGTGGGTGCATGTTCTGTAAACCTTTCATAGTCCATTCCCTGACAGTTTACGTAACTCTGAGAAGTGTAGACCGCCAGGTCGTGGATTTGTGCCCTGAAATCTTGGAGACGTTGGTCTTGGTTCTGCAATTGCTGCTGACGAGTGGTGGCTATATCTCTGACACGATTTTCCCGATATAGAGCTGATTCTAATAGAGCTCGGAGTCTGGCCTGCTCTAATCTTGCTTGCGCTCTTTCCCTGTCGAGGTCTGCTTGTTGATGTTCTCTGTTGCATCTTCTTGCCTCTTCTAGTTGTGCACGAAGCTGGTCTTCTGATCACATCCAATAGTCTTTTTCCTTCTTGAATTGTGCCTTGTCTTTTTCGGATTGCCTATCTTGGCGTTCCTTGTTAGATCTGGCTTCTTCATTTAATTGTTGGATCCTTTCTTTTGCTTTGCTCAATGCCCTTTCGTTTTCCGCAAGATTGGAATCATAATCTTGCATTCTTTCAAAGAGATTGGTGATGGTTTTTTTATCCTTCCAGCTCCTCTTTGGCGTTTCAGAAACTCTTTTCATTTTTTGGAAACGAGCATGAAGACTTTCATTCTCACAAGCTAGACTCTTCTTCTCGCCTTCAGCTTCTTGTGCTTGCAAATCTTTCTCCAAACTGAGGCTTCTCAGATTTTCTTTTAGGGAATGGATAGTTGCTTTGTACCCTTTTTCCTTTTCTCCCCAGATCAACTGCTCTTGGATTTTATCATTGAAGTTTTGAACATGGGGTCTTTTTGTTGGCCTTCTTAGCTCAGGCTCTGGTACATCATTCACGCGAGACCGTTTTTCAAACCACCTTGCATATCCAGGATTTATCTCACCCTTTGTAGTGTCTGGGACTTGAGTATCACTTTTCAAGTATCGACATCCATTCCACATCTGCTGAAGTAGAGCTTCGGGAATAGTGGCTTTTGGGTGTAATTCGATTACTTGCATACTCAAATCTTCATCATCAGGAACTACTTGATATCTCCCTAGTTGCCTTAGGACTCTTAGTGGCGCATATGGCTGAATGCTTCTCAATCCCAATAGTAGTAGATAACTATTTGAGGTTGACATGTGTATTACTTCCCTCATCGGGAGCCATCCTAGAGTCTATTCAATTTGATTTGCCGTTAAAGCCTTTAGATGAGATACCCATGCTTCTATCCCTTCTGGAGCCTGATAATTTTTTGTTCTTTCCTCATAGCTCTCGATGCAATTATCATTGTTTGACCCATACTGTATGATCTTGGGATGTTGTTGGAGATGCTCCATCACCCACATTTGCAACAAAATTTTGCATCCTTCGAAGACCTTTGCTCCTGATTTACATAAAGTCAAAGCCCGATAAATGTCTGATAGAATGATGGGGACAAGGGTGTGATTTTCTTTGGTGGTGAGAATTTGCACAACTTTCGCGGTGCGAATATCAATTGTTCGCTCTTTGTTTGGGAAGACCATGACTCCTAGAAAAGCCACCATGAAAGCAAAGCGACGGTGAATCTGCCAAGTGTCTTTGTTTTGCTTATTAGTAAGGCCTTTCTCATGAATTTCGAACCCATCTGACTTTCCGAACCTTGAATACAAAAAGTTGAAGGAACAACATCCATTGATGACATTGCTTTTCCTGATTTGACTGCTGATGTTCAGAAGACCGAAGAATCGATGTACCGAAGGAGCCTTTGTGAATATCAAGCTTTGATTTCTTAGACTTCCGTCAAAACCAGCATAGCCATCTATCTCCTCTAATGTAGGAGTAAGCTCGAAGTCAGAGAAACGAAAGACATTGTGAACAGGGTCCCAAAAATTTACTAACGCCGCAATCAGATCATCACGGGGTTTAACTTTCATAATGTCCGTGAGATTTCCCAAATGCTTGACGACCCATTTTTTACCGTCTTCGCCTAAATCATACCACCACATTTGAAGCTGAAATAGAAATTCTTCTGTACTCGTGGATGAGGGGCTTTGTGTGGTGCTCATTTTGTATCTGAAATTTATTTAATAAAGTCAAAACTTATTTTGAAAATTTACACCAAAAAAAATCATTTTATTTATTAAATATCTTTATTTCAAGATTTAAAGCTGTTTTTTTTTGAATTTTTTTTTTTAAAAAAAAACAACCCATTTTATTCCTCGGTCCTCACCATGATTTCATTTAAGCTGGTCAACAAGCATGTTCGAGGAAAATGAATGCACAAGTAGCAGGTAGAATGCATCATGATGGTCTTTTCATTTTGGTTTCACCTGTCCTAGACAGACTCAACCCCTGTGTTGAGTCTCCAAGGCCAAATGCATATGATGCAAATATTCGTTCCTACTAGGGATCCGGTGCATGACTGAGTTATTCTAAGTGTAAAACCTTAGGTTGATTGTTCTAAACCTGGCTTACCCAAACGGACAGTTTGAGCCGAAGCGGGGGCAACGTACCGGGAGCACGAAAGTCTGCCCGGCCTAGTTACTTGTCCCAACTCCGTCTTATTTGGTATGACTTTAACAGAAAAGTGGGTCACGCGCACGTGTACACCATAAATTCAGAAGACTCAGAAAGAAGGGGGTTTCGTAGCAGTTGTATATATCCATAATTCAAATAATATTAAAGCGGTAAAAAAAAACATTTAGCATGTTAAGCATATAAACAGTTGAAAATCATATAGTAAATAAAGCCAATTATTGCAGTTATTTTAAGCTCGAATTCTTTAAACCCTGAACCAGTGGTTCTGGGTTAAAATATTGTCCCCAGCAGAGTCGCCAGAGCTGTCGCACCTCCTTTTTACCGCGCCCGCGGGGCGCGTGGCGAGTTTTCTCCAATTGAAGGACAATCGAAACGAGATTTATTTAATCATTTCAGAGTCGCCACCTGGGAATTTTAAGGCGTCCCAAGTCACCAGTTTTAATCCCTGAATCGAGGAGAATATGACTCTGTTTATTATTCTGCGAACCAGAAATCCTGAGTAAGGAATTCTGTTAATCCGGAAGAAGGTGTTAGGCATTTCTTAATTCCGTGGTTCTAGCACGGTCGCTCAACTGCTTTTATTCTTGGCTTAATCATCTTGATTTTACTAAATACATTTTTATTGCATGATTTTACTATCGCTTTTACTTATTGTTTATGACGAATTACGCGTACGTATATTCGTATTATAAAAATGCGGAATTGTGTCACGCGCACGTGTACACGATAATCTTGATAATATATATAAAAAAAACAATGATTTTTCGCAATTGTGTCGAATCAAGAATATTCGTCTTTCTTAAATAGTGAACCGCACATCTCGGGTTTTATGAAATTAATAACATCCTTGGAAAAATCATTTTTCTTAAATATTCGCTCGAAATTGCGCGTACGCATAATCCGAATTTGCTTTTAAAAATATAATCAGGGTACGCGAATGCATCCCTAATTGCTCAAAATCTTTGTAATAATATTATGGATTTTCCACAAGTTGTTTATTATAATTACACATTTTATATGAAAATCTTGAGAAAATTCACATTCAAGGGATGCCTTTAAATTCTTTTTTTTTAAAAAAAATAAATAAAATAAAAATTCACAATTTATTAAATGTTGATCGTCGATTATGATTTCCGCGTATAAATTATGTTCATCCAAGACTATTCAAAATTCAAAGCAAAGAATATGAACATGATTAATACTATTCTTCACAAATACAACATATATACATATACCAAAGGATGAATTGCATATGAAACTAACAAAATGATTTATGAAGGGAAGAAATATTTTTGAAGAATTTTTATTATTCGAATTCTACTTCTATTTACCATTGATATAAAGTGTTGCAATTCATGCTTATACGTCTCGTCTCATGTACTTGTTTTTAATCTAATAGGAGAAATTATTTTAATTAAATTGTTTACGATGGCAGATAAGCACCAAATTGCTAAGAGAGGGAATTATTATGCAAATCGATTAATAATATTGCCTTACATGCAACATAGTTGTACGTTTGAAACATCCATAGCATTTTTAACATCGTAATGAGCTATTCAACTCAACTCACCATCCATTAATGGTTCTCTATATACCTGCTATCTTATACATGAAAACAATACCAACACAATTTTTACCTTATTTAACAATAGATATTACTAGTGTAGTTTTCTTGATACTTCTACATTACTCCTTACTTAGCTAACAACACCAAAAGATTAAATAATGGCCAACATTCATGCCATATTCCCTACCTTGACAATTTAATTATATCTTCCGCTAATGAAAATTTAGAAATTAACCTTATTACAACTTTTCGAGCAACTTCAAGAAATGACATTTAATTTACAGTCGTTACGTCAAAATATACTACTATTAAACCAACATGAAACAAAGCTGAAATTTAAACTAATGAACTTAAACGTATAGAAGACAGAATTACAATTCAAGCTTCATTTTGTCATATTGAAGCTCTTCACAACATGAGTTTTAAGATTATGTACCTGGAAATGAAGGTAAAAGGAGTAAATTTCAGCAATAATAGCAGCAACGAGATACCGGCAGAATGTACCAATAACACAGCAAGTCCGAACAAGACCCGTTAACCCAGATGTACAGTGACAGAAACTTGAGAAAAAATTTCAGATTTAAACCGAATACTATCCACAAACAAACAACGGATAGATTCTAGAAAAATAACATTTCAGATTTCAGCTTCTTTCCTCTATCTGTTTTAGATTCCTGTTTCTGATTTTTTGTTTCTGCTTTTGTATCTGTTTCAGGTTGTGTGTGTGTGTGTGTGAATGTTCTTTTTTCCATTTCTTTTTCTGTTTTCTTCCTCTCTTTCCTTTTCTTTTAAAAATCTGAGTTCCTTTCTTTTCTTCAAGAATCTCTTTCTAAAAAAAACTGATCTTTTCTCTCTTAAAATCTCTCTCAATCTTTCTCTGAATAGCTCTTAAATCAGATTTTTCTCTCTTTTAAAATCTGAGTCCCCTTTCAAATTTTGGTCCCTGTACTTATACAGGTCTGTCCTATACCCTTTTAGTGCTTCTTGGACCCCCTTTCTTCTTTAAAAATCAGAAAGTTCCATTAAAACTGCTTTTTAATACTTTAAGTGATCTTATCCTGATTTTAAGCATTCCCATTACCCTTTGTTCCCCATTATTACTCATTAACTAATAGCCATTATCACTCCACTATCAGCTCACTATTATATCATATTACCCTTACTGTTCTATCCCAGAAATGCCCCTGAATTTTACTGTTATTACAGCCCCAAACCAAACTGCCTAAACCTTAACAAATTTATCTGAACTAACATGTTTAGCAGCCAATAACCAACCCCTGAATCAAACAAAACTTTCTGTCTTTACAGATTATGTTAAACAGGAAAACGCAATAGCTGATGTACAAGAGCTAAATTCAGATTGAACACTGAACTTGCATACAAACATATTAACAATACACAAAACTCAACAGAACATTTCAACTGAAATTCAAAAACTGAACAAAGAGCAACAAATGCAGGAGCATTGTCAGTTTTTGACACTGCCCTGAACTTTAATGTTCAGAAATCAACATACATAACACCTATTTGATGAATTTTATTGAACTATAAACAAAGATGACTTAATTAACGAATATTAATCAAACTGATTATCAAATAAGAAACAACTGATTACAACAAAATAATCCATCCGAAATAGGTTGCTTCAGTCAACATTTTCAGAAACAAGATTCACAATACAACTAATCGACGAACTTAATCGAGTCGATTACACACATTGTACATAATCACAATCAACAGAAACAATTCATTTATTTGACTAATCATACGGGCATGAGACAAAGACGACAGAATTAATCAAATAAAAACATGAAAAATTAACAGGTTATTAAACAAACAATTATTCATGTAAGATACACGGAAGAAATAGAAACATACCTCTGAACCTTCAAATTTATTCAGACCAGAACTCCACTTGGATTCGGATTTTGTTGAAATCAAACAGACCTTAGTCGAAGTATTTTCAACTGAAAATACTTCGACTAAGGTCGATTAAACCTCAATCTTTCATCTGAAGTGAAAAAGATTCCAATCTTGGAAAATTTAGGGTTTCTGAAGGTTCGATTTGGGGTTTAACCATTTCTGGTTAGATTCGAGGGGAACCAACAATGACACAAGGGTGAGGGAAACCTAGGGGTGATTTGGTGTTAGTTTAGAACAAATCTGAGTAAATTCTTGTTTGGTTCGAACCTTCAAAAGAAGATTTGAAGAGTTCTGAAGGGATTCGAACCAAACCAACACTAGATCCATAACGAGGCAAGCTAGGGGATGCTATAGTGTTAACTAAGGGTTGTTTGGTTTAGATATGAGATTGGCTCGAATCTTCAAATGAAGATTCGAGAACTTTCAGGGAGATTCGAGCCAAGCGGATAACATATTTGGATAGAGGGTGTTCAGAGGGTTCTGGGGTGTTATTTTGGTGACCGGCGGCGTTGATGCCGCCGGGTTTCAGGCGATGGGGAATAGTGGCGGCTAGGGTTAGGGGTCAGTTTCGGAAGGGATGATGAACAGTAGAGAGTAGGGGGGGTGTTCAGTTAGGGGCCGGGGTAGGGGCTTGGGCCTTATATAGGGGTGGGGTGGATTGATCTCATCCGTTGGATCAATTAAGATGCACGGTTGAGATCAATCCACTTATCCAAACGACATCGTTTGATTTAAGTTGGGGAAAGGGGTCAACCCGGGGTTGAAATGGATCGGGTTTGGGTGAGTTTTTAAGACCGTGGGATCAAGATGGATGAACGGTTCAGATCTAGTTGCCCTAAACGTCGTCGTTTTATTTACGCAGGGGCTGAACTGGACCGTTTGATTGCAATGAATCAACGGCCCAGATTAAAAATCCAGAAGCGACGTCGTTTGAGTCCTGTATGGGACTGGTTGACATGGACCGGGTCCTTTGAGTATTTGGGCCTGATTTTTGTTTAAAAATTCTTGGCCCAGGTCAGTTTCTATCATTTCCAATTCTTTCATTTTCTAATTAAATTCCTAATTATTAAATTCCTAATTAAGATTATAAAAAATAAAATTACCCTTACAAAGATAAATTACCTATTAATACATAGACAACACATTAATCACACATTGAAATATTAAAACTAGAACAGACACATATTTTTGTGATTTTATTTTTTGAATCAATTATTAAATGCATAATTAAATCCTAGATATGCATGAAACATATATTTTTATTTTAATTTTCATTTTATTATGACAAAGTAAACATTTACGGACATAACACAAATATTTAACACCACGCAAATTCAAAAATTACACAGTAAAAGAAATTTATTTTATTTTATTTTGGAGTAGTTTTCGTAAGGCAAAAATCACGTGCTCACAGATGGTAGGGATGTCCATAATGATAATCGAAGGTGTAATGACCTTACATCACTTCGAAAGGGTTAGAACGTGATTCTATGAGTCGAGCATGCATTATATATATGTATCTATTTTACTCTACCGAGCCGCGCTATAGTCGGCCGGGTATGGCACCTATTGTGCAACCACTGATCTGTTGGGTTTACCGAGCTCCACGTGGCCGGGTACGATTCTACCGAGCCTTATGATGGCCGGGTACGATATGATGATGATGATGCCCACAGAGGCGAATGTTTTTAAAAAAGTTCATGTATATATATGTATTATGCATTTCATGTCAGTAGCCCCAGAGGCACTCAGATGTTACAAGTTGCATCTCCTCTATCTCTCTTTACATTACTGTTCTTGTTTATGCTTTCCTACCTTACATACTCGGTACTTTATTCGTACTGACATCCCTTTTGACTGGGGATGCTGCGTGTCATTCCCGCAGGTCCCGATTGATAGGTTGACAGTCCTCCTAGTAGGCTATCAGCTCAGCGAAGGTGTTGGTGCACTTCACTTGCTCCGGAGTTGCCTAGTTGGTTAGTATGCTTTGGATATGTATTGATTGGTATGGCGGGGCCCTGTCCCGATCTTTATGATTTTATGTACTCTTAGAGGCTTGTATACAGATGTCAGGTGTAGGGACACTTGTATGGCCTTGTAGGCCTATGTTTTGAGTTTACAAATGGTCTTGTCGGCCTTATAGGCCCGTATGTCACAAATATAAGTTTGTATATCATTTTGGGTCTTCATATGTTGAGTATTCCCTTATGTTTTATTCTTGTTATCTCATGACCGGTTTTCTGGCTCATTTACTCATGATAGTATGATAATAAAGATATGTTACGTTGGTACTCGGTTGAGTAAAGCACCGGGTGCCCGTCGCGGCCCTCTGATTCGGGTCGTGACAACTTTGACTATCACAAAAAATTGTGATACTTTTTTGTCCAATACCAAGCTCCTTTAGCAACTTCTGAAGCCAAATTGACTCCTTCACAGGCTCTGTAATAGCCATGTACTCTGCCTCTGTTGTAGACAAAGCAACTGTTGACTGCAAAGTAGACTTCCAACTAACTGGTGCTCTTGCAAAAGTAAACACATAACCAGTAGTTGATCTGTTTGTCCAGATCACCCGCAAAATCTGAGTCACAATATCCAACTATAGATTGATTGCCTTCCTGCTCAAAAACTAACCCAACATCTACAGTATTATGAATATACGGTAGAATCCACTTCACAGCTTGCCAATGCTCCTTTCCTGGATTATGCATTTATCTGCTAATAACTCCAACAGCTTGTGAAATGTCAGGTCTCGTATAGACCATTGCATACATCAAGCTACCAACAATATTTGCGTATGGTACCCTTGACATTTACTCCTGTTTAGCTTCATCTTTTGGCGACATAATAGTACTTAGCTTAAAATGGGGAGCAAGTGGAGTACTAACTGGCTTAGTCTTTTCGTCTATGCCAAAACGTTGTAGTACTCTTTTCAAATATTCTTTCTGAGATAAACAGAGTTTCTTTGAACGTCTATCTCTTATTATCTCCATGCCAAGAATTTTCTTTGCCTAACTTAGATCCTTCATCTCGAACTCCTTCTTCAGTTGAATCTTCAACTTATCAATTTCTTCCGAATTCTTGGAAGCTATCAACATATCATCAACATATAGGAGAAGATATATAAAGGAACTATCTTTAAGCTTGCGCAAATACACACAATGATCGTATTTGCTTCTCTTGTACCCTTGTCGTAACATAAACTTGTCAAATCGCTTGTACCATTGTCTAGAAGATTGTTTCAATCTGAACAACGATTTTTCAAGTTTGCATACCATATTTTCTTTTCCAGCAACTTTGAATCTTTCTGGCTGAGTCATGTAGATTTCCTCCTCCAAGTTTCCATGTAAAAACGTAATTTTTACATCCATCTGAACTAGTTCCAAATCCAACTGTGCTACCAAAGCCAACATAATTCTAATGGAGGAATATTTTGCAACTGGAGAAAACACTTCATTGTAATCAATTCCTTCCTTTTGAGCATATCCTTTGGCCACCAATCTTGCTTTGTAGCGAACATCTTCTTGGTTAGGAAATCCTTCTTTCTTTACAAATACTCATTTGCACCCAATTGCTTTCTTTCCCTTCGGGAGATTGGCCAATCTCCATGTATGATTCTGATGAAGGGACTGTATTTCATCATTCATGGCAATCCTCCACTTATCTTCTTTTAAACTTTGGACTGCATCTTTATAAGTGGTAGGAACATCATCAACTACAATTAAGGTGGCACAAGCAATCGTCTCTATAAGACGAACATGTTTTGTTATTGTCCTTTTTGGCCTGCTGGTTGCTATTGATTCAGGTTGTTGTTGAGGTTCCTGAGTTGAAATCTCCCTCTCTACTGGCTCTTCTTCCAGAGGATAATCTTCATTTGTTTCCTCCTCTACTTCTTGTGTAGGAAAAATAAATTTTCCCTCAAACTCCACCTGCTTAGAAACACCCTCATTTTGTTTGGTATCTTCTGTTACCTTATTTACCATAGCAGATTCATCAAAGTTAACATCCCTGCTGAATATTATTTTTTTTGTCATAGGACACCATAATCGGTATCCTTTGACTCCAGAAGTAATCCCCATAAAATAGCCTTCTTTGCCCTTGGATCCAATTTTGACTCTATCACATGATAATATGCAGTTGAGTCAAACACATGCAAAGAGTCATAATCTACAGCAGGCTTTCCATACCATTTTTCAAATGGTGTCTTGCCATCAATAGCAGCAGATGGTAAGCGATTAATGAGGTGACATGCATATGTAACTGCCTCAGCCCAAAATTCTTTGCCCAAGCCAGCATTGGACAACATACACCGTACCTTCTCCAGCAAGGTCCGGTTCATACGTTCTGTCACTCCATTCTGTTGTGGTGTATGTCTGACAGTGAAGTGTCAGATGATGCCATTATTTTCACAGACCTTATTAAAATGATCATTTTTGTATTCACCTCCATTGTCTGTGCGAATACACTTGATCCTCTTGCCTGTTTGATTCTCCACCATCATTCTCCATTTGAGAAAAATTCTCAACACTTCATCTTTGCTCTTCATTGTATACACCCACACTCTTCGGGAAAAATCATCAACAAAGGTTACAAAATAGTTCTTCTCACCCAATGAAGGTGTTTTGGAAGGACCCCAAACATCAGTGTACATAATCCAAAATACCTTTAGTATTATGGATCGCTGTACCAAATTTAACCCTTGTTTGTTTCCCTTTGACACAATGCTCGCAAAACTCCAAGTTGTAAGCCTTTACTCCTTTTAACAATCCTTGATCTGATAGAGTTTTCAAGGATTTTCCTCCGGCATATCCCAAGCGTATGTGCCATAGCCTAGTTGCTTCTGCCTCTTTGTCATCACTGGATGTCACTGTCGTTGTCCCAATAACTGTACTACCACGATAGCGGTACATATTATTGTTCTTCCGATTAGCCTTCATTACCACTAGTGCACCGGAGCATACTCTCATCACTCCATTTTCTGCAATGATTTTGAACCCTTTTGATTCTAGGGCTCCCACAAAGATGAGATTCTTCTTCAAATCCGGTACATATCGAACATCTGTTAATGTTCTGATCATTCCATCATGGTTCCTTAATCGTATTGAACCAATTCCATATGAGGTAAGAGGGTTGTTATCCGCTGTGTGGACGACTCCATATTCTCTTTCTTGAAAATCCACGAACCAGTCCCTGTTGGGACACATAGATAGCTACAAGCCGAGTCCATCAACCATATGTCTGATGATGTTGATAGCTCTGTTGTAACTAATGAGAAGTCTGAATCATCACCACCAGCTACATTTGAATCCATAATGGCCTTTCCATTGTTATGTTTGGCCTTATTCTTCAACTTCAGACAATCTTTCTTCTAGTGCCCCTTTTCTCGACAAAAGGCACATTCATCTTTGATGGGTCTAGATCTTGACTTGGATCTTCCTTTCTTTATCCTCGTTTGATTTTGAGGACGACCCCTCACAACCAGTGTTTCTCCTTCTCCGCCCTTCTATTTTTCTCCCTTTCTTTGCTCATAGCTGTACAAAGCTGAACAAACTTCTCTGAGAGAAATTTCGTCATTTTTATGAAGTAGAGTAGTTTCAAAGTGCTCGTACTCATCAGGAAGTGACCCCAACAACATCAAGGCCAAGTCACCATCATCAAAAGTTGCATCCATATTTTGCAAATTTGTGACTAGCTTATTGAAACTGGTGATATGTTCATTCATCGTGGTACCAGGAACATAGGTGAAGAGAAACAATCTCTTCTTCATGTACAATTTATTTTGACTGTTTTTCTTCAAAAATTTATCCTCCAGTGCTTTCCATAATTTACTTGCAGAAGTTTTCTTTGTGTATGGATATTTCTGCTCTATAGCAAGGTAGGATCGAATGGTACCGCAAACAACACGGTTGATAATTCTCCAATCTTCTTCTCCAATAACATCTGGTCTTTTTTCTTCAATGACAAGATCTAGCCCTTGTTGAAAAAGGACATCTAGAACCTCGCCTTGCCACATCCCAAAATGTCCTGACCTGTCAAAAATTTCTACCGCAAATTTTTTATTTGACACAATTCTTGTCATAAGCGAAGATGTCAATAATGACGTATTGTTGACACTTGATGTAGATTCTTCTTGTTTATTATCTCATATCTTTGACACAAATATTATTTAATAGCTGACGACACAAATCAAGATTATTACCCTTCTGGTGTAGAAGATCAGACTAAGCTACAACCACAGAGCATACTCAGACAGAACCTTGACTCAGTTACCAAGATAAATCTTTTCTGATGTGGAAGATCAGACTATGTTGCAACCACAAAGCATACTTAGACAGTACCTTGGTTCTGATACCAATTGTTGCGGAAGCCAAATGTATATAGTGTGAATGAGTCACAACTACTATACCAAAAATTATGACAGCCACCAAATAATAAATAAGACAATAAAGCAACAATAAAAGGAACACCAGAATTTACGAGGTTCGGCCAATTTTGCCTACTTCCTCGGACACAACCAATATTTTATTCCACTCCAAAAATACAAGTGAAATAATACTAAAGAGAGAAAATACAAATGTCTTAAGAAGATAAGAAGGAAAATGAGAGGTGTATTTAAATCCTAAACATTATGCCTTCTTTTATATGGTGAAGTACCAACCTAATTTACTTCCCAACCGATGTGGGATATTGACATATTCAACACTGTTATGACACCTTTTATAAATAAACTCTCAGCCTTGTCCTCAGAGCGGATATCAATGTCAAAATTTTCTTTTGACAATAAATTAGATTTAACATGTTACGTCCCGTACTTTAATATTAGAATAAGTCGTAGTAATCCATATGAGCTCAAAGAGATTAAGACCATTCATGAGATTATAGAGGATTCGTGACTATGTTATTGTAAGATACCGTAAGATTAACAACCTTGATACCGTTATATACATTTGATATAATATTTTGAGTGGAATATTTTTTTGGGTTTAGTATCATTGAAATCCTTAGCATTCTACTTTGCTCGCGCACTTCTTATTCTCAAATATAAAATTTATTTCTTCAATATCAAAAACTCTAAAGTGCTAATCAGATGGAGGCAAATTTAGAGATTTCCTGCCTAGACAGTTGTCAACACAATATTTCTGCTCCTCATACCTATTTCCCTCACTCTAAAAGAAAATGGAAAGAACCGTTTTCTCATGCTATTTGTTCATCAATGATATGATTGTCTTTCAAGTCGCTAAGGGGATTCATGAGTCAACAGCGCGTAGAAGAAAAACCTAGAGATTCAACTAAAGTAAATGACGTATTCTGATTGCCGTTACGACTGATTTATGGAGGAAACATCACAAGGGAAATGCGCACTACAATTGTAAATTTCTTTTTCTTGTCTTGCTTACAATAAAGAGGAATAGTTTATTTTCATTTACAAATTGGTTCTTTTAAATGACATTTTCTGTTACATGTATAATTATAGGGGTATCCTAATTTATGTAGAAACATTATGATTTTATATAGTTATTAATATTGCTACTTTCGAATATGCTTTAAATTTTACACATATATAACATGAAATAGTTTATGAGATTTTCTTTATTGTAAAGATAGAAATTATTTTCTCACAAGAAAATAAGGTTATCTTTTTACCATTTTAAGAATTAAGTGTACGAAAATTTGTACTCTTTATATGAGATTGAGAAAATTAGAAGTTGAGAAAATATATATATTTTTATATGGATGTTTTAATAAAATAATAATGTATGTATTTATTTTATATGGTACCACATGACCATGATAGTAAGTTGTATGAAGTGATGTTAAATATGAGTAGTATTTTAAATAATTTGAGATAATTTTTAATTATGCGGATAATTAGTTAATTATCGAGTAGCGGGATATCACTTAATTAATTAATTAACTATAGGATAAGATTTCATCCCACCTCACGCGGCAGCCATGCAATAGTAATTATTTGAATCTTAAACTAAAACGTGCAAGGTGGCAAGTTTTTCAAAATCTTAGTTTAAAAGTCTTGTGCAAATAATGGCACCTCATATTGAGATATTCTTTATTTTTCTTCCTTCGTGAGATGATCCTCTGTGTCTTGTTCTATTTTGATTACTATTAGATAACCGTAAAAATAGCACGGTATAGCCATTTTTCGGACTAGTCATTTAAAAATAGTCAGTGTTTACGAAGTCAATGAAAAATAACCATTATTTTACTGCAACAGAGACCGGTCCAGCATAATATACTGGAGTTCGATGCACCTGTGTATGAACTCTAGCATATTATGCTGGACTGATATACTTTGTTGACTCCAGTATAATATACTGGAGAATGGAGCACCGATGCTCCAAACTCCAGTATATTATACTAGACAATTATACTTGTTGGAACTCCAGTATATTATGCTGGAGTTCTAATATACTTATGCTGGAACTCCATCATATTATGCTGGAACTCCATCATATTATGCTGGAGTTCCAGCATACTTATCCTGGAACTTCAGTATAATATACTGGCGTATTTTTCGGGTTTTGAACAGTGTTTTCGCTCATATTTATCTTTACATAAAAAATAGCTAAATTTCGATTACTTTTGAAACTGGACTATTTTTGAACGAACAGTTGTAAATATGACTATTTTTAAATTTCTCCCCAGATAACCTGAGTTACTGAAGCCTCGCAAAGGTTTTATATTCCATAGTTTGGTAAGTCTAAATTGGTGTGTGCATATAACATCAATTTGTGATGGAGGGACAGTGGGATTGACTTGAAATATCGTGGTCTTAGTTTGCATTTGAAGTGCATAGGTTGACAGCTTGATGTAATTGCATTTCTTGTCTCTTGCCTCAACCACTATAATTTCAGTTATAGTTTTATAGCTTGGCAAGTCATAATTAGCAAGATGTTTTATATGCAACTAAAAGTTGGTCAAGAGGCATAGGAATTCGTTTGATTCTAAAATGAAGTATTTTCAGAATTTGTCGTCTCAACGATTTCATTTATGTTGTGGCATTCTTATACTATTGGTTGGCCTCTATTTATCAGACGTTAATTCCTTCTCACATAGAACTGGGGCAAGTGATATAATTTACTTATCCGGTGCAACCATTTTCGAGAATAACATACGGATTTTTTCTTACTCCGGGTATGTTAAGTCTATCCCTCCTTTCTTTTGGCTTGATCTATAGGATACAAACGAAACGAGCAATTGCACAACTTCCATAAATAACTCTATTCATAGAAGTATTAAAGGTACCTATATTCTTGAATTCTCATGTGTCTTATTATTACATTTTCTGTTCATGGGTCTCAGAAAAATATGTAAGTTGAAAAAAGTCTATTTCATGATATTAATCAGAGGTATAATGGTCTTATGACATTCCGAGACGTTTTATTAACGTACTTCTCATGCATTGCATTCATTTATATGTGCATTTACCCATGACTCGGACGACGTTATATACGCGTACATATGTATATTATATGTACATGGGATATGGAAAAAGGTTACGGCGTTATATACGCATCGCCACCTGATCAGCTAGTATACGTTGATGATTTTGCCCACAGTGGCACCAAATGGCATTATATATATATATAGGAAAAGGTTATAGCGTTATATACGCACCACCACTTGATCAGCTGGTATACGATGATGATTTTGTCCGCAGTGGCTGAGATGATATGATGTGATGCCCTCAGAGGCTTTATGATGCTATGTACGTACAAACCTATTCATTATATGGCATTTATACGCATATGCATGATACTTGTTTACCGTGAAAATGGTAACAACAATTAAATTTATAAATGGAATTCTAAAAATATGTGATCTATTCCGGAGCTAGTTGTTAGAGCAGTTGATGCTAATAATATGGAGTTTGAAGATTAAATGCAAGCTAAAATGAGATAATAATCAAACCGAAAGGCATGCTGCCCGGATACAGGTCCAATTGATGAAGGACCTTGGGATCGATGCCAGGATCGAGCTCTAGCTATCAGGGATAGTCGGGGATGGGATAACAGTTGAAGATATAATCAAACAAGGCTCTTTATGGCCAATACTAAGGTATATGATGAAGAACGAGTAAGAATGCGATGAATATCGAGGTGGCCTCGGACCAGTGAGAACGAACAAGCTTAGAAAGAAAAGAGAGAGAGAGATATTATTGCACTTGTGGAGAAAATAGAGCAACATCAGTCCGTTACAAGGTAGTGTGAGTCCCCTTTATATAGGAGGGGAACTCGGCTACAAGTACGTGGAGATTAATTACAAATTATGGAGATGGGATGGCTTGAAGCGATGCCTCAGCATAGGCTCTGTATAGGCCGGCCCTGTCAGGCCTAGTTGCGTGCCTTGGGAGCTTCCCCCTTTGTCCTGGCTTCGATCTCTGTTTTCTCTAAGTCGGGCCTCGATGAGCCCCGAGGTCGGGAACTCGGTCATGGCCTCCCGTCCTCGGGGTCTCGAGGCATTCTTTCGAAGTGACTTGATAGTAAGAAATCAAGTCCTCTGATTTTTCCGTGTACATATAGTTTCCATGTTTCCCATAACGAAGTGATGGGAAATGATTCTGACTCCTCGAGCTCCTTACGGCGATGTCATTCCGATAATGCGACTCCTGGCGCGAGCTTTGTGGCAACTGGGGCATCCACGGGCTCATGCATTTTCGACTTCATTCAACACACTCCTGATTCCCGCTCTCCAAGGTGAAGGTATTGTTGTCGGTTCGTTTTTCCAAGGATGCATTAACTGCGTCCGTCGGTCAATCTTTCGAAGCCTCGATGACCATGTCGTAACCCCCTATAAATGGGGGTGTTTTGGTGTTGTCTTTCCTATCCCAGCGCCTTTGTTGGCTTGCTTGCCTATTCCATCTTACCATCTTCTTCTATATTTGAACATTATGCTTGGGGTTCATGGCCTTAAGGCTGTTTGGGGGAGCTTCCTTAGACTGTGTTGTGGCCTTCTGCTGGGGCTTCCCTTCGTCGAGTATAACTATGTTGTCCCGCTACTGTTGTGGTCGTCAACATGTCCACTGTGGCTGTTACTGTTGGCCCGAGGTGATGGCGGACGGGGAGCCAGTTTCCCCATTATGTATACAGTCGTTCGGATTATGCACCACTGCTCACTCTCCTACCCAGGCCTGGTATGGCACTTCGTCCCTAGGGATTTTTCTTTCCCAAGGGATAAAGCGGCACTACCGGCCGTTGAGGCTGGGGCCCGCCGAATCTTCAACCTTGGCTTCGACAGGCCATGTCTCTTTTCTCTGCCTCCTCTGCGTCCCCTCCTTTTCCTCTTCTTCATCTTCTTCGACGGGAATCCCTTGGGGGATCGAGCTGGGAACCTAGAGGAGGGGGAGGTCGAAGGAATCACCCTCGAGGATGCGTGCTCGAGGGGACGACGCTCGAGGAAGCTGATAATGTAGATGGATCTTCGAGGGTGGACCGGGCCCTCGGGTTTCATCACGTGTACATCCTTCCGTTCCTCTTGTAGATCTCTGTAGGCTTTTGTAATTATATGTAAGGACCCCTCGAGGGATGTTGTACACGAACATTTATGAATATGAATATATTCCATTGACTTTTGCTTTCAATTCTCGCTTTGTAATTGCATGTTCTCATGCCCTTCGAGGCCCTTTGAATGTCTTCTTTTATTCGTTGACCGCTAATATCTGACTTGGGTGCAAGCGTTCTTTCCGATCCTTTGCTGATCGGCATGGCTCTCTTTTGAACCATCGTCATACCTCAGACCAGTCCTATATTGATCTAATAGGCCCAGGCAGTCGGGGCCCTCCGAGCTGTAAGGAGATAATACACCGGATTCCGGGGCCTTCAGGAATGTTATCCTGAACGAAGGTCAGCTTTGGGTGGGGTCCCTTTTGATCTTGATGTAGATAGCCCTTTTTTTTAAAATGTGTAGGAGAGACTTCTATTGAGGAGTTGCCTGTACTCAGGTTCTGCCTCGGACCTTTGTGGAGCTTTCGTGATCGGAGCTTCCCGTGCTTATTCCTCTTTTTTAGAAAAGGGGGGCCACGAGTCCAGGTACTTGCCTTGTGTCGAGTGATGGTGTTGAAAGCTTCCTGAAGTTCGACTTTTTTTGGTCGGGGATCCTCGGGGCAGAATGCTATCTCGAGCTTGGAGATAATAGGTACGGCTCCTCGAGTCTCGGCTCCTCGTTGAAGGATGCTTTCGGGATCGGGTACCACCCCGTCGATTTGCATCGATACTGTAGGTTTCTCGGGGCTCACTCTGGGTAGGCGAATCGTCGCTGCTTCTCGCATATATGTGGGGTGGCTTCGGCTTCTTCGCAAGACCTCACTATTTTTAGATAGATGTTTTTTCGCTTTGGCATAGGGTTCTTCATTTCTTCAGGTGCAAAAAGCGTTGGTGCTTGCCCTTGCTTCGATCTGTTAGTTTTATCATAGTTATGGCAACCACTTTGGGGCCGGCCCGGCAGGGAACGGGGAGTGCTGCTCCCAGCGCTCAGGAACCGGGGGAGTTCGCTCTGAAGACGGTGCCTTTGATAAGAGGGGAGCATCTGGAGATGGTGAGAAAATACTACGGATGGAGCGGGTGCTTCCCCCGGATGAAAATATCACAGACTTTGCTGATGGATTCTTGAGCGTGTATCTATATCCTTTCGCGTTTGGTCCCCTTGATAGGGTTGTGCTTGATTTTTGCTCGAAGTATCGAGGTCTTTGCGGAGAAAGCTGGGCTCGAATTCATGCTTAGCCATCTCGTCAGGCTATACCGGCCCTTTCATCACCTGGGCCTGCTAACCCTGAGGTGCCGTTCGTCCATGCCTTTTGTAGTTAACGACGAAGAGGACAGGGGCCGAGAGTGGGCCGGTTGGTTTATCCAGGTCCGGATGGTCGACATTATCCCCGTGGAGCTTTTTCCATTTCCCGAAGGGTGGAATTATGCACGTGAGTGAAACGTCTGGTGCTTTTTCAGATTTTGCCTATAGCGAAAATCAGTTGATTAATAATGTTGTCTCCCTTGTTACAACAACTTCATGGATGCCGGGCAAAGTCCTTGGCCTGCCCGGATGGGTCCGGAGGCTGGTGACCCATTCGTCCTGCGACGAGCTTCGGTGGAGAGCTGTATTATGTGCTAGATAGGGAGCGAAATACCAAGGTATGTGCGCACGCTGCCTTTGCCTTGGCCTTCATATATTTGAGGTAATTTTTTCCCTTTTTATTTGTACTGGATTCGCCTCTTGCAAACATCGGGCGGGTCCTTGGGATGAGGCAGTGCTCTTCCGAAGAGGGGAAGGAATCGTCAGCCTCTGAGCCGAGGGATGATGGAATCCGCGGTGTGATGAAGCTTTTAGTAGTGCTAATCGGGCCTGTGTTTCCAAGGAGAGGGAATCGTTCGAGTCTGCTGCTCCCAGAGTTCCTGATTTCCGGTCGGCAGTTCCTTTGAGTGAACATACTGTGCCCGAGGTCGGTTCTTTTAGGGCCGAAGAGTCAAGATCAATAGGAGTGTGCTCCGACTTTGAAGAAGTCTGTTGGCTTCACTTTATGGTGAGTTTAGGAGCAGTCCCTCTATATCCCGTGTCCTCCTTCCTTTATTAAACTTTCCTTGTGTAGGCCTGTGACAGGCTTATGTCTGAGCTGCTCCGTCAAAGGGCCAGGCTTCAGAAAATTCTGGACGAGGGTGATTCCCTTAAGCTCTTTAGCGAGGAGAAGGAGGTTGAGTTGCAGCATTGGCGATATGAGGTGTACCGAAGCTCGAATTACGAGAGCTATTTGATGGAGCAGGTAACTTTCTGTAACTCGTGCTTTGCTCTCAAGGGCGACGACGACCGCATCAGAACTGCCTGTGGTGAGCTAAGGGCTCAGGTGCAAGCTCAAGCTTTAGAGGAGGCAGGCGCCTCGGCCAAGGTGCCAGCCTTCGAAGCCCAACTCCGCTTGGCTCGTGATAATGCCAAAGTTCAAGCGGATATTATCAGGAAACTTGAATCTGATCTCTCGAAGATCAGGGCTAAGATAATTGATGCCCGGGCTGAAGCGGTGCTAAGCCGAACCAAGGCTGATCAGGAGATGGCGATTCGTATGAAAGACGCTACGAACGTCCAAGTCGAGCTGAAGCGAGCCCTCGATCGGGAGAAGAAGATCGAAGAATATGTTCGTTGTAGATCCCGAAGAGAAGTGCTCGAGGAGATTGGTACGAGGGGCTTCGTTCTCTCAGAGGAATTGGCTCGAGCAAGGGTGAACGAGCGTGACGCACGGTCACTTCTTGCTGACGAGGCGGAGAGCGAACCTGGCAAGCTGTAGCCCTTTGGAACGGAGCGTAGATTTCGCTATTTTGTCGCTTTGTTTCTGATATATGTAGAGCATGTCTGTAAATGGAGAGTGCACCTTTTGTATGTAATATCAGAGGAAACTTGAAGCTTTATTTCTTCTGTGTCTCTTTTCTGTTATTGCTCTTGACCAGGCAGGCTGGTTTCGGTGTTTTGGCGGGATCCTCATAGGTCCGGAACTGATCGAACAGGCCTGGGGGCTCTTAAGTGCGATCTTTGTCGTGAGCGGGTTCCGTAGCCTCCGTGCTTTGCCCGGCTGCTTTAGGCTTAGTCTCCGAGTCGGGCTTCGACTCGAGCCTTCCTGCCCTTAAATCATCTATGCCCATGCGGGTAGGTCGTAATTGTTCCCATTTCTTGCCCTTGGGCATTTTCCATTTAGGCTAATTTGGGTCCAGTCTCCGAGTCGCGTTGGTATTCGAGCTTTAATTGACCCTCAAGTTCTTTTCTGCCTGCATGGGTGGACGTCGATGGTCTTTTGTGCGTCGGGTTGAATCGACCTTACAGGTGTGTGACTCGGAGGCTCATTTGGCTGGGATGGTGGCATTTATGCCATGCCCTTAGGCATGTTGCAGTTTAACTATTTCGGGTCCAGTCTCAGAGTCGCATTGCGATTCGAGCTTTAATTGACCCTTAAGTTGTCAATTTTTTAGCTAGCGAAAATGGCTCTTACGCTGTTTTGGCCGTTGAGGCCTTTTAGTATATGGCACGGAGGCTTGCATAGTTAACTATTTTGGATTCGGTCTTTGAATCGGGTTACGACTAGAGCTCATTTTAATCCTCAAGTTGTCAAATTTTTGCTGGTGACAATGGCTCTTATGCTGTTTGGTCATAGAGACCTTTTAATATATGGCCTGGAGGCTTGCTTAGCTGGCGATAATGGCTCTTACGCTGTTTTTGCCCGTGGGCTTTATGAGCACCCGTCGTCGTTTCTGGAAGAACCTCAATTTCAAGTCGTTGTCGGCGATGTTTCGAGCACCTCGGAAGGTTCATAGCTCGTAGACTGAGTAGGTCGAGGCCTTGTGATTTGGAGCTGACATGGTCGAAGCTCATTTTTTTCCTGTTGAGGGAAGCCTGTTTTAACCGGTTCTTTCCGAAGTATATTCGAAGTAGTGGCCTACGATTTTTGTTTAGCGACAGTCGAGCTTCCCCGAGTCGCGTTAGTATGGCTGTATCAGCCATTTTGACCGTAGACATATATGTTTGGCCGTAGCCATTTTTGATTCCGAGTGACAGTTCAAGCATCTACACCGAGGGTATGCCCTTTCGGGATTCTTACAAATGCGACGTATAGCCTAAACTTCGAAATTTCCATTCCTATTGAGGTCTTACAGTTTGTCATGCCTGTTGAGGTCTTACAGTTTTTGTAGAATAGATCTGGTTACGCCGAGTCTACCCGCTAAAGGTCTTACAGTTTCGGGTTTTCCAGCGCATGGCGATTGGCGATGATTGACAGTCTCCGAGTTATCAAATTTGTTTAAGCATGAAGACCGCTTTTCGTGAGCTCGGAGTTGCCTTGTAGGGGCTTTATGAGCCCAGAGTTCCGACCCTGGGGTTGTGCGAGTGCTGAATTGCTGACGCTAAGTCTCCGAGTATCTCGGGACGTGTTTGGTAGAGAGGCCTCGGTCGGGGATATACTTGAGATTTCCTTGCTCGGAGAATAAGATGTTGAAAGGATATCCTTCTATTGCTTGGTGTAGACATACATTGTTTCATCGTTGTGAGCCCGGCCCGCACGGGCGTGGCTTCTCGGACCATTTGATCCAGTACATAGTTCCTGATTGGGGTTTAGTCTTCCGTTTCCTGGTCTTCCCAAGGGGACGGTGCCTTTAGAAGCAGATCATCGTTTGTCATTGGACTATAAAAGAAGGCATGCGATCTCATCGGATCCTCCTTTGGGGTACGTTGCTCCGCTAATAATCTTACAGATAAGGCCCTCTTTGGTGCGGAAGCCCGACTGAGGTCTAGGGGTCTTCGGGTAAAGTTAGAACCTCCGAAAATCCTGGCCAGTTGTCTGCACACAAGTTAGTGAAAAAGAAACAAGGGAATAAAGCAGTTCTTCCTCACCGCGGGATGTGTAGGCGACGCTTTGAGATTCGGTACGTTCCTACCCTTCCGAGGTGTGAGCCCCGCTACAACCATCCGTTGTGCCTTATTAGGTTCGGCCGAGGATGTGGTTTACTTGCCCTTTGATCCTTCCGAGGGTGGGGGCATTGGTGTCGGTGATGCATCATATGGTGAAGAACTTCCTCTCGTTGCGTATTGCTTTCTGTCGACTTATTTTAGTTCTGCCCTTTGCGAGGGGTTCCATGATTTTGGCAATACGGGGCCGACGCTGTCTCCGGGTGGTGTGCCAGCGGTCGTCTGGATAAGACGTCCGTGCATTGCGCCTCCTCCGATAATGCAGAGCTCGACATCCTGGACCGAGCTTATATGGGTCGTATTAAAAGGATGGTCTTTGTGGCGTTTCACCATTAGGAATTCGCCAGGGATCCGGGATGCAGGAGTGATTTGGTCTGTTAGCCCGGACCTCCCTATTGACTTTGATTTGACATCATTATTGTACATGGTTGAACCACCTGAATTCACGAACACATGTTTTATTCGAAATAGAACAAATGAGGGAGAGGGTTACCAATGCGTCAGTGTGATGTTGAGGCGAGGCATCGATGCCTTTTTCCCTGGATGTAAGGGTGTCCTCCGAAGTACTTCCCTGGACCCATCTTTTCCTGACGGCGAACATTTTCACTTTCCATTTTATGAGTCCGCGGAGGGTGTTGCCACTCCTTCACTGTCGTAGTAATAAGTCGCGGCTTGTTCACTTCATCTTTCCCGAGTAAGAACAATTGAAGTCCGCAGATAACAATTTAAGATATAATCAAACAAGGCTCTTTATGGCCAATACTAAGGTATATAATGAAAAACGAGTAAGAACGCGCTGAATATCAAGGTGGCCTCGGACCAGTGAGAACGAACAAGATTAGAAAGAAAAGAGAGAAAGAGAGATTATCGCACTTGTGGAGAAAATGGAGCAACATCAGTCCGTTACAAGGTAGTGTGAGTCCCCTTTATATAGGAGGGGAACTCGGCTACAAGTACGTGGAGATTAATTACAAAGTATGGAGATGGGATGTATTGACGTGACGCCTCAGCATAGGCTCTGTATAGGCCGGCCCTGTCAGGTCTAGCCGCGTGCCTTGGGAGCTTCCCCCTTTGTCCTGGCTTCGATCTCTATTTTCTCTAAGTCGGGCCTCGACGAGCCCCGAGGTCAGGAACTCGGTCATGGTCTCCCGTCCTCGGGGTCTCGAGGCGTTCTTTCGAAGTGACTTGACAGCAAGAAATCAAGTCCTCTGATTTTGCCGCGTACAATACTATAAATATTTTATGATTTACAAAGCTATTCAGATTTATAGGTTGAGTCATTTACTCTATATTTCTTTCATGTCCTTAATTAATGTTGACTTACTATTATGTTTCAGTTCTGCCTTACACACTCGGTACATTATTCGTACTAACGTCCTGTTGTTGGGGACGCTGCATTCATGCCCGTAGGTATAGATAATCAGATTGACGAACCTTCGCAATAGACGAGGTTTGCGTTCAGCGAAGGATCGGTAAGACTCCCCCTCATTCGGAGTGCAGCCGAGTTTTATGAGTTATCGTGTCAGAATGTTTGCTACAGACTTATGAGTAGACCGGTACTCTGTCATATTTTATGTCAAATAATCTTATAGGCTTTGTAGATACAGATTTATTATGAACAGTATGTCAGAGGCCTTGATGACTTGTATGTATCCATGCTTTATGAACGATGGTTCATTGATATAACATTTTCCCACTTACAATTGTATATTACGAGTTGTGGTCATGTTTATGTTGGCCCATGATAATTACAAAAGGAATGAATAAGTTACAGAGTAGTTCGATCGGGCTAGTGCGGCACCGGGTGCCAGCCACGCCTCCCAGGTTCGGGGCGCGACATAACATCTTCGAAAGTAAGGGTTTCATAATTTCTACGCAACATGATTTCTTTAAAGTGTTTGTAAGAGGAGGATATCTAGACAACCAACAAGATAGCTCTATCCTCATCTTCAATTTGAACATCAAAAATTTTCGGATAAATAATATAGAGTTAAACTCATCAAGATAAGATGGAATAGGAGTACCCTCAGCCATACAAAGCGTGTATAAACGCTCTTTGATACGGATTTTATTCGCGAGGCTTTTAGTCATGTATAACAATTGAAGCTTTAGCCACAATACCGAAGCGGAAGTCCTCATGGACAACTTTATGAAGAACCTTCTTGGACAAATATTGTTGGATAACAGAAAGCACCTTTTCATCTAACTCATCTCATTGCTCTTTGGTCATATTGTCGAGCTTCTTTGATTTACCAAGCAACACCTTTTTCAATCCGGGGTGAAAACGACTTTCATCTAAACTCTCCAGATGCTAAAACTGATCTTGTCATCAAACTTCTCAATATCGAACTTGGTCATATTCGAATGGTAATAACCCCAATTGAATAACAACGCTCCGATATTACTTGTTAGGGATTAAAGCATGCAGCGGAAGCACCCAAGAGAAAAAATCAATGGAGAACAAGATAAGTAAAATATTAAAGCAATAAAAGATGGCACGCAGATTTTACATGAAAACTCAAAATGAGAGAAAACCATGGGCGACGACGAGCCAACGGATTTACTATATGAGGGGAAGTACAAAAGAATCCTCAAAGGGCAATAGAGGCACAATGAGGATGAAGAAAATTACAAGCTCTCAATATTCTTCTCTCACAAAGTTATGAATTCTATGAAAATTAGTGTTCATACGGGATATGTTGGTCAAGCCCACACGGGATTTTGGGACATAAGCTCAATAGTACATTATTGTTCTTCTTCCTATTTGACATTCAATATGAAAATCCAACCAAAAACAACTTAAATCTTTACCAAACCTCTTCAAAATTGAGAAATAAACTTTAAAAGATGTTCTCAATCAATTATAACAACACCCATTTTAAACAAATAACAATGTTGCAAAATTTAATTTTTAAATTCAAAGCTTCAAAACGTTTTAATAGTTGCCAATGGAGCTTTTATTAGAGTTTATAAAATTGTAATTATTTAATAATTGCGGTCTTTTTTTTAAAATGGGGGGAATTGCCAACTTCGTCATCGCAGGAGAAGAGGATATAACTTTGATTCGTATAACGATCAACTGAAATAATTTTTAAACGAACTGTGATGACCCAAAAGGTCATCACTCGCTTTGAAAGTAAATTCTGTATTTCGAAGCCTTAAAAATCTCTTTTTATTTTACCTCGATTTGTGTGCACAGTCCGTACGCGTTTCCAGAAAGCTTTTATGTGAAATCCAAGTAAAATAAGGAAATTGGCTTTTAAAATTGAATAAAGTTGACTTTGGTCAACATTCTTGAAAAACGAACCCAACCCGTGATCCGACGATCTCGTAGGGTCCGTAGTAAAATATGGGACTTGGGTATATGCCCGGAATCGACTTTCAAGGCCCCAAGCCCCAAAAATGAATTTTTAAAGAAATTATTTTCTAGAAAATATTAAGGCTTTTAGAAGTGAATTGATATGATTTCTTGATGCTATCAGACCCGTATCTTGGTTTCGGAGCCCGGTACAAGTTTGAAATAATAATTAAGTTAAATTTGTGAAGTTTGGTAAGAATCGGAGTCCGTTTAGTATAAATCGGACCCTTATTAGAGAAATTAAAAATTTTGATGTTCTTGAGTGATTTCATGAATTTGAGGTTAAATTCATAGTTGTTGATTTTATTTTAATGATTTGATCACACGAGAAAGTCCGTATGATATTTTTAGACTTGCTTGCATGTTTGGTTTGTAGGCCCGAGGGCTCGGGTGAGTTTTAGATAAGCCACGGAGTGAAATTGAACTTAGGAAAACTGTTGTTGTATTGCAGGTCTGCAGGCTTCGCAATTGCGAAGCCTGGCTCGCAAATGCGAGCTTGCATTTGCAAAGAAACATCGCAATTGTGATGATGGTCAGGGATAGGGAGACCTTCGCATTAGCGAGGCTCATGTCGCAAATGCGACCTTAGTAGGCACCCCAATTTCGAACAGTTGTTCGCATTTGCGAAAAAAGCAGAGGCGGGCCTTCCTTTGCAATTGCGAAGCTTTGGCAGCAATTGCGAGTTCGCATTTGTGAACATGACATCGCAAATATGATATCTGCACCTGTGTAAAATCAAACTTAGACGAAAATTCTTCATTTTTCAAACACCCTCAAACCCTAAGCTCTCTTGGGCGATTTTCCAAAGAAAAGTTCTTCTCCAAATCGATTGTAAGTCATTTCTAACTCATTTTCTTTAATCTATAACATCTTTTCACATGATTTCAATTCAAAATCAAGGATTTTCATGGGGGAAACTGGGTGTTTTGGGTATAACTTAGGATTTTTAAATTTTGGGGATTTGGACCTCGATTTGAGGTCCGATTTCATATAAATTATATATTTGAGTTCGTGGGTGAATAGATAATCGGGTTTTGATTCGAACCACGGGTTTTGACCATGTGGGTCCGGGGTCAATTTTTGACTTTTTGGGGAAATCTTTAGAAAACCTATTTTCATGCATTAGAATTGATTCATTTAGCATTTATTGATATCGTTAAGTAAATTGTGGGTAGGTACAAGCGAATTGGTGGTGGAAATAAGAGGTAAAGCGGTAGTTGAGGCTTGAATTGTGTTCGTGGCATTGAGGTAAGTGTTTGGTCTAACCTTAGCTTGAGGGATTAGGAGTTGTGTCTTATTTGCTATGTGTTAATTGTTGAGTACGACGTATAGGTGTGGTGACGAGTATCTATACGTCGGTGTCAAGCATGCTCGTGAGTCTTATACTATGATTGATGTGACTCCATTTCATATTGTTCATGCTTTATATGATAATTTCTATTAATGAACAAGGCTTGTGGAAGTATTATAGGTAATTGAATATTGTAGAGTGTTGGCTCAAGTTGAGAATTGAGTTGTGAAGTATTTGTGGAAATGAGAAGAGGTTTATGATATTGTCTCCCTTGCCGGGATGTTATTGCTTTTGATATTATCTCCCTTGCCGGGATGTTATTATTCATGATATTGTTTTCCTTCCCAGGATATTGTTGTTATACTATTGTTCCCTTGCCGGGATTTTATTGTGATATTATTGATTCCTTTGCCCAAATTACTTTGTGATTGTTGCTTGGGTGAGGAAGAGTGTATAGAACGAAGGGTGATGCCGTGCCGATATTGTGAGGTAAAAGTACGAAGGGTGATGCCGTGCCTCACGATGTACAATGTCGTGCCATGATATGAGTGATAATGCACAAAGGAAAATTCTGTGCCATGATTATGTGAGGTAAAAGCACGAAGGGTGATGCCATGCCGATTATATTGATTCTTATGGTGAGGACGAGAGTAAAAGCACGAAGGGTGATGTCGTGCACTTGTCTTTGATTTCCTTATTCTTGCTTACAATTGAATTTTCGTGTTCCTTTCACTTCTTTACTGAGATTTTGTTTGTACATGATATTCCCCGCAGCATGTTTCCCCTTCCCATCTTTAACTGCTAGTTTCTGTCATTATTACTTGTTGTATATGATATAACTGCATAGGTTTATTTGGTAGTCTTGTCCTAGCCTCGTCACTACTTCGTCGAGGTTAGGCTAGACACTTACCAGCACATGGGATCGGTTGTGCTGATACTACACTCTGCACTGTATGCAGATCCCGGAGCTGCAGCTTTTGGACCACAGTGAGGTTGTTGCCTACAGTCCATCAGGCAACCCGAGGTAGTCCTGCAGGCGTCCGCAGGCCTTGGCGTCTCCTTCCTATCTAGTTTTTCTTCTGTTCTTTACTATTTCAGAGACAGACATGTATCTATTTTGTTCGGACCCTATCTGTAGTATTATTAGATAGTCTGTGAGATTGTGACACCAGTTCTGAGTAGTTTATGTTTATGGATTTGTATTGGTATTATTTTAAATTGTTACATTTTATTCTTCCTCATTATTATTTCTGTTGTTTATAAAATGTTAACTCACGTTTGTTAAAGGATAAAAAAATGAAAAGGGTTAAATAATTAGAATATTTGGCTTGTCTAGCTTTCACTAGTAGATGTCATCACTACTCCTGAGGGTAGGAAATCCGGAGCGCGACAAGTTGGTATCAGAGCTCTAGGTTGCTTAGGTATCACAATTCAAGGACAAGCTTAGTAGAGTCTGATGGATCGGTACGGAGATGTCTGTATTTATCCCCCAGAGGCTACCGAGTTAGGAAAAACTTCACATCTATTCTTTCCTATCGAGCGACTTGATTTCTCAATGCTAATTGAACTTCCACTCTGTTCTTTCGCAGATGGTGAGAACACGTACCGCTTCATCAGCTGACCAGCAGCTCGAGCCCCCAGTAGCAGCTCCTGCGAGGGGCAGAGGTCAAGGTCGTGCTAAGGCCCGAAGCAAAGGCAGGGCTCAACCTAGAGCTCGAGTAGCAGCACCAATGGCGGAGCCTCAGGTTGAGTTTGACGATGAGGTTCTGGCCCAGACAGTTCCAGCAGGACCAGTTCAGGCCCCAGAGCGGTTAATCTCCACCTCGGTACTTCAGGATGCTCTAGTCCGTCTAGTGCGCCTTATGGAGAGTGTCACCCAGGAAGGCTTGCTTCCTGTACCACCAGCCGTCTCTCAGGCTGGAGGAGGAGCCCAGACTCCTGCTACTAGAACTCCGGAGCAGATGGCTCCCCAGTTTCAAACTCCAGCAGCTCAGCCAGTTAGGAGAGTTCAGCCTGGTGTTGTGGCACAGACCGGTGAGGGGCCAGCTATATCTGCTGATGCCTTGTGGAGATTGGACAGGTTCACCAAGATCTTCACTACTTCTTTTAGTAGTATATCTTCTGAGGATACCCAGGATTATTTGGACAGCTGTCATGAGGTTCTACGGAACATGGGGATAGTAGAGACCAATGGGGTCGACTTTGCTGCTTTTCGTTTGTCTGGATCCGCCAAGACTTGGTGGAGAAATTATTATTTGGCTAGACCAACTGGGTCACCAGCTTTGACTTGGAATCAGTTCTCTCAGCTATTTCTGGAGAAAGTTCTTCCTATCACTTAGAGGGAGAACTATCGGAGGCAGTTTGAGCGTCTCCAGCAGGGTTCTATGACTGTCACTCAGTACGAGACTAGATTCATTGACTTGGCCCGTCATGCTCTTGTTATACTTCCCACTGATAAAGAGAGAGAGTGAGGAGGTTCACTGAGGGACTCATTCAGCTTATTCGATTGCAAATGGCTAAGGAAACATGGAGCGAGATTTATTTTCAGGATGCGGCAAATGTGGCCAGGAGAGTTGGGATGGTTCTATCATAGGGAAGTGGTTAGGGGTCTAACAAGAGGCCTCGTCATTCGAGCAGGTTCAGTGGTGCCTCATCTGGAGGCAGGGATTCTTTTGGTAGGGGCCATCCTTCCAGGTCGTTTCATTCAGCACTCCAGGCTTTTCATGGTGCTCCAGGTGGCAGTGGTTCTCATATGCAGTATTCTGATCAGCTGCCCTATAGTGCTCCGCCAGCTTCTATCAGTGCACCTCCGCCCTAGAGTTTTTAGAGTGGTTATTCAGGCCATTAGGGTCAGCAGCCGAGGGTTTGTTATACTTGTGGCGATACGAGGCATATTGCTAGATTTTGCCCTCGAGCACCAAGCAGCTCTCAGCATCAGGGTTCCCGTGCCATGGTTCAAGCACCGAGTATTCCACTGCTCACTCAGCCAGCTAGAGGTGGAGGTAGAGATGCTAGAGGTGGAGGTAGAGGTATTAGAGGTGGAGGTCAGGCCACTAGAGGTGGAGGCCAGCCTGCAGGAGGGCGTCCCAGAGATATAGTTCAGAGTGGTGGGGTCCAACCCTGATGTTATGCTCTTCCAGCCAGGCTTGAGGCTGAGGTTTCTGATGTGGTTATCACAGGTACTGTTCTGGTTTGTAGTAGAGATGTTTCAGTTCTATTTGATCCGGTATTTACATACTCCTATGTGTCATCTTATTTTGCACCATATCTGGTCATGCCTAGTGATTCTTTAAGTGCTCATGTATATATGTATACACCGGTGGGTGATTCTATTGTGGTAGATTGTGTCCATCATTCATGTATAGTTGTGATTGGGGGTCTTGAGACTCGAGTAGATTTATTACTTTTGGACATGGTTGATTTTGATGTCATATTGGGATGGACTGGTTATCACCTTACCATGTTATCTTGGACTGTCATGCCAAGACTATGACCTTAGTCTTGCCGGGTTTACCTCGTTTAGAGTAGATATGGACTCTTGGTCATTCTACCCGTAGGGTTATCTCATATATGAAGGCTCGTCGTATGGTCGAGAAGGGGTGTTTGGCCTATTTGGTATATATTCGTGATTCTAGTGTTGAGGTTCCTTCTATGGATTCTATGCCTGTTGTTCGTGAGTTTCCTGAGGTATTTCCTTCAGACTTGCCGGGTATGCCACCCAACAGGGATATTGACTTCTGCATTGATTTGGCTCCAGGCACTCAGCCCATTTCTATCCCGCCATATCGTATGGCCCCGCCTGAGTTGAAAGAATTAAAGGAGAGTTGCAAGACTTTCTCGAGAAAGGCTTTATTAGACCTAGTGTCTCGCCTTGGGGTGTGCCGGTGTTGTTTGTTAAGAAGAAGGACGAATCGATGAGGATATGTATAGATTATCGGCAATTGAATAAGGTTACAATCAAGAATAAGTATCCATTACCGAGGATTGATGATTTGTTCGATCAGCTTCAGGGTGCCAAGGTATTTTCGAAAATTTACTTGAGATGTGGCTACCATCAGTTAAGGATTAGGGCATCCGATGTCCCTAAGACAGCTTTCTGCACTCAGTATGGGCATTATGAGTTCTTGGTGATGTTATTTGGGTTGACAAATGCCCCAACAGCTTTTATGGATTTGATGAATCGAATGTTCAAGCCTTACTTGGATTCGTTTGTGATAATCTTCATTGATGATATTTTGATCTATTCTCGCAGCCGGGAGGAGCATAAGCAGCATCTGAAAGTTGTTCTTCAGACTTTGAGAGATAGTCAATTGTATGCTAAGTTTTCGAAGTGTGAGTTTTGGTTGAGTTCGATTGCATTCTTGGGTCACATTGTATCAGCAGAGAGTATTCAGGTGGATCTGAAGAAGATAGAGGCAGTCAAGAACTGGCCTAGACTCGCGTCAGCTATAGAGATCCAGAGTTTCTTGGGTTTGGTAGGCTATTACTGTTAGTTTGTGGAGGGGTTTTCATCTATTACAGCCTCGAAGACCAGGTTGACCCAAAAGGGTGCCCAGTTTAGGTGGTCGGATGAGTGTGAGGTGAGCTTTCAGAAGCTCAAGACAGCTTTGACTACGGTGCCGGTGTTAGGTTTGCCCACAGGTTCAGGGCCATATACAATTTATTGTGATGCATCTCGTATTCTACTTGGTGCGGTGTTGATGCAGGATGGAAAGGTCATTGCTTATGCTTCACGACAGTTGAAGATTCATGAGAAGAATTATCCAGTTCATGATTTGGAGTTAGCAGCCATTGTTCACGCATTGAAGATTTGGAGGCATTATCTGTATGGCGTGTCATGTGAGGTGTTCACGGATCACAAAAATCTGCAGTACTTGTTCAAGTAGAAGGAGCTAAATTTGAGGCAGAGAAGGTGGTTGGAGCTGTTGAAAGACTATGATATCACCATCTTATATCATTCGGGAAAGGCCAATGTAGTGGCTGATGCTTTGAGTAGGAAGTCAGCCAGTATGGGCGTTCTTGCATATATTCTGATCGGTGAGAGACCGCTTGCTTTGGATGTTCAGGCTTTCGCCAATCAATTCATGAGGTTGGATGTTTCTGAGCCCAGCCGTGTGTTAGTTTTTACAGTCATCCGTTCTTCATTATTTGAGCGTATCCAGGATCGACAGTATGATGATCCTCATTTGTGTGTCCTTAGGGACACAGTGCGGCACGGAGGTGCCAAGCAGGTTACAGTTGGAGATGATGGAGTTTTGAGGATGCAGGGTCGTATTTGTGTGCCTAATGTGGATGGACTTCGAGGGTTGATTTTAGAGAAGGCCCATAGTTCCCGGTACTCTATTCATTCGGGCGCCGCTATGATATATCAGGATTTGCGGCAACATTATTGGTGGAGGAGGATGAAGAAGGATATTATTGCATATGTGACTCGGTGTTTGAATTGTCATCAGGTA
The DNA here is from genome assembly GCF_000715075.1 of Nicotiana tabacum. Lineage (NCBI taxonomy): Eukaryota > Viridiplantae > Streptophyta > Magnoliopsida > Solanales > Solanaceae > Nicotiana > Nicotiana tabacum. The sequence goes on along the minus strand of NC_134084.1, from coordinate 74,318,304 downwards.
AAGTAAACGAGCATCAGAGACCTGGTGGTTTGATCTAGAAGATTGAAATTCTTGAGTAGAAGTGGGAGCGTATCACTATGGACTTCGTTGTTGGACTCCCACGGACTCAGAGGAAATTCGATGCAGTATGGATTATTGTTGATAGGCTGACCAAGTCAACACATTTTATTCCTGTGGTAGTTTCCTATTCTTCTGAGAGGTTAGCCAAGATCTATATCTGGGAGATTGTTTGTCTTCATGGTGTACCCGTGTCTGTCATTTCGGACCAAGGTACATAGTTTACCTCACATTTCTGGAAGGCAGTTCAGCGTGAGTTGGGCACACGGGTCGAGTTGAGCACAACATTTCATCCTCAGACGGACGGGCAGTTCGATCGTATTATTCAAATTTTGGAGGGTATGCTCCGAGCTTGTTTCATTGACTTTGGAGGCTCGTGGGATCAGTTCTTGCCTTAAGCGAAGTTTGCCTACAACAACAGCTACCAGTCGAACATCCAGATGGCTCCTTATGAGGCTTTATATGGTAGGCAGTGTCGGTCGCTGGCTGGATAGTTTGAGCCGGGAGAGGCTCGGTTTATGGGTACGCATCTTGTACAGGATGCCTTGGACAAGGTCAGGATCATTCAGGATAGGCTTCGTACAGCTCAGTCCAAGCAAAAGTGTTATGCCGACCGTAAGGTTCGTGATATGGCATTCATGGTCGGCGAGCAGGTGTTGCTTCGGATGTCGCCTATGAAGGGCATGATGAGATTTGGGAAGAGGGGCAAGCTTGGCCCTAGATTCATTGGCCCGTTTGAGATTCTTGATCGAGTGGGAGAGGTGGCTTATAGACTTGAGTTGCCGCCGAGTTTATCAGCCGTACATCAAGTGTTTCATGTGTCTATGTTTCGGAAGTATCACGACGATCCATCCCACATGTTAGACATCATCACTGTCCGGTTGGACAAGGACTTGTCCTATGAGGAGGAGCCGGTAGCTATTCTAGACAGGCAGGTTCGTCAGTTGAGATCAAAGAGTTTCCCTTCTGTTCGTGTTCAGTGGAGAGGTCAGCCTGCCGAGGCAACTACCTGGGAGTCCGAGTCCGATATGTGGAACCGATATCCCCATCTTTTCTCCGACTCAGGTACTTTTCTTATGTCCGTTCGAGGACAAACGATTATTTTAGAGGTGGAGAATGTGATGACCCGAAAGGTCATCACTCATTTTCAAAGTAAATTCTGTATTTCGAGGCCTTAAAAATCTCTTTTTATCTCACATCGATTTGCATGCGCAGTCTGGGCATATTTCCGGAAAGCTTTTATGTGAAATCCAAGTAAAATAAGGAAATTGACTTTTAAAATTGAATAAAGTTGACTTTGGTCAACATTCTTGGTAAACGAACCCGGACCCGTGATCCGATGGTCTCGTAGGGTCCGTAGTAAAATATAGAACTTGGGCGTATACCCGGAATCGAATTCCGACGCCCCAAGCCCGAGAAATAAAATTTTAAAGAAAATTATTTTCTGGAAAATATCAAGGCTTTTAGAAGTGAATTGATGTAATTTCTTGTTATTATCGGGCCTGTATCTTGGTTCCGGAGCCCAATATAAGTTTGAAATAATAATTAAGTTGAATTTGTGAAGTTTGGTAAGAATCGGAGTCCGTTTAGTATAAATCGGACCTTTATTTGAGAAATTAAAAAATTTGGTGTTCTTGAGTGATTTCATGAATTTGAGGTTTAATTCATAGTCATTGATGTCATTTTGATGATTTGATCGTACGAGCAAGTCTGTATGATGCTTTTAGACTTGAGTGTATGTTTGGTTTGGAGCCCCGAGGGCTCGGGTGAGTTTTGGATACGCCGCAGAGTGAAATTGGACTTAGGAAAACTGTTGTTGGGTTGCAGGTCTGCAGGCTTCGCAATTGCGAAGCCTGGCTCGCAAATGCGAGCTCGCATTTGCGAAGAAACATCATAATTGCGATGATGGGCTGGGACAGGGAGACCTTCGCATTTGTAAGGCTCATGTCGCAAATGCGACCTTAGCAGGCACCGCAATTGCGAACAGTTGTTCGCATTTGCGAAGAAAGCAGAGACAAGCCTTCCTTCGCAATAGCGAAGCTTTGGCCGCAACTGCGAGTTTGCATTTGCGAACATGACATCGCAAATGCGATATCTGCACCTATGTAAAATCAAACGTAGACAAAAATTCTTCATTTTTCAAACTTCCTCAAACCCTAAGCTCTCTTGGGCGATTTTCCAAAGAAATGTTCTTCTCCAAATCGATTGTAAGTCATTTATAACTCATTTTCTTTAATCTATAACATCTTTTCACATGATTTCAATTCAAAATCAAGGGTTTTCATGGGGGAAATTGGGTGTTTTTGGCATAACTTAGGATTTTTAAATTTTGGGGTTTTGGACCTCGATTTGAGGTCCGATTTCAAAATAAATTATATATTTGACTTCGTGGGTGAATGGGTAATCGGGTTTTGATTCGAACCTCGGTTTTGACCATGTGGGCCTGGGGTCAATTTTTTACTTTTTGGGGAAATCTTTAGAAAACCTATTTTTATGCATTAGAATTGATTCATTTAGCATTTATTGATATCGTTAAGTAGATTGTGGCTAGATACAAGCGAATTAGCGGTGGAAATAAGAGGTAAAGCGGTAGTTGAGGCTTGAATTGTATTCGTGGCATTGAGGTAGGTGTTTGGTCTAACCTTATCTTGAGGGATTAGGAGTTGTGTCTTATTTGCTATGTGTTAATTGTTGGGTACGACGTATAGGTGTGGTGACGAGTATCCATACATCAGTGTCAAGCATGCCCGTAAGTCTTATACTATGATTGATGTGACTCCATTTCGTATTCTTCATGCTTTATATGATGATTTCTATTGTTGAACAAGGCTTATGGAAGTATTAATGGTAATTGAACATTGCAGAGCATTGGCTCAAGTTGAGAATTGAGTTGTGAAGTAATTGTGGAAAAGAGAAGAGGTTTATCATAATGTCTCCCTTGCCGAGATGTTATTGCTTTTAATATTATCTCCCTTGCCGGGATGTTATTATTCATGATATTATTTCCCTTGCCAGGATATTGTTGTTATGCTATTGTTCCCTTGCCAGTATTTTATTGTGATATTATTGATTCTCTTGCCCAAATTGCTTTGTGATTGTTGCTTGGGTGAGGAAGAGCGTAAAGCACGAAGGGTGATGCCGTGCATGATTTGAGAGTGTTAATGCACGAAGGGTGATGTCGTGCCGATATTGTGAGGTAAAAGAATGAAGGGTGATATCGTGCTGCACGATGTACAATGCCGTGCCATGATATGAGTGATAATACACGAAGGATAATTCTGTGCCATGATTATGTGAGGTAAAAGCACTAAGGGTGATGCCGTGACGATTATATTGATTCTTACGGTGAGGACGAGAGTAAAAACACGAAGGGTGATGACGTGCACTTGTCTTTGATTTCCTTATTCTTGATTATAGTTGAATTTTCGTGTTCCTTTCACTTCTTTGTTGAGATTTTGTTTGTACATGATATTCCCTGCAACATGTTTCCCCTTCCCATCTTTAACTGCTAGTTTATGTCATTATTACTTGTTGTATATGATATAACTGCACATGTTTATTTGGTAGTCTTGTCCTAGTTCTCGTCACTACTTCGCCGGGGATAGGCTAGGCATTTACCAGCATATGGGGTCGGTTGTGCTGATACTACACTCTGCACTATGTGCAGATCCCAGAGCTACAGCTTTTGGACCACAGTGAGGTTGATGCCTTCAGTCCATCAGGCGTCCCGAGGTAGTCCTGTAGGTGTCCGCAGGCCTTGGCGTCCCCTTCCTATCTAGTTTTTCTTCTGTTCTTTACTATTTCAGAGACAGACATGTATCTATTTTGTTCGGACCCTATCTGTAGTATTATTAGATAGTGTGTGAGATTGTGACACCAGTTCTGGGTAGCTTATTTTTATGGATCTGTATCAGTATTATTTTAAATTGTTACGTTTCATTTTTCTGCATTATTATTTCCGTTGTTTGTAACATGTTAACGCACAATTGTTAAGGGATAAAAAAAATAAAGTAACAAGGGTTAAATAATTGGAATAATTGGCTTGCCTAGCTTTCACTGGTAGGCGCCATCATGACTCCCGAGGATGGAAAAGCCGGGTCGTAATAAGAACAATTGTGGAAATTCAAATTGATGTAGAAAGAGTAAAATCATTAATAAATATCATCTACTGCAATTTTTTTCTTTCGTTTCTACTTGAGAAGATAGCACAAGGAAGGAAGCTTGGTCAGAGCATAAAAGAACGAACTTCCAAGGAGAGAGGCGTAAGAAAAAAGAGATGGACAGAAATTGGGAGGAATTGAAACGTAATACATTATTTTGTCTACAATTAGTAATTACGTATATGCTATGTAATTAAGAATGAATGTGTTAAATATATTTAATATTAAGCATATCTATGAAAAAGTTAATGATAACTTTGAAGATAAGACAAATCGCCATGAAAATCTAACTAGGGTTCACGAGAACAAAATAAGAGAGCCAAAGAAGCTTCAGATTTTCTGCATATTAGAATGGCAAAACCGTCCAAATGTGTACAAACTATACTATATATACATTGGGCCAAAATATCTTGAACCCAGAAAATATAAGCCAAAACTTAACAAAACAAAAGCCTATACAATTAACTTATACCCAACTGGGCCTATTTCTGTCGAAACCCAGATGCCAAATAGCCTTCAAGTCCAACACCCCCCTCAAGTTGGAAGGGGAAACCACCTGCAACTTGGAGAGAAACTGATGATGAAGTTGCCCAGTTAATGGCTTGGTGAGGACATCAACCAAGTGTATAAGAGTAGAGACATGAGACAAACAATTTCAGTCCTTCACCCAACTTAGCCTGAATAAAGTGACAATCCACCTCTATATGCTTGGTACGCTCATAAAAAATCGGATTCTTGGAAATATGAATAGTAGCCTGATTATCACAAAACACAGAGATAGGAAGGGAAACATGAACGTGCAAATCATAGAAAATCCGGACTAGCCAAGTCAATTCCGCCACAACTTTACTGATAGCTCGGTATTCAGCCTCAGCCGAAGAAATGGACACAATAGGTTGCTTTTTAGACTTCCAACTAATTAAACTATCACCCAAAAAAATACAAAACCAAGTGACAGAGCGTCTGGTATCAATACAAGCAGCCCAATCACTATCACTGTCGGAAGTCACTTTGAGATAAGGAGAATTGGAGTAGAATAAGCTAACATCAAAAGTTCCCTTAAGATACCTCAAAATGCGTAAAGTAGCAGACATATGAGGTGACCAAGGGCACTTTAAAAACTAGCTAAGATGCTGGACTGCAAAGCAAATATTAGGTCTAGTGTGTGTGAGAAACAACAACGTACCAATCAAACTCCTATAAGTCTCAAGATTATCCAAAATATCACCAGAATTGGCCAACAATTTATCATGAAGTTTGAGAGGGCACACCACAAAAGAAACATCTGAATAATGGTATTCTGATAACAAGAAACAAACTTTTTTTTATTTAAAAGAACATTAGAGAAAAAATAAGAAACCTCAATGCCCAAAAAGTAGTGCAAAGTACCCAGATCTTTGATTCTGAATGAGTATCTAAAAATTATTTCAAATCAAGAATATCAGCTGCATTATCCCTATTAGTATTATATTATCAACATAGACGGCTAATACAGTCAAAAAACTAGGAGAACCCTAACAAAAAGAGAGTAATAATTTACAGAGGGAGAGAAACCCTCAGAACATAAGGCTTGAGATAACTTGACATACCACTCTCTTGATGCCTACCGAAGACCATAAAAAGGCTTCTGTAATTTGCACACTAGAGGAGCAGAGGAAGAACAACCAGAAACCGAAAGGGCATGAGGTAATTTCATATAGACTTCCTTATCTAAATCACCATGGATGAAAGCATTATTAACATCTAATTGAAACAAGGGCTATTGTCTTTTAACAACAACTGCTATTAAACATTTTATGGTGGATAACTTCACAACAGGGGAAAAGTCTCATTAAAATCAACACCTTCCACTTGTGTATCACCCCTAATTACAAGTCTGGCCTTATACCTCTCTACACTACCATCAACATTGTATTTCACCTTATAAACCCATTTACATCCAATAGGTTTCTTGCCTTTAGGTAACTCTACAATATCCCAAGTGTGATTGGCTTCTAAAGCCTCAAACCCCTTCTCATGGCATCTGGCCAAGCTGGAATAGAGGCTGCCTGAGAATAGGTACTAGGTTCAAATTCAGCATGCTTAATAATATAAGTGGAACAAGAAAAAGATGAAGGAAAAGTACATTGATAGTCTTTCAAATATGCAGGAGGATTATGATCCCTAGCAGACCTCCTTAGAGATAAAGAGGAAGCAGACTGAGTATGAGAACTAGCAGGAGAAAGCAAAGAAGGTGGAGTAGAAGATGGCATAGGAGAACTGACAGTAGGACTCAAGGAAGAGGAAGCAGGGGACTGAATAGGAGAACTGGCAAGAGAAAGTGAAGAGGGATCATGAAGAAAAGCAGGATCAGTAGCAACAGTTGGAGGGGAAGAGGCAAAGGAGGGATCAGAAGACAATACAGAAGATGGAGATGGAAAAGGAAAAGAAATAGGAACATTAGGTGACTTGGAATAAGGGAAATAATTTTCATGGAATACTACATCCCTTTAAACAAAACACTTCTTAGTGGCCAGGTTGTATAACTTGTATCCTTTCTTGGCAAAAGGATATCCAAGAAAAGCACAAGGAATAGCCCTTGGTTTAAATTTATCTCTTTGAGGTATAGGGACTGTGGCATAATACAAACAACCAAAAGATCGCAAATGAGAGTAAATGGGCACCTTACCATACAACATTTCAAAAGGGAATTTGACATTTAAAAGTTTAGAGGGTAATCGGTTAATGATATAAGCGGCAGTTAACAAGCAATCACCCAAAAAATGCATAGGTACTTTGGACTGGAACATCAATGCTCTAGAAACTTCAAGGAGGGATCTATGTTTTCTTTCAACTACCCCATTTTATTGAGGGGAAGGTCAATTTGTTTGATGTATGATTCCATGTTCTGAAAAAAATAATGATGCAAAGGAACTAGACCCCAACTCTAGAGCATTATCACTTCTAATTGTTTGAATTGTAGTGTGAAAGTGAGTTTGGACCAAGCTCAGTAACATAAGTTAATAGGAGGTCCCACCATTTACTTGACTCTTAGAACTTTTGTTGGTTCTAAGCAACTGCAACAAAAGCTTTTATTAAGCAAAAGACATTACTTTTAGATCCCATGAGGTATGTCCAAGTGGCTCTTGTATAATCATCGACAATAGTAAGGAAGTATCTAGCCCCAGAATAAGTTATAGTATGGTAAGGACCCAAGTATCAATGTGAATGAGTTGAAAAGGTGAGTTGGTACTTATAGCACTATCTAGAAAAGGCAACCTAGTTTGCCTGGACATAGGACAAACATTACAAATGAAAGACTGTTTGGATGACAAAGAATCAGACAAACCATAAATGAGTTTCATTCTAACAAATGGAACATGTGCAAGTCTTAGATGCGAAACTACATCTATTTTATTCACGTTAGTAGTACTACAATTAAAAGGAATATCGCACACATCAGGTAGAATAGAACCAGAATTACAAGTAGAAGAAGGAACACAAGAGGAAACAACATTAGTCATGGGAGAAACAGGATGAATACAAGATGAGACCACATTATTTGTGGAATCTAAATTGGTGAAAAGTTGAGAATGAGAGGAAGGCCTTTTCCACACAAGCTTGTACAGACCACTATCCAGTTTACCAAGATTCAGAGGCTTCTTCAGAGAAGGGCTATGTGGTATAAGTAAACATGATTCATAAGCGAATAGAACAAAATATTTAAATTGATGTATAATCCTATGCACAGAGATCAAATTGTGTTGAAAAAAGGGAATATAGAGAACATTGTGAAGGATGAAAGATGGATTTAAAACAAAGGAACCAATGCAGGTCAAAGTGACACAAGATAAGGCACAGGTAAAGGAGTACAGTTTGATAGAAAATCTTTATTAGATATCATATGGTCGGTAGCACCAGAGTCAACTATCCAAGTTAAATCTATTGATTGTGAAAGTATGCAAGAACTAGAACTAGAACCATTCAGCAGATCATCAGTTAGTAGAGTACCAGAAAAATTGGTAGAAACCATTAGATTTAGACTGAGGATTAGAATCTGACAAGTGGGTCTGTTGCAGTAAAGTCATGAACTAATTGTACTGCAGCATACTCAGACCAGGAATTATAGAACTTTGCTTAGGAGAACTAGAGACACCAGAACCAGCAATGTTATGATGCCCACTATTAGAAAACTCAGGTTCAGCAATAACATTTGCTGCAGTTCTTCTACTCTTAGTGAATTTGCAGTTAGAGGGAAAACTATGAAGTTTATAGCATTTTTCAATAAAATGTTCAGGTTTTTTGCAATATCTGCAAAATAAAGAACCCTTGGTCTGATCAACATTCATCTTCTGGTCAAAAGCTACCTTTTGGTTGTATTGTTGTTTTGGTGATGGAAGAAGAGACTTAAGAAAATGACTAGCATTTGCATTGAAAGAGGCTGACTCTGAATTGAATTGAGGAGTAGAATTCACATGTCTCTGACTCTCATCTTGGAGCAAGATATTATAAACAGTATCAAGTGAAGGTAGTGGTTGCATCATAAGAAGATTACCCCTAACACTAATATAAGTTTCATTGAGCCCCATTAAAAATTGATATACCTTGCCTTCCTCTAACTCCTGTTGTAAACCAGATTTAGCAGCATAACTACACGAACTCACACGATTCTTACCAATGAAAGCCAACTCATCCCATAACTTTTTTAATTTTTTAAAGTATGATGCTATGTCAAGAGACCCTTGACAAGTAGAGGCTAACACTTTTTTAATCTCAAAAACTTTGGTTCCATTTACAGTTCCATATCATTTTTCAAGTTGATTCCAAATGCTTTCGGCTGTTTCAGAATATTGAATGCTCTCGGCAATTTTAGGTGATAGGGAGATGGTTAACCAAGATATTACCATATTATTACATCTATACCAAAGTCGTAATTCAGGAGCATCATATTTCTCTTCCAACCCCCCAAACCCGATTCCAGAAAATGGAACTTGCACCAAACAAGTACCCAAAACATCAGAGGGATGTATGAATAAAGGACCAGAAGGATCTAGAGTATATGTGGAGCTAGAAGTAGTAGAACTAGTTATAGCCATATTTGATTCAATTGAGAACAAAATTGTACATGCAATGAGGCAATTAATGGTTAAAATCACTGAAACCAACAAAGAGAAATTCACACCAACACTGTATGAGAGGATAGGGTAAGATGTACCACACTTCTTTGCAACCGGAAGAAGACGACCTTCAAGGTTAAAACAAACTTCAACTGACCTCCCAGAGCTCACAAACACAAAAAAATCCACTCGAAACTGTCACAACCCAAACTGGAGGGCCATGACTAGCACCCGGCCACACTTGCCGAGCACCAACGTACATTTCATCTAACCTTCATTATTATCTTTTAGGGCTGACGAGATCAATATAAATGGTAGACCTGGATCATGGACAACCAGTAATAAAATATGACAGTATGAACATACATAGCAGGGGATGACCAGACAATCAAGAAACTACATATAAGATATAAGCTACCACGCTACTATAAAAGACTATACAACAAAAACTAGCTGACAAGGCATACCAAACTATAAATGAGTCGACACCTGTCTATGAGCCTCTAAAAAAATATAAGTGCTGCAACATAGCCGAAACAGAGCCCCGACATACCCATAATGTCTATAACAAAAATGCATACCAAGACCAAGGCAAGTCCGGAGAAGGGATCTCGCCAATCACCGCTGAACTGGACAGCCTACTGTGGTGGGGGAGCTGCACCTGCCTGTCTATCAGGACCTGCAACACGACATGCAGTGTCTACAAATAAAAGGACGTCAGTACGAATAAAGTACTGAGTATGTAAGGCAGGGAACCATAAATACGATCAGTAATGTAAGCAAGGATAGAGAATATACAACATGTAGCATCTTAGTACCTCTGAGGGCTACTTACATGAAATGCATGATACATATGTATAAATACATAAACCCTTAAAACATTCGCCTCTGTGGGCATCATCATCATCATATCGTACCCGGCCATAATAGGCTCGGTAAAAAAAATGTACCCGGCCATCATAAGTCTCGGTAGAATCGTACCCGGCCACGTGGAGCTCGGTAAAACCCAACTGATCAGTGGTTGCACAATAGGTGCCGTACCCGGCCAACTATAGCGTGGCTCGGTAGAGTAAAATAGATACATATATATAATGCATGCTCGACTCATGGAATCACATTCTAAAGCTTTCGGAGTGACGTAAGGTCGGTATCCTCTGTACACGTTATTAGGACTAACTCTTCACTATGAACCTTATAAGAATCAGGAAGTACCAACAACATTGATAACATAAGAATAAGAGAAGCAACATTAACATCAATCGTTCCATAAGAGGGAAAACAATGTAAGTACTGCTAGATTCTAAGAGTAGAGTATCTTGGAAGCTCGTTCATTACATTATGTACAAGCGAAGTCGTGCAAAAGAAGGAAATGGATAGCCTCACATACCTTGTATATACTGCCCCAATCTCAAGCTATGCAATTGTCAAAACTCCTTAGTCTACAATAAGAGAAACGATACTATCGTTATCATTTAAGCGTCATAACTATTATGTATCGACCACAACCTATTTTACGATGAAACGGACAGCACCTCCCCTATATATATAACCTCACACCATTCAAAACAGTTACCAAACAGCCCAAACAACATCAATAATAAACATATTGAGCCTCCCAAAATAGTCCACACACAGCCTAATCACTCCATACATACGACGACCACCGTAGTCGTGTCAAACAACCTGGAAATGTTACGAATAACTATTAGCCCATAACCCTACATATATATGGTGTTTCTCCACACCCTTCCTCCTCCAAAACTCCACAAAACAATAGTAAAATATGCAGCCCAACAGCAACGTAAAACAGTCCACAAAACAATAACATTACTACCAAGCCTTTCGATATATATTTCACAAGTTCTAGCTTCAATGGCTTAGCCGCAACTTGGATAATCTTAAATACATATAGATTAAGATGTTCCTTACCTTTATACAGAAATAACAACTCCAATTTGACCTTAAATTTCCATGAAATATCCCTCCAATGCTGCCACAACAACAAAAAAGCAAAACTAGCGATCAATTAGTGTTTTTCGGCACTAGAATCACTTTAGAAGGCTTGAAATCACCTAGGATTGATATTAAGAACATGAGGGAGTATTTACAGAATATAAACCCTTTAAAACAACCTCCCACACGAGCTGGAACGACACAAAAATGAGCAACAACAAGAAGAACAAGAGACTTACTAGCGCCACTGAATTCCCGACACTTGATTTGTGTTGTTTGCCCTTTTTTTGGGTCTTGAATCTTGAGAGAACCTTGAGAGTATGTTCCTAGGGTTCTAAGGTCTGAAACTAGTGAGAAGAAATGACTTAAAACGGGTTGGAGGTATCCTATATAGGTCCAAATATCTTAAACCGCCTTAGTGGGCCCTATAGAGAGGTGCTTGGCGCAGTCTCGCGAAAACGCAAATATCTCTCTACTCCGAGATCGTATCGATGAACGGTTTAATGAGTTGGAAACTAGACTCATAGATATTTAATTTGGTTGGTAGATCACCCCGTAATTCCTTGTAAATTAGGAGAAAAAATTAGAAACATTTGACCTAATGTTTAAGTAAAATTATGAACCTAAGTTGCGACAACTTTTGTCGACTTTTGTTTCATAACTCGTTTGACTTCAATACTTATGATACGGATATTATATGATTAAAATACCTTAATAAATGAACTCTTGAGTGTATTAAGCATTGCTAGATTACTTGAAAATACGAGTTGCAATATCCTTGATTCATTTAACTTCTAATACTTGTTAATCACCCTTATACACTCTTGTATCACTTAAGACCAATAGGATTGACTTCTTATCATCTCAAAGATAATTCTTTCTTGGATTTATGTTAACTAATATATGGCATGAACTAACACATGTGGATATGGGTTGTAACACCCTCCCCCTTAGGAACATTCGTCCTCGAATGTAAGGGTTTATGGGGAGTTTAAATCATCGTGGATTCCAATGGAAATTTCCGATCAATTTTCCCCTATAAAATGGTCACTAGCAAAACTTGCAAGTAATTAAGCCCAACATATGGCTTCACAAGGCTACACAAAGCATTATGCGTATTTACATTATCTACATATCACCATTTTGTATTAAGGAGGAGTATTCTCAAATTATTGCTTACCTCATAGATCCATTTCACCTTCCAATGTATCCTGTCTTCCACCAGCATCCTTGTTATCTTCATTCTGGAATAAGTAAGGGTATTTAGACTTCATCTCCTCTTCTGCTTCCCATGTCATTTCTTCCATATTTTTGTTCCTCCACAATACTTTGACGGAAGCTACATCTTTTGTTCTCAGCTTGCGAACTTGCCGATCTAATATCGCCACTGGCACTTCTTCATATGATAGGTCCTCTATAACTTGTACATCTTTGATAGGGACGACTCGAGAAGGGTCTCCAATACATTTTCTCAACATAGATACATGGAATACCGGGTGGACAAATTCCAATTCGGATGGCAATTCTAACTCATAAGCAACCTGTCCAATTCGTCGAAGAATTTTATACGGCCCGATATACCTTGGACTCAGCTTACCTTTCTTCCCAAAACGCATAATACCCTTCATTGGTGAGATCCTCAGGAAAACCCAATCACCAACCTCAAACTCTAGATCACGACGTCGGACATCAGAATAAGATTTTTGCCTGCTTTGTGCCGTCCTCAATCGCTCCTGTATCACTTTCACCTTCTCAATAGCTTGGTGAATCAAATCTGGCCCATATAATTCTGTTTCACCGACTTCGAACCATCCAACTGGTGATCTACATCTCCTCCCGTATAGTGCCTCGTATGGGGCCATTTTAATACTGGAATGGTAGCTATTATTGTAGGCGAATTCTATGAGTGGAAGATGATCATCCCAATTCCCCTTAAAATCTAGAACACATCTTCGTAGCATATCTTCCAGTGTGTGAATGGTACGTTCAGCCTGTCCGTCAGTCTGCGGATGAAATGCAGTGCTGAGATTTACTTGTGTGCCTAAACCCTTCTGGAAAGACCTCCAAAAGTTAGCCGTAAATTGAGATCCCCGGTCTGATATAATAGATACGGGCACACCATGAAGCCTAACAATCACCTTGATATACAACTTTGCATAATCTTCAGCCGTGTAAGTTGTCTTCACTGGCAGAAAATGGGCACATTTTGTAAGTCGATCAATTATCACCCAGATGGAGTCAAACTTATGATAAGAGCGAGGTAATCCAATAATGAAGTCCATATTAATCACCTCCCACTTCTAGGTCGGAATCTCTATATTTTGAAGCAATCCACCGGGTTTCTGATTTCTATCTTTACTTGTTGACAATTGGGACACTGGGCTACAAATTCTGCAATAGACTTCTTCATATTATCCCACCAATACTGCTCCTTGACATCATGATACATCTTTGTCGAGCCGGGATGGATGGAATATCGGGATTGATGAATCTCATTCATAATCTTCTCTCGCAACCCTGCCACATTAGGCACACACAATCGGCTCTGGTATCTCAGTGCCCCGTCTTTTCCGATCCCAAAAGCATACTTTTACACTGTTGAATGCTTTCTCTTAATCGTACTAAGATAGGATCTTCATATTGTCGTGCTTTTACCTCGGCTACCAAAGAAGATTCTGATGTATTCTGTACAGTAACACATCCGTCATCAGAGTCTAACAATCTAATTCTCATATTGGCTAGCTGATGAAGCTCTTTAATCAACCCCCATCTACCTGCCTCAATATGTACTAAGCTTCCCATTGATTTACGGCTGAGAGCGTCTGCCACAACATTGGCTTTACCGGGATGATACAATATCTCGACGTCGTAGTCTTTCAATAATTCAAGCCACCTACGCTGCCTCAAATTCAACTCTTTCTGCTTGAAGATGTATTGTAAACTCTTGTGATCTGTGTAGATGTCAACATGGACGTCGTATAAGTAGTGCCGCCATATCTTCAAAGCATATATTACTGCAGCCAATTCCAAATCATGGGTTGGATAATTCTTTTTCATGCTTCTTCAATTGTCTTGATGCATAAGCAATCACATTCCCACGCTGCATCAATACGCACCCCAAACCTATACCTGAGGCATCACAATATACCACATAACCTTCTGTTCCTTCAGGAAGAGTGAGCACTGGTGCAGATGTCAATCGATTCTTCAGCTCCTGAAAACTACGTTCACAAGTGTCAGACCACTGGAATTTGGTAGCTTTCTGTGTTAACTTAGTCAATGGTGATGATATAGAGGAAAATCCTTCTACAAACTGCCTATAATATCCTGCTAGCCCTAGGAAGCTGCGGACTTCTGATGGTGTTGTAGGTCTCGGCCAATTCTTTACTGCATCGATCTTCTGAGTGTCGACACTAATACCCTCATCAGATATCACATGGCCAAGGAATGCTACTGAGTTTAGCCAGAATTCACATTTGGATAGCTTAGCATATAACTTACAATCCTAAAGCGTCTGTAATACTATCCGCAAGTGGCCCGCATGTTCCGCCTCCGAACGAGAATACACTAGAATTTCATCAACGAATACAATCACGAACACATCAAGATAGGGCCTGAATATAGTATTCATGAGATCCATAAAAGCTGCTGGGGCATTTGTTAGCCCGAACGACATCACCAAGAACTCAAAGTGCCCATATCTTGTCCGGAAGGCCGTCTTTGGAATATCCTTCTCCCTAACCCTCACCTGATGATACCCTGAACGTAAATCAATCTTGGAGAAATACTTGGCACCCTGGAGTTGGTCAAACAGGTCATCAATTCTTGGAAGTGGATACTTTTTCTTTATAGTAGACTTATTCAACTGTCGATAGTCGATACAAATCCGTAACGACCCATCTTTCTTCCGCACGAATAGGACTGGTGCACCCCAAGGTGAAGTGCTAGGCCTAATAAAGCCTTTATCCAGCAAGTCCTTCAACTGCACCTTCAACTCTCGCAACTCTGCCGGGGCCATTCTGTATGGAGGAATACAGATCGGTTGAGTGTCAGGCAACACATCAATGCTAAACTCAATCTCCCTTTCAGGAGGAAGGCTTGGGAGTTCATCTGGGAAAACATCTGGGAATTCGTTGACCACAGGGATTGATTGTAAAGTAGGAGGTTTCGCCTCCGCATCCCTAACGCGAACGAGATAATAAATGTAACATTTTGAGATCATTTTCCTTACCTTAAGATAGGAAATAAACCTACCTTTCAGTGTAGCAATGTTCCCTTTCCATTCAATGACGGGTCAACATTTGCATAGCATGAGGACAACCAGTCCATTCCCATTATCACATCAAAATCAACCATTTCTAACTCAAATAAATTTGCTGAGGTTTAACGACTACAAATTATCACAGTGCAACCTCTATATACCCTTCTAGCAATCATAGAATCTCCTATCGGAGTAGATACCACAAGGGGTTTACTTATCAATTCAGGTTCAATGCCAAACTTATTAGCCACAAAGGGTGTAACATATGATAATGTAGATCCCGGATCAATCAGCGCATATACATCATAATAAAACACAGATATAATACCTGTAACAACATCTGGAGACGACTCGAGATCCTGTCGACCTACTAGAGTATAGGTTCAATTTTGAGCACCACTCGAACTAGGCACTGCACCTCTACCCCTACCACGACCTGTCGACTGCTGAAAACCCCGTGCTGGAGGTCGAACTGATGAGGAAGAACCAGACACAGATCCAGTCGGCTGAGCCATACCATCACCTCCTCTATTAGGACAATCCCGCATCATATGGCCAGGCTATCTGCACGAATAGCATGCATCAGAACCTCAACGACACAATCCAAAATGGGCCTTGCCGCACTGATCACAATGTGGTGTTGGGGGTCTCATCTGACTAGTATCCATGTGATGTTGTGAGCCAGATGCCCGCGAACTCTGACCTGGACCAAAATAGGATCGATCATATCGAGGCCTCTGAAACTATGGAGGAGCACTAGCTACAGGTGGCGCCGAACTCCTCGAAAACTGTGGCCTGATGCTGCCTCTGAAGTCATCAGAATACCCTGCAAATCTCGCCCTCTTATGCTGGCCCCTATCTTTCTCCCTAACTGGCCTCTGTTGGCGCTTACGATCCTCTAGGGTCTGGGCATAAGCTTGAATACGGGAAATATCCATGCCCTCCACCAAGGAGGCTGTCGTACACTCATTTATCAGATGTGGTCCCAACCCATTCACGAACATATGCACCCTATCACTCATCTCGGCCACCATATGGGGAGCATACCTTGCCAAAGAATCAAACTGCATACTGTACTCTCGCACACTCATATTACCTTGTCTAAGGTTCAAGAACTTATCAGCTCTAGCTCGTCATATCTCAACTGGCAAGTAGTGACGAAGAAAGGCCTCAGAAAATTCCTTCCACACAGCTGGAGGAGGGTTCGGACCCCTGGATCTCTCCAACTATCATACCAGAGAACTGCTAAATCCCGTAGCCGATAAGAAGCCAACTCTACTGCCTCTGTATCACTAACATGCATAACCCGAAGTGTACGATGAACCTGGTCAATAAAAGTCTGTGGGTCCTCCTTGGGGTCTGATCCGGTAAACACTGGAGGGTCTAAATTAATAAAATCACGAACTCTTGTACTAACTGGTTTCTCAGCAGCACCTGTATTCTGCCTCTGAGCCTGAGCAGCTACCAAGCTAGTCAATAACTGCAAAGCACTCCGCATATCCTGGTCTGGAGTGTCAGACGGAGGAACTGGAGGCGCTGGGTGCCTTCTAATATCCTCTTGAGGAGATGGAGTAGATGAGGTATGATAGGGCATCTCACTCTGAGCCTCACTTTGTCCTGCTCTGACTTGGGGCACCTGATTGGTACCCTCTACCGCTGTTGTATCAAGCCGTCTACTAATCGTTTGCTTCCTAGTCGAAGGCATCACTGGAAAAAAACAAGGTGAATATTAGAGACGAACACTTACGACTCAACTCTACGCACGATCTAGATTCAGGAAGAATGTAACAACCCTAGATGTCATGTAGCCTCCTAATTATAAATGTGGCGCGCTACACATCCATAATCAAGAATCTACTAGACACGGCTCATAGACAACCCCTAGGACAGACTTGCTCTGATACCAAGTTTGTCACGACCCAAACTGGAGGGCCATGACTAGCACCCGACCACACTTGCCGAGCACCAACGTACATTTCATCTAACCTTCATTATTATCTTTTAGGGCTGACGAGATCAATATAAATGGTAGACCTGGATCATGGACAACCAGCAATAAAATATGACGGCATGAACATATATAGTAGGGGATGACCAGACAATCAAGAAACTACATATAAGGTATGAGCTACCACGCTACTATAAAAGACTATACAACAAAAACTAGCCGACAAGGCATACTAAACTATAAATGAGTCGACACTTGTCTATGAGCCTCTAAAGGAACATAAGTGCTGCAACATAGCCGGAACAGGGCCCCGACATACCCATAATGTCTATAACAAAAATGCATACCATGACCAAGGCATGTCCGGAGAAGGGATCTCGCCAATCACCGCTGAACTGGACAGCCTACTGTGGTGGGGGAGCTGCACCTGCCTGTCTATCAGGACCTGCAACACGACATGCAGTGTCTACAAATAAAAGGACGTCAGTACGAATAAATTACTGAGTATGTAAGGTAGGGAACCATAAATACGATCAGTAATATAAGCAAGGATAGAGAATATACAACATGTAACATCTTAGTACCTCTGAGGGCTACTTACATGAAATGCATGATACATATGTATAAATACATAAACCCTTAAAACATTCGCCTCTGTGGGCATCATCATCATCATATCGTACCCGGCCATAATAGGCTCGGTAAAAAAAATGTACCCGGCCATCATAAGGCTCGGTAGAATCGTACCCGGCCACGTGGAGCTCGGTAAAACCCAACTGATCAGTGGTTGCACAATAGGTGCCGTACCCGGCCAACTATAGCGTGGCTCGGTAGAGTAAAATAGATACATATATATAATGCATGCTCGACTCATGGAATCACATTCTAAAGCTTTCGGAGTGACGTAAGGTCGGTATCCTCTGTACACGTTATTAGGACTAACTCTTCACTATGAACCTTATAAGAATCAGGAAGTACCAACAACATTGATAACATAAGAATAAGAGAAGCAACATTAACATCAATCGTTCCATAAGAGGGAAAACAATGTAAGTACTGCTAGATTCTAAGAGTAGAGTATCTTGGAAGCTCGTTCATTACATTATGTACAAGCGAAGTCGTGCAAAAGAAGGAAAGGGATAGCCTCACATACCTTGTATATACTGCCCCAATCTCAAGCTATGCAATTGTCAAAACTCCTTAGTCTACAATAAGAGAAACGATACTATTGTTATCATTTAAGCGTCATAACTATTATGTATCGACCACAACCTATTTTACGATGAAACGGACAGCACCTCCCCTATATATATGACCTCACACCATTCAAAACAGTCACCAAACAGCCCAAACAACATCAATAATAAACATATTGAGCCTCCCAAAATAGTCCACACACAGCCTAATCACTCCATACATACGACGACCACCGTAGTCGTGTCAAACAACCTGGAAATGTTATGAATAACTATCAGCCCATAACCCTACATATATATGTGGTGTTTCTCCACACCCTTCCTCCTCCAAAACTCCACAAAACAGTAGTAAAATACGCAGCCCAACAGCAACGCAAAACAGTCCACAAAACAATAACATTACTACCAAGTCTTTCGATATATATTTCACAAGTTCTAGCTTCAATGGCTTAGACGCAACTTGGATAATCTTAAATACGTATAGATTAATAGGTTCCTTACCTTTATACAGAAATAACAACTCCAATTTGACCTTAAATTTCCATGAAATATCCCTCCAATGCTGCCACAACAACAAAAAAGCGAAACTAGCGATCAATTAGTGTTTTTCAGCACTAGAATCACTTTAGAAGGCTTGAAATCACCTGGGATTGATATTAAGAACATGAGGGAGTATTTACAGAACATAAACCCTTTAAAACAACCTCCCACACGAGCTGGAACGACAAAAAAATGAGCAACAACAAGAAGAACAAGAGACTTACTAGCGCCACGGAATTCCCGACTCTTGATTTGTGTTGTTTGCCCCTTTTTTGGGTCTTGAATCTTGAGAGAACATTGAGAGGATGTTCCTAGGGTTCTAAGATCTGAAAATAGTGAGAAGAATTGACTTAAAACGGGTTGGAGGCATCCTATATAGGTCCAAATATGTTAAACCGCCTTAGTGGGCCCCATAGAGAGGTGCTTGGCGCAGTCTCGCGAAAATGCGAATATCTCTCTACTCCGAGATCGTATTGATGAACGGTTTAATGCGTTGGAAACTACACTCATAGATCTTTAATTTTGTTGGTAGATCACCCCATAATTCCTTGTAAATTAGGAGAAAAGATTATAAACATTTGACCTAATGTTTGAGTAAAATTATGAACCTAAGTTGCGACAACTTTTGTCGACTTTTGTTTCATAACTCGTTTGACTTCAAGACTTATGATACGGATATTATATGATTAAAATACCTTAATAAATGAACTCTTGAGTGTATTAAGCACCGCTAGATTACTTGAAAATACGAGTTACAATATCCTTGATTCATTTAACTTCTAATACTTGTTAATCACCCTTATACACTCTTGTATCACTTAAGACCAATAGGATTGACTTCTTATCATCTCAAAGATAATTCTTTCTTGGATTTATATTAACTAATATATGGCATGAACTAACACATGTGGATATGGGTTGTAACAGAAACCATATTAATGTCAGAGCCCCGAGTTCAATTTCTGACCAAAACCAAATCCTCGTTCGTAAATTCTTAGAACAAATTAAATCACCAGAAAATATCAAAATAAACCATAGCAGAGTAGCAAATCATCGAAAACTACTATAAAATAGAGAGACGACAAAGAACTGACGAAATCAAAGATGAAGAGAACTTGGACAAAACTTTGTGAGGGTAATACCGAATGAAAGAAGAGGACCAGATCTATAAGAATCTATGCTCTGATACCATGGTAACTTTGAAGATAAGCCAAATCGCCTTGAAAATCTAACTAGGGCTCATAAGAACAAAATGAGAGAGAAAGAGAAACTTCAGATATTCTGTATATTAGAATGGCAAAACCATCCAAAAGGTACAAACTATACTACATATACATTAGGCCAAAATATCTTGAACCCGGAAAATATAAGCCAAAACTTAACAAAACAAAAGCCTATACAATTAACTTATACACAACTAGGCCTATTTCTATTGAAGCCTAGATGCCAAATAACCTTCAAGTCCAATAGTGAATGTATTAACCCGACAGGTTGTTTTGAGCTTTTGCACTTCGCTCTCTAGTTCTCAGGCATAACTAGCCCTGTGTGGTGTATTATGACTTATGTAGATCATCAGTTTTGGTTTTCAGGGTAATCGGAATGAATTTGGAAGAACAGTTCTTAGTTTGAAGCTTAAAATTTGAAAGTTTTGACTTGTTAGTATATGATCTCGAATTGGAATTTTTATGATTTGGTTAGCTATGTTAGGTGATTTGGGATTTAAGAGCATGATCGGAATGTATATTGGAGGACCATGGAAGGTTTAGGCTTGAATTGGCGAAATTGGGATTTTGGCGTTTTCTGGTTGATAGGTGAGATTTTGATATATGGATCGGAATGGAATTCCGGAAATAGGAGTAGGTCCATTGTGTAATTTGTGATGTGTGTGCAAAATTTTAGGTCATTCGGACAAGGTTTGATAGACTTTTTGATCGAAAGCGGAATTTGGAAGTTTTTGGAATTCTTAGGCTTGAATCCGATGCAAATTTGGTGTAAATTTGAATGATGTTATGGGATATGTTGGCATGATTGGTTGAGGTCCCAAGGTCCTCGGGTGAGTTTCGTGTGGTTGAACGGAGTTGCAGAGAAACTGCTGTTGGTGTTGCAGGTTTTTGACCTTCGCGTTAGCAATGGATGTCCCGCTTTCTCGAAGGGTTAGGATGTGACTTAGTGGATTTGGCCTTCACGTTTGCAAAGGTGATCCCACGTTCGCAAAGGGTTGAGTTCAGTGGTCATCTCATTTACGATGGTTTTGCAGCGTTCGCATAGAGGAAGTGTAATATTGGGACCCCAAGCCAATTGTTCTACGCGTTCGCGTAGTAGAGGTCGTGTTCGCGAAGAGGTGGGTCAGTTGTGCATCGCGTTCACGAGAGGGTCCTCACGTTTGCGTAGAAGGAATTTTGGTCAGCGAAGCTTTGTGCTTCGCGAACGCGAGGGTGCTGTTGTGTTCGCGATGAAGAAAATATCTGGGCAGAATGATTAAGTTCAAAATCGAGGGTTTAAGTCCAATATCACAAACACCATTAGAAAGCTCGGGAAAAGGTGAAATTTAGCAATTGGGTAAGTATCCTTCACTCATATTTGGTTTAACTCCATGATTTAGTCTTGAATTTCATCATTTAATATGAGAAATTAGAGTGGGAATTGGGAAAAAATGGAAGAAAAGTTTGAGAATTCTTTTGGGGATTTGAATGGGCAATTGAGGACAGATTTTGATGAATTCGATATGGGTAGACTCATGAGAGGATTAGGATTCTATTGATGTGAGTTTTATCGGATTCCGAGACGTGGGCCCGGTGGCCAGGTGTGACGACCCGACCGGTCGTCTTAAGAATTAACGCCCCGATCCCCTATTAACTACTTTTCCCGAGTTTATTTCTGCTATTTTGATTTGCCGGGATGTTCGGTTTTGAGTTTCGGAGAGTTTTGGAATACTTAGTCCCTAAATGAGAGCTTAATTGTTGGAAAGTTGGCCGTAGTTGGAACAGTATGAAGACGGCCTCGGAATGGAAATTCGATGGTTCCGTTAGCTCCGTTGGGTGATTTTGGGATTAGGGGCGTGTTCGGATTGTATTTTGGAGGTCCGTAGCTAATTTAGGCTTGAAATGTCGAAAGTTGAATTTTTGAAGTTTCCGGTTCAATTGTAAGATTTTTATCCGAGGGTCGGAATGGAATTCCGAAAGTTGGAATAGTTCCATAGTGTTTAATGAGACGTGTGTGTAAAATTTCAAGTCATTCGGACGAGGTCTGATAGACTTTTTGATCGAAAGCGTATTTTTAGAGTTTTTGGAATTCTTAGGCTTGAATTCGATGAAAAATAGGTGTTTTGATGTTGTTTTGAGCATTCTGAAGGTTGGAACAAGTTTGAATGATTTTTTAGGATTGGTTGGCAGGTTTGGTTGAGATCCCAGGGGCCTCGAGTGTGTTTCGGATGCTCAACGGGTCATTTTTGGACTTAGAGGATTGTAGAAAATACAGAAGGTCTCCAGTTTTGGTTTCCTTCTTCGCGTTCGCGAGTGGGGTATCACGTTCGCGAAGAGGAGCTGGGGCAGGTGTAAGCTTTACGCTTCGCGTTGGCAAAGAGGGTCCCGCATTCGCGAAGCTGAGAGGTCGTATGCCTACGCATTCACAACAGGGGCATCGCGTTCGTGATGAAGGAAATCTGGGCCAAGTGAATTTGTGCCTTCACGAACGCGAGGGTCCTTCCGCGTTCACGAAGAAGGATTTACTTGGGCAGATATAAAATTTCAAAGTCGAGGGTTTGGCCATATTTATCAAAACTAGAGTTTGGGAGCTCGGATTTGAGCGAGATATTGATGGATTTTTAGAGATATCAATTGGGTAACGGTTCCTTAATCCTTTTTGCTTGTAACCCATTAATCTAAACAATAATTCATCATTTAATTTCGGAATTTTTATGAAAATTGGGGAAAAGTTCTTAGACCAAGAATTTGAGTTTTGATTGGGGATTTGACATTGGATTGGGATAATTTTTGGTATGGTTAGACTCATGAGAGTGTGAGGTTTCTGGAAATGTAAATTTTACCCGATTCCGAGACGTGGTCCCGAGGGGCATTTTGGTCATTTCACCTAATTTCACGTATTAGCTTAGAATTTAATTGTAGAATCAGTTATTGAAGTGTTATTTACATTATGCAATTGAATTGAATAGATTTGGGCCATTTGGAGTCGAGTACTCGTGGCAAGAACGTGGTCTCGGGTTGATTTTGAGCCGGTTTGAGGTAAGTGGGTTGCCTAACCTTGTGTAGGGGATTTTTCCCTCTAGGATTTAGTATATTTGATAATTGAAATGCCTTGTACATGAGGTGACGAGTGCGTACTTGAGATAATTGTTGAAAATTCGGTTTCTTTAAGTTATTTCAATTGTGTTCATTTTTCCTGTTTTATACTACTTGCAAATTTTGCCTGTCGTTAGCTTAGAAAAAGCATGTTTAGTTGACTTAATTACTTATTTGCTTAAACTACCTTAATCGCATTACGTGAAGCATGTTAGCCTAGAATTACATGTTTTTACTTCGTACGAAATTGAGCTTATTTAAGTATTCCTTGCGTTGCTGCTGCGTGTTTTACTTTGAGACTACGGGATGGTATCCCGGGAGATCCCCCCTGCATGTTTACTTTGGGACTACGAAACGATATTCCGGGAGATCCCCCTACACATTTACATTGGAACTATGGGACTGCACCTAGTAGATTCCCCCTGTACTGAGTATTTACCGTTGGGACTACGGATCAGTATTCCGGGAGATCCTCTCGCATTATGAGTTGGACTACGGGACGGTATCCCCGGACATCCTTGTACTGAGTATTTACCTTTGTTGTCTTCTTATTCGCGTTACTTTTATTGTTGTATTTATTTATACTGCTCTGTTCTACACTGTCAAACTTTATATTTTATTTAACCTCAGTAGGGCCCTGACCTTCCTCGTCACTACCCGACCGAGGTTAGGCTTGGCACTTACTGAGTACCGCTGTGGTGTACTCATGCCTTTTCTGCGCATGTTTTTCATGTGCAGATCCAGGTACTTCGACTCAGACTTACCATTCTTGAGGCGAGGCGATTCTACAGAGACTTCGAGGTGTATCTGACGTGTCTGCAGACCGAGGAGTCTCTCTCTCTATTCTATCTTGTAGTGATAGCCCTTCTATCTTTACTATTGATGTAGACATTCCGGAGTTATAGCATTTTACTATGTTTCGTAGCTTGCGATTCATGGGTTTCCGGGTTTTGGAAAAACTGTATTATTTATGAGAGTTGGTACTGTGTAAGCCGTGTGGCACTTTCAAATGCTGTTTAATACATTATTTCTGTTTTAAATTGTTTCTTTTCTTCCGCAAATTTGGTTTACATTCCGCATTTAGGCTTACCTAGTCGTAGAGACTAGGTGCCGTCACGACGGTTCACGGAGGGCGAACTGGGGTCGTGACAAGTTGGTATCAGAGCTCTAGGTTCATAGGAGTCATGGATCTCAAGCAGGTTTATTAGAGTCTCGCTGATCGGTACGGAGACGTATGTACTTATCTAAGAGAGGCTATGTAACTGTTAGGAAATTTCCACTTCATTTGATTTCCTTGTCGTGCGATATTTTGGCATCACAATTCTAAACTTCTGTCTTCTATTCTCTCACAGATGGTGAGGACACGTGCTACCTGAGATGATTAGGCACTCGCGCCCCCTACTGCAGCCGTTAGAGGCCGGGGCTAGGGTAGAGGTCGAGGACGTGCACGTGGTGCAGCCAGAGCACCTGCGCAAGCTGCCGCCGAGGTACCACCAGCAGTTCCAACCGGAGTCTAGGCACCTGATACGCTTACTACTACTACTACTCCAGCACTTCAGGAGACTCTGGTGTAGTTCATGAGCATGTACACCACTTTGGCTTAGGCAGGGTTGCTTCCCCTTGCTGTAGCCACGTCTCGGGCCGGGGGAGGAGCACAGACTCCTGCCGCCCGCACTCTTGAGCAGCGAGTGCATGTTGATCAGGTCCCGGAGGTTATTCCTGTACCGCCTGCAGTGCCGATTCAGCCTGAGGATAGGGCAGCGGCTTCAGAGGATGAACAATAGAGACTTGAGAGGTTCAAGAAGTATGACCCTCCAATGTTCAGCGGGTTAGCATCAGATGATGCCTTGGGATTTCTGGATGAGTGTCACCGTATCCTCTGCACTATGGGTATATCAGGATCGAGTGGGGTTTCTTTCACTGCCTTCCAGCTTCGAGGAGCCACCTATGAGTGGTGGCACACCTATGAGTTAGACAGTCCGGACAAGGCTGCTTCACTAACTTGGACCCAATTTTCAGATCTGTTCCTGAGAGAGTTTGTTCCTCAGAGCCTTAGGGACGTAGGACGCACAGAGTATGAGCATTTGCGCCAGGGTGCTATGATTGTCTCAGAGTATGTTGTCCGTTACACTAGCTTGGCTAGACATGCACCAGTCTTGGTATCTACTGTTCGCGAGAGGGTCCGCCGGTTTATTGAGGGGCTTATTCCCAGCATCAGGTATAGCATGGCTCGTGAGTTGGAGATGGAGATTTCTTATCAGCAGGTGGTGAGCATTGCTAGGAGGATTGAGGGTATGTATGCTAGGGAGAGAGAGGAGAGGGAGGCTAAGAGGTCTCGAGAGTCGGGCCATTATTCTAGTGCCCGTGCCCTAGCTGTAGGTCGTCATGGTAGGGGTTATATGAGTCACCTCGTTCATTCAGATCTTCCAGCAGTCAGTGGTATTCCAGCTCCTCCTAGGCCCCATGAGCCTTATTATGCACCACCAGTATCTAGTGCGCCTCCTGCGCGGGGTGCTTTTAGTGGTCAGTCCAGCAGACCTGTCCCGAGCCAGTCACAACCTCCACGTCATCCCAGATCTTGTTTTAAGTGTGGTGATACATGCCATATGGTGAGGGATTGCCCCAGACTTAGGAGGAGTGCACCTCCACAGACTTCTCAGTCACAGCGTGCCCCGCAGAGTTCTCAGGCCATGGTTACAACTCCAGTTGCTACCCCACCTACTTAGCCAGCTAGAGGTGGAGGTCGTGGAGGTAGAGGTCGCCCTAGAGGGGGAGGCCAAGCCAGATACTATGCCCTTCCTGCCCGTACCGAGGCTGTTGCCTCCGATTCTGTCATCACAAGTATTATATTGGTTTGTCACAGAGATGCATCGGCTCTATTTGATCCAGGCTCCACTTACTCTTATGTGTCTTCTTATTTTGCTTCACATTTGGGTGTACCTCGGGACTCTTTGAGTTCCCCTATTTATGTTTCTACTCCTGTGGGAGATTCTCTTGTTGTAGACTGCATCTATCGGTCGTGTTTGGTTGCTCTTAGTGATTTTGACACCAGAGCCGATTTATTGTTACTCAGCATGGTAGATTTTGATATTATCTTGGGTATGGACTGGTTGTCACCCCATTATGCTATTCTTGATTGTCACGCCAAAACCGTAACGCTGGTTATGCCAGGTGTACCGCGCGTTGAGTGGAGGGGTACTTTAGATCACACTCCTAGTAGAGTTATTTCTTTTCTTAAAGCTCAACGTATGGTTGAGAATGGGTGTGATGCGTATTTGGCTTATGTGAGAGATGTCAGTATTGATACCCTATCAGTTGATTCAGTTCCAGTAGTACGGGATTTACCCGATGTGTTTCTAGTTGATCTTCTGGGTATGCCGCCTGATAGAGATATTGATTTTGGCATTGATCTATTGCCGGGCACTCAACCCATTTCTATTCCTCCGTATCGTATGGCTCCTCCTGAGTTGAAGGAATTGAAGGATCAGTTACAGGAATTTCTTGATAAGGGTTTTATTCGGCCCAGTGTATCACCTTGGGGTGCTCCTGTCTTGTTTGTGAAGAAAAAGGATGGTTCTATGTGTATGTGTATTGATTATCACCAGTTGAACAAGGTTACAGTAAAGAACTGTTATCCTTTACCTCGTATTGATGATCTATTTGACCAACTTCAGGGCGCATAGGTGTTTTCTAAGATTGACTTGCGCTCAGGTTACCATCAGTTGAAGATTCGGGAGCCATATATCCCGAAGACTGCTTTCAGGACTCGGTATGGTCATTACGAGTTCCTTGTTATGTCATTTGGGCTGACCAATGCCCCAACAACCTTTATGCATTTGATGCACAGTGTGTTTCGGCGTATCTTGACTGATTCCTCATTGTCTTTATTAATGATATTCTGGAGTATTCCCGGAGTCGGGAAGATCATGAGCAGCACCTGAGGACCGTGCTTGAGACTTTGAGAGAGAATAAGTTATATGCTAAGTTCTCGAAATGTGAGTTTTGGTTGGATTCAGTGGCATTCTTAGGCCACGTGGTATCGAGTGAGGGTATTCAGGTGAATCCGAAGAAGATAGAGGCCGTGTAGAGTTGGCCCAGACCATCCTCAGCTACTCAGATCCGCAGTTTTCTTGGCTGGGTGGGTTACTACCGTCGTTTTGTGGAGGGGTTTTCATCGATTGCAGCCCCTATGACCAGGTTGACCTAGAAGGGTGCTCCGTTCCAGTGGACGAAGGAGTGTGAGGCGAGCTTTCAGAAACTCAAGACAGCTTTGACTACAGCCCCAATTTTGACACTGCGTATAGGTTCGAGGTCTTATATGGTTTATTGTGATGCCTCGAGGTTTGGCCTCGAAGCGGTGTTGATGTAGGATGGTAGGGTGATTGCCTACACGTCCAGATAGTTGAAGGTACATGAGAAGAATTATCCGGTCCACAACCTTGAGTTAGCTTCCATTGTTCACACCCTAAAGATCTGGCGCCATTATTTATATGGTGTGTCTTGTGAGATACAGACCATCAGAGCTTGCAGCACTTGTTCAAGCAAAAGGATCTAAATTTGCACCAAAGGAGGTGGTTAGAGTTGCTGAAGGATTATGATATCACTATTTTGTATCATCCGGGCAAGGCCAATGTGGTGGCTGATGCCTTGAGTCACAGGGCAGAGAGTTTGGGGAGTTTGGCTTATTTACCAGTATCGGAGAGACCTATGGCAATGGATGTTCAGACCCTAGCCAGCCAGTTTGTGAGATTGGATCTTTCGGAGCCCAATCAGGTTCTAGCTTGCGTGGTTTCTCGGTCTTCCTTATTTGATCATATTAGGGAGCGTCAGTATGATGAACCTCATTTGGTTGTCCTCAAGGACAAGGTTCAGCACGGTGATGCCAAAGATGTGACTATTGGTGATGATGGGGTATTGAGGATGCAAGGTCGGACTTGTGTACCCAATGTTGATAGGCTTCGAGAGTTGATTCTAGAGGAGGCCCATAATTCGCGATATTCCATCCATCCGGGGGCCGCGAAGATGTATCAGGATTTGAGACAGCATTTGGTGGAGGCGGATGAAGAAAGATATAGTTGGATTTGTAGCTCGGTGTCTCAACTGTCAGCAGGTGAAGTATGAGCACCAGAGACCGGGTGGGTTGCTTCAGCAGGTAGAGATTCCAGAGTGGAAGTGGTAGCGGATCATCATGGACTTTGTAGTTGGGCTCCCATGGACTCTAAGGAAGTTCGATGCTATTTGGGTGATTGTGGATCGGCTGACCAAGTCCGCTAATTTCATTCCTATGTGTACTACTTATTCTTCGGAGCGGTTGGTGGAGATTTATATCCGGGAGATTGTTCATTTGCATGGTATTCTAGTGTCCATCATTTTCGATAGAGGTACTCATCTCACATCACGGTTTTGGAGGGCCGTTCAGCATAAGTTGGGTACTCGGATGGAGTTGAGTACAACATTTCACCCTCAGACAGACGGACAGTCCGAGCGCACTATTCAGATTCTTGAGGATATGCTCTGTGCGTGTGTGATTGAGTTTGAAGGGTCTTGGGATCAGTTCTTGCCATTGGCAGAGTTTGCTTACAACAATAACTATCAGTCCAGCATTCAGATGGCACCGTATAAGGCTTTATATGGTAGGCAGTGTAGATCCCCGATGGGTTGGCTTAAGCCAGGTGAGGCTAGATTATTGGGCACAAACTTAGTTTAGGATGCTTTGGAGAAGGTTAAAGTGATTCAGGATAGACTCCATATAGCCTAGTCCAAATAGAAGAGTTACGCGGACTGGAAGGTTCGTGATGTTTCCTATATGGTTGGAGAGCGGGTTC
This sequence comes from Nicotiana tabacum, assembly GCF_000715075.1. Classification (NCBI taxonomy): domain Eukaryota; kingdom Viridiplantae; phylum Streptophyta; class Magnoliopsida; order Solanales; family Solanaceae; genus Nicotiana; species Nicotiana tabacum. The sequence continues at coordinate 74,288,970 of NC_134084.1, read as the reverse complement.
TGCTTCGGGTTTCTCCTATGAAGAGCGTTATGAGATTTGGGAAGAAAGGGAAGTTGAGTCCGAGTTTTATTGGCCCTTTTGAGATATTAAGGCGTGTTGGGGAGGTTGCTTATGAGCTTACCTTACCTCCCAGCTTGGCAGGAGTTCATCTGGTATTTCACGTTTCGATGCTCCGGAGGTATCATGGTGATCCATCGCACGTGTTGGATTTCAGTTCAGTCCAGTTGTACAAGGATCTATCTTATGTTAAGGAGCTAGTGGCAATATTGGACAGGCAGGTTAAAAAGTTGAGGTCAAAGAACATTGCTGCAGTAAAGGTTCAGTGGCGGGGTCAGCCGATCGAGGAGGTGACCTGGGAGACCGAGCAGGATATACGCAGCCATTACCCTTATCTTTTCACTACTTCAGGTATGTCTCTATGCTCGTTTGAGGACAAACGAATGTTTAAGTGTAGGAGAATGTTACGACCCGACCGGTCATATTAAGAATTAACGCTCTGATCCCTTATTAACTGTTTTCCCCTAGTTTATTTATGCTATTTTGATTTGCCGGGATGTTCGGTTTTGAGCTTCAGAGAGTTTTGGGACACTTAGTCCCTAAATGAGAGCTTAAGTGTTGGAAAGTTAGTCGTAGTTGGAACAGTGTAAAAACGGCCTCGGAATGGAAATCTGATGGTTTCGTTACCTCCGTTGGGTGATTTTGGGCTTACTGGCGTGCTGGGATTGTGTTTTGGAGGTCCGTAGCTAATTTAGGCTTGAAATGCCAAAAGTTAAATTTTTTAAGTTTCCGGTTCGATAGTGAGATTTTGATCTGAGGGTCGGAATAGAATTCCGGAAGTTGGAGTAGTTCTTTAGTATTTAATGTGACATGTGTGTAAAATTTCAGGTCATTCAGACGAGGTTTGATAGACTTTTTTTATCGAAAGCGTATTTTTAGAGTTTTTGGATTTCTTAGGCTTGAATTCGATGAAAATAGGTGTTTTGATGTTGTTTTGAGCATTCCGAAGGTTGGAACAAGTTTGAATGATGTTTTAGAATTGGTTGGCAGGTTTGGTTGAGGTCTCCGGGGCCTCAGGTATGTTTCGGATGCTCAACGGATCATTTTTGGACTTAGAGGATTGCAGAAAATGGAGCAGGTCTCCAGTTCTAGTTTCCTTCTTCACGTTCGCGAGTGGGGTCTCGTGTTCGCGAAAAGGAGCTGGGGCTGGTGGAATCTTAATGCTTCGCGTTCGCGAAGAGGGTCCCGCATTCGCGAAGCTGAGAGGTCGTATGCCTACGCGTTCGCGAAGAGGGTCCCGCGTTCGCGTAGGAGGAAGAAGTTTGCTATCGCGTTCGCGACAGGGGCATCGCGTTCGTGATGAAGGAAATATGGGCCAAGCAAAGTTGTTCTTCGCAAAAGCGAGGGTCCTTCCGCGTTCGCGAAGAAGGATTTACCTGTGCAGATATAAAATTTCAAAGTCGAGGGTTTGGCCATTTTTATCAAAACTAGAGTTTGAGAGCTCGGATTTTAGCGAGATTTTGAGGGATTTTCAGAGATATCAATTGGGTAATGATTCCTTACTCCTTTTTGCTTGTAACCCATTAATCTAAACAAGAATTTATCATTTAATTTCGGAATTTGTATGAAAATTGGGGGAAAGTTCTTAGACCAAGAATTTGAGTTTTGATTGGGGATTTGACATTGGATTGGGATATTTTTTGGTATGGTTTGACTCATGAGAGTGTGAGGTTTCTAGAAATATAAATTTTACCTGATTCCGAGACATGGGCCCGAGGGGCATTTTGGTCATTTCACCTAATTTAGCGTATTAGCTTTGAATTTAATTGTAGAATCAGTTACTTGAAGTGTTATTTACATTATGCAATTGAATTGAATAGAATTGGGCCATTTGGAGTCGATTACTCGTGGCAAGAACGTGGTCTCGGGTTGATTTTGAGCCGGTTCGAGGTAAGTGGATTGCCAAACATTGTGTAGGGGACTTTCCCCTTAGGATTTGGTATATTTGATAATTGAAATGCCTTGTATGCGAGGTGACGAGTGTGTACTTGAGCTAATTGTTGAAAATCCGATTTCTTTAACTTATTTCAATTGTGTTCATTTTTCACGTTTTATACTACTTGCAAATTTTGGTTGTTGTTAGCTTAGAAAAAGCATGTTTAGTTGACTTAATTGCTTATTTGCTTAAATTGCCTTAATTGCATTGCGTGAAGCATGTTAGGCTAGAATTACTTATTTTTACTTCGTACGAAATTGAGCTTATTTGAGTATTCCTTACGTTGTTGCTGCATGTTTTACTTTGGGACTACAGGATGGTATCCCGGGATATCTCCCCCTGCATGTTTACTTTGGGACTACGGAACGATATTCCGGGAGATCCCCCCGCACATTTACATTGGAACTACGGGACTGCACCTTGTAGATTCCCCCTATACTGAGTATTTTCCTTTGGAACTACGGATCGGTATTCCGGGAGATCCCCTCGCATTATGAGTTGGACTACGGGATGATATCCCAGGAGATCCACTTGATATTTATATTTGGGACTATAGGACGGTATCCTGGGAGATCCCCGGTTATTTTCTTGTGTTGAGCTGTATTTTTCTTCTGTGTTTACTTTGCCTCTGTAGTAGTTGTTGATGTCTTCTTATTCGCATTACTTTTACTATTGTATTTATTAAACTGCCCTGTTCTATGCTGTCAAATTTTATATTTTATTTAACCTCAGTAGGGCCCTAACCTTCCTCGTCACTACCCGACCGAGGTGAGGCTTGGCACTTACTGAGTACCGCTGTGGTGTACTCATGCTCTTTCTGCGCATGTTTTTCATGTGCAAATCCAGGTACCTCTACTCAGACCTACCATTCTTGAGGCGAGGCGATTCTACGGAGACTTCGAGGTATATCTGTTGCGTCCGCAGACCAAGGAGTCTCTCTCTATTCTATCTTGTAGTGATAGACCTTCTATCTTTACTGTTGATGTAGACATTCCGGAGTTAGAGCATTGTACTATGTTTTGTAGCTTGTGATTCATGGATTTCCGGGTTTTGGGAAAACTGTATTATTTATGAGAGTTGGTACTGTGTAAGCTGTGTGGCACTTTCAAATGCTGTTTAATACACTATTTCTATTTTAAATTGTTTTCTTTTATTCTGTAAATTTGGTTTACATTTCGCATTTAGTCTTACCTAGTCGTAGAGACTAGGTGCCGTCACGACAGTTCACGGAGAGCGAACCGGGGTCGTGACACCGGGTTTGAGCAATTTTGGGATTTTTGATGTAAATTGGATATTTTCGAGTGGGCTTTGTTCCCTTAGCATTTTTTGATGGTATGAATCTGCTTTTGGCTAGATTTGGAGCATTCGGAGGCCGAGTCGAGAGGCAAATGCATCGCGGGCTAGAGTCTGGACCAGATTGAGGTAAGTAATGATTGTAAGTGTTTGTCCTGAGGGTATGAAACTCCGAATTTCACATCGTTGTGCTATTTTGAGGTAACGCACACGCTAGATGACGAGTGTGGGGTCGTGCACTGTTGGAGATTTTGACTTAGTCCGTCTCAAATGAATATTTTACTGCGTATTTGATTGAAAACTATTTGCTATCATCATGTTTTGGGATGAATGCCATATTTGGGCCTCGCGCCAACTGTTTTGGACCCTTAGGGGATTTTTACAACTATTTCTCATTGTTTTGACTTATTATTTATACTCAGTCATACTATATTCTACTGTTTTCATAATTCGGCCATGTTTACTCTCTTTTAACATCTTAAATGATATTTTGAGCTGAGCATCATATTTTACTGTGCCCGAGTGGCTTTTAGAGATTTCTGACTGAGTAGGGCCGAGGGCTTGTGTTGTGAGGTTATTATGGGATCGGGCTGTGCGCCGTAGCGGTATTGTGCTGATTCATGATTTTGAGGCCGAGGGCCGGAGTTGTACGCCACAAGGTGGCTTGATATGCGGTCGAGAGCTTGTTTGATTATGCCACGAGATGGCTTGTTATTGCGCTTGGGCTGTAAGGGGGCCCTCCCGGAGTTTGTACACCCCTAGTGAGCGCGGGTACCCTGAATAAGTGATATATTGATTATGTCACGAGATGGCTTGTTATTGCGCTTGGGTCATAAGGGGCCCCTCCCGGAGTCTGTACACCCCCATTGAGTGCGGGTACCCAGTGTGAGTGATGTGATGTAGCCCGAGGGGCTATTGTTTGATTCATATTGTAGCCCAAGGGGTGGTTCTTGATTCATGTTGTGCCCGAGGGACTGATTACGAGTGATTGTGAGGTAGCCCGGGGGGCTAGTTCTGTTGATGATATGCCCGAGGGGCGGTATGTGATACATGTTTTGCCCGAGGGGTTGTTTACATTTTCTATCAGTTTTACTCACTGTCTTATCACTCGTTTGAAACTATTGAAAGTTGTTTTAAAAGGTTTTCACCGAAACTGAGCATGATTTTTGAAGTAAATGATTTCTGTACTGTGTTGGAAATGTCCTTCTTTTATTGTAGTATTTTGACGTGGTTTACGTATTTTCTTTCTACTCAGCTTTCATTTACCTTTATTACTTACTGAGTTGGTGTACTCACATTACTCCCTACACCTTGTGTGCAGATTCAGGTATTTCTGAACCCAGTAGTGGGTGTTGATTGCTCAGTGGCAGAGTCATCAGAGTTAGCAAGGTAGCTGCCCGATGTTCGCAACACTCCTTTTCTCCCTCTTGTCTTCCTTAGACTGTATTTAGTACATTCTTAGACTCTTGTTGTAGTCAGACCTTAGTAGATGCTCGTGACTTATGACACTCCGATGTCGAGCTTGTATATTATTTTTGCACTGTTCATTTAGACTTACATTATGAGACATTTGATTAATTAAAGGCTTAAAAAATGATTCTTATTGATTAATGGTTAATTCGGGAGTTGTGTCGGTTGGCCTAGTTTCACGATATGCGCCATCATGACCAGCTCGCTTTTAGGGTTGTGACAAGTTGGTATCAGATCCTAGGTTACATAGGTCTTACGAGTCATAAGAAGGTTTAGTAGAGTCTCGCAGATCGGTACAGAGACGTCTGTTCTTATCCTTAGGAGGTTGCAGAATCTTTAGGAAGAACTTCACATTTTTGAACTATTATCGTGCGTCCTAGATTCTGCTTGAATTTTAACTCTTTAAATTCCTTTCACGCGTTCGTATGTGCGTATGAGTGCTTAGTATCAGATATGCATCGATGACTTGTGATTTCCTGATCGAGGGGCGAGATGTGATCTCTGTATATTGATATTGGGCCAGTCTAAAGGACTTGAGGCTGGGTTTTGCTTACAGCCTGAGCACTAAGGTGTTGATTATGTGAGCACGTGCTTTTGGACTTATATGTCCAATAGTGTCCCGATTAGTGGGAGTGATGATTGGATAGTTACGTGATGAGTGTGATGTGATTGCGAGATATGTTCATATGAATTAAATGAGATGAGAAGGGTTTGCTTTAGGGTAGCAAGAACTATCTGGTGCTTGATTTCCATCATGATTTGATGTATAGCCCCGAGTTGTGGGTGTGTTAAAGGATCTTTTCATGTTGCCTAGTTGGGAAATAAAGTAGATTTCACGTTGTGATATGAGTTCAGACTCAGAAAGATTAAGTGACTGCGTAATGTTTATGACAGTGGAAGGGTATAAAGAGATGTTAGTTTGAGGCAAAGCAGGTGGGTTATCTCATACAGTGTTCTGAAGTTTGTGTAATCCTTATGTTGTTTGTTGGAAGATCTCTTTACTAGTGAAATATATGTGTTGCAATTTGAATTTGGGTCACTTAAGAGAGTGGGCTTGACTGTTACGAGGGTGAATGTGAGATTGCAAAAGATTTGAAGTACTAGATGGTCTATGTTGCACGAGCTTATTAAGTATTGAGTTTAATCTCACTATGGTATTATGGCAGTAATTGAGTATATGCATTATGAGTTATTGTGTGTTTTGATCTATGGCTTTGAGCCAAGTGGGGGAGTCTACTATTGATTAGTTGATTGCACGGTTATGTGCTATGTTGATTCCAGTTTGAGGTGTATTGGTGAATCAGTTATGTCTTACGGAGGTTGAGATTGAGGATGGCTCGAGTAAAGGAGATTTCAATAAAGGTTATGTTATGCTTTATAGGTGTATGAGAATCACGGTATGACTTGAGTTGTTATTGGTAAAGGATGTGCGGTGCATAGAACAAGGAGTTGCTTTGTTGCATTAAGGTGAGGTTACATTTTGCAGTGTTGGAGTGCTATTGGAGCACAGGTCGTCCAGTCTGTTTGATCGGTCTAATTGCGGTTTGAGTAAAGTGGATGACTCTCGATAATGGTTCTAATGGGTTCAAAATTTTACATGAAATTATTGGAGATTTTCATGTTATATATTTGGCTAGAAACTGAGGTTTGCATTGGAGGTGTAAAGATTCGTGGTATTTCTATATCATTATGGATTCTACACATCAATATTAGGAAGGTGAAGGTAATGGCTTTAGATTTGTAGGAAGTCTCTTCAGGGAAAGTATTTCGACTGTGGTGCTTTTGGGGATATTTGAGAGAGTAGTCAACGGCTTATGAACCGTAGGACGGTGTGGCTTTATGCTTGGGTCTCGTGTGGCGAGTCTGGGTCGAGGATTGTGGTGTTATAGCGAGAAGAAGTATCAAGCCGAAGGTAATCAAAAGGAACTTGGATAGATGGGATAGCGTGGTAGTAGGCCGGATCGGCATGGTAAGGCTATGACTAGTTCTTTGGGTCTTACGAGGTAATGAGTTTCTACAGGTATTTTGCGGTAATTCTCTTGGGTTTTAGTGGCCTACGTAGCTTGGTTGAGTTAGAAGATTCAGTCCTAATGGTTTGGTTTTATGCAAATGGAATTCAGAGAGTTCTTGATGGTTTCTACCACGGTTAGAGATGTATATTTCCTACGAGCGTGAGGAGCATGGGATGTGTAGTGATTTTCTTCTAGATGGGATCAATGGAAAATTCTTGGCTAGTTGAGTATGTAGTTGCTTGTGGCTCGGAATGGATATGGAGTTCTCATGTTTATCCTAGGATGGTATGGTATATGCGGTATGTTGTGTAGGATTGAGATTTTCATGCGTAAGGTGACGGTTCAGTTTTGAAAGGAAGGTCACAAATTCTTAGGCAGCATGGACAGTTTCAGATGACTAGATAAATGGGATCACTGATTGGTGTGGCTTGATGGGGGTACACATTTTAGAAAGGGCGATGTGTTTGAGTTGAGGATACCATATTAGTATTGCGGCACTCTATTGTTGGATCGACTACTGATAATCGAGTTTGCTTGGTGGCACAGAAGAATTATAAGAGTACCTCTCGTGGGATGATTGGGTATTAGGGGTGTGTTGTATATTCAAATGGTGGAGTTGGGATCGGATGTGGTGATTCACGTGTTGTGTGGATTAGGAGGTGGGAGTTCTAAAAGACAGGTTAGGTCGTGGTTGTGGAACGCGTAAATCGGTCTTGTGTGATAACTATTAGGGGTTTGGAGACCCGACTAGATCTTTGTTGCTTATTATGGTGGATTTTGATGTGTTATTGGGTAGAGATTGGTAGTCTTTGTGTTGTGCTATTGTGGACTGTTGCGCTAAGATGGCGACGTTGGCTATACTAGGGATGCCACAGATTGAGTAGTGAGGTACGACGGATTATGTTCACAGTAAGGTGATTTCATTTTGAATACCCAATAGATGGTTGAGAAGTGTTGTCTTTCTTATTTGGCATTCGTGATGGATATCAGGGCAGAGACTTCTTCTATTGATTCAGTTCCGGTGGTGAGGGATTTTTTGGATGTGTTTCCTGCTGCCGGGCATGTCGCCGGACAGGGTTGTTGATTTCGGTATTAATTTGGTGTCGGGCACCCTTATTGTGTGGCACCGGCTGAGTTAAAGGAATTGAAGGAGCAGCTTCAGGAACTCCTTGATAAGGGGTTCATTGGTAGGCCAATATGGATGTGTGTTCTACATCGAGTCGGCTTGGTTGACTCCGAGATGTATTGTTGAAGGATGTGGTGATTCAATTGTTATTGAGCTTATTAGTGATCTGGGGAGATCTATGAGTTACCTTTCCGTATTGTGAGGCATTGGGATTTGTTGGTTATAGGCACATGTGGTGCGATTTTATTGGGGTCTCTCAGTGGAATTCGAGCGGGAGGAGTATTGGGTATTGCTCGACGGATGGCGTATCGGTTGTGTCCTTTTGGGTTTGTGTAATATTATGTCAATTGCTTCGCAGTGGTTATGATGATTGCTTTGGTTCTAGACATCTAATTGCGCATGGTTGTCGATTTGAGCATAGTGACTTGAGGCGATTCATGTGGATCAGTGTTTGAATAGGATCGTGCATTGCAGCGAGGTTATGTGGAGGTATGATCCTTCGGGTTAGATTTATGTGTTCTGGTTCTACGGGGTGTGATGGGTTCTTAGCAATGTGTTGTGAGGGTACTGGTGAGCTTGCGGTACAACTCTCTCTCAACTGAGTCAGTTTTATGATTTGAGTATGTTCGGATTATCGCTTATTGGTGCGTGGATTGCATGAGTTGTGACTTTATATTATATTGACGTGTCATGTCACCAAAGTAGTTATGTTGGGTTAGACGAGATCATTGGGATCTATAATGAATACAAACGGATTCGGTTCAGTATGTTGGAAGGATAGTGTCGATGTTCGGCTCAGAAATTTGCTATGGCCCTTGCCAAAGGAGAGGGAGCTTCATGAATGGTTGATCTGAGGAATGGTTATGACTTTCTGCGTGTTTCATTCGTCATTGGCAGTATACGGAAGTGTTGGAATAAGGTTTTATTTGATAAGAGGTTTATTATCGATATTAGGTTGTTTGGAGCAACTGCTGTGATTAGAAGTATCGCTACAAGTGTTTGAGTTATGTGGTATATCATGTAATTGCATCTGAGGTTATAGGTACATTTCATCACATCTGATTCAAACTTACTTAGTGTATAGATGGGGGATTCTGATCTTAAAGATGATTTCAGAAGTGGAAAATTGGTTCCAAGGTTTATGGGCTAGGATGGATTGTGGAATTTTAGTTGCATTGTGTTATCAGACCTATATGAGATATGGTGACATGGGATCAGCCCCGGGTATGTGCATGGTAAGGTTATACATTGATTTGATGGTTTTCAGAACAATTCTGGGCACGTTCTAGGACGAACGTATGTTTAAGCGGGGGAGGATGTAACGACCAACCGGTCTTTTTGAGCTTTTGCACTTTGCTCGCTAGTTCTCGGGCATGACTAGCCCCGTGTGGTGTATTATGACTTAAGTAGATCGTCGATTTTGGTTTTCAGGGTAATCGGAATGAATTTGGAAGAACAGTTCTCAATTCGAAGCTTAAAATTTGAAAGTTTTGACTTGTTAGTATATAATCTCGGATTGGAATTTTTATTATTTGGTTAGCTCCGTTAGGTGATTTAGGAATTAAGAGCGTGATCGGAATGTATTTTGGAGGATCGTAGAAGGTTTAGGCTTGAATTGGCAAAATTGGGATTTTGGCGTTTTTTGGTTGATAGGTGAGATTTTGATATAAGAGTCAGAATGGAATTCCGGAAGTTGGAGTAGGTCCGTTGTGTCATTTGTGATGTGTGTGCAAAATTTGTGTCATTCGGACAAGGTTTGATAGACTTTTTGATCGAAAGCAGATTTGGAAGTTTTTGGAATTCTTTGGCTTGAATCCGATGCAAATTTGGTGTTTTAATGTTGTTTTGAGCGTTCTGAAGGTTGGAACAAGTTTGAATGATGTTATGGGATATGTTGGCATGATTGGTTGAGGTCCCGAGGGCCTCGGGTGAGTTTCGGGTGGTTAAATGGATCATTTCATGTTGGAAAAAGTTGTAGAAAAACTACTATTGATGTTGCAGGTTTTTTACCTTCGCGTTCGCGATGGATGTCCCGCGTTCGCAAAGGGTTAGGATGTGAGGCAGTGGAGTTGGCCTTCGCGTTCACGAAGGTGGTCCCGTGTTCGCAAAGGGTTGAGGTCAGTGGTCTTCGCGTTCACGAGGGTTTTGCCGCGTTCGCATAGAGGAAGTGGAATAGATGGGACCCCAAGGCATTTGTTCTACGCGTTCGCGTGGTAGAGGTCACGTTCGCGAAGAGGTGTGTCAGTTGTGCATCACGTTCGCGTAGAAGGAATTTTGGTCAGTGAAGGTTTGTGCTTCGCGAACGCGAGGGTGCTGCCGCGTTCACGATGAAGAAAATATCTGGGCAGAATGTTTAAGTTCAAAATCGAGGGTTTAAGTCCAATATCACAAAAACCATTAGAGAGCTCGGGAGAAGGTAAAATTTGAGGAGATTTTCAGTGGAGCAATTGAGGTAAGTATCCTTCACTCATATTTGGTTTAATTCCATGATTTAGTTTGAATTTCATCATTTAATTTGAGAAATTAGAGTGGGAACTGGGAAAAATTAGAAGAAAAGTTTGAGAATTCTTTTGGGGATTTGAATGGGAAATTGAGGTCGGATTTTGATGAATTCGATATGGGTAGACTCGTGAGGGGATGGGGATTCTATTGATATAATTTTTACTAGATTCCGAGACGTGGGCCCATGGGCCAAGTTTGAGCAATTTCAGAATTTTTGGTGTAAATTGGATATTTTCGAGTGGGCTTTGTTCCCTTAGTATATTTTGATGGTATGAATCTGCTTTTGCTAGATTTGGAGCATTTGGAGGCCGAGTCAAGAGGCAAAGGCATCGCGGGCTAGAGTCTAGACCGGATTGAGGTAAGTAATGATTGTAAATGTTTGTCCTGAGGGTATGAAACCCCAGATTTTACATCGTTGTGCTATTTTGAGGTGACACACACTTTAGATGACGAGCGTGGGGTAGTGCACTGTTGGGGATTGTGACTTAGTCCGTCCCAAATGACTATTTTACTGCGTATTTGATTGAAAACTATTTGCTATCATCATGTTTTGGGCTGAATGCCATATTTGGGCCTTGTGTCAACTGTTTTGGACCTTTAGGGGATTTTTACTACTATTACTCACTGTTTTAACTTATTATTTATACTCAGTCATACTATATTCTATTGTTTTCATAACTCAGCCATGTTTACTCTATTTTAATATCTTAAATAATATTTTGAGCTAAGCATCATATTTTACTGTGCCCGAGTGGCTTTTAGAGATTTCTGACTGAGTAGGGTCGAGGGCCTGTGTTGTGAGGTTATTATGGGATTGGTTTGCGCGCCGCATCGGTATTGTGTTGATTCATGATTTTGAGGCCGAAGGCCTGAGTTGTACGCCACAAGGTGGCTTGATATGAGGCCGAGAGCCTGTTTGATTATGCCACGAGATCCACGAGATGGCTTGTTATTGCGCTTGGGCCGTAAGGGGCCCCTTCCGGAGTCTGTACACCCTAGTGAGCGCAGGTACCCTGAGTAAGTGATATATTGATTATGCCACGAGATGACTTGTTATTGCGCTTGGGCCGTAAGGGCCCCCTCCCGAAGTCTGTACACCCCCAGTGAGCTCGGGTACCCAGTGTGAGTGATGTGATGTAGCTCGAAGGGCTATTGTTTGATTCATATTATGTCCCGAGGGGCAGTTCTTGATTCATGTTGTGCTCGAAGGGCTGATTACAAGTGATTGTGAGGTAGCCCGAGGGGCTGGTTTTGTTGATGATTTACCCGAGGGGGCGGTATGTGATACATGTTTTTCCCGAGGGGCTGTTTACGTTTTCTATCAGTTTTACTCATTGTCTTATCACTCGTTTGAAACTATTGAAAGTTGTTTTAAAAGGTTTTCACCGAAACTGAGCATGATTTTTGAAGTAAATGATTTTTGTACTGTGCTGGAAATGTCCTGCTTTTATTGTAGCATTTTGACGTGGTTTACGTGTTTTCTTACTGCTCAGCTTTCATTTACCTTTATTACTTACTGAGTTGTTATACTTACATTACTCCCTGCACCTTTTGTGCAGATTCAAGTATTTCTGAACCCAGTAGTGGGTGTTGATTGCTTAGTGACAAAGTCATCGGAGTTAGCAAGGTAGCTGCCTGACATTCGCAACACTACTTTTCTCCTCCTTGTCTTCCTTAGACTGTATTTAGTATATTTTTAGACTCTTGTTGTAGTCAGACCTTAGTAGATGCTCGTGACTTGTGACACCCCGATGTCGAGCTTGTATATTATTTCTGCACTGTTCATTTAGACTTACATTATGAGACATTTGATTAATTAAAGGCTTAAATTGATTAATGGTTAATTCAGGAGTGGTGTCGGCTGACCTAGTTTCACGATAGACGCCATCACGACCGGATCGATTTTAGGGTCGTGACAGTTAATGAATAAGTTTATAGTAAATGGGTGCCGTCAATGTCAAACCTCTATATAATAATATCATTGGGTCTGATTTTTTTTTGGCTGTTATAAAGAATGATTGTTATACACCTATAATGACATTTGACCTTTAAATAATAGTCGGTTGTCATGAGCAAAAAAGAGGCATATAATCTATTTTTATTTTTTTTATTTTTTGATGTTATAAAAATAACAAAATTATTTAAATTTTAAATCTCAGAGATATGCATACTTCACTAACTAAATATAAAAGAAAGTTAATACAATTTCAATAAATGCATAAATGAATGTGTAAAGTTTTAAGCTCTAAGGTACATATTTTAAATATACTTGAAAATTAAATTCATTCTTTCAAGATTGATGAAGAAAATTTATAATTGTAGCTTAGTTTAAAAAAGATTAGAAGGAATCTTTTTGCTTACTCTAAAGAATGGAATTCGTACTCCTTATTCACATTATTTTCTTTGTGAAAATTATATATAAATAAAAATAGAAGACAATGATATTTTTAGATTGCCATATGTATTCATATGTAATATTTTGTCATAATTATAGTATATTAAAGTATCAATTAAATATTTGGTCAAGATCTCTACATTTATTATTAGTAATCATAGATTCTTCATCCGTCTCAAATTATCTGTCGTGATTTCTAAAAATAGTTATCTCAAAATTATTTATCATTTTAGAAGTTCAAGACAAAATTAATCATTTTTTTCTCATTTTACCCTTAATAATAATTATTTTTGAAGATGGGATAGCACATAGATAGAATCAATATTCAATGAAAATATATTATATCTTAAGACATAAATAAGAGTAAAATAGTCAAAATCTCCTTCTAATTAATGTTTCTTAAGGGTTGTGTAAAAAAAAATATGATAGATAATTTGAGACGAATGAAATATTCTATTTTTAAAGATGGTTAATTATTATATTATAAAAAAAGAACACAAAATTTTCACATAGAGCATATTATTATAAAGTTGGTTATTATTGTTATAGGTAAACGGCTGTTATAGAGAAGTAAAATATAATACAAAAAATTAGTTCGAAATTTTTTAGCTATTACAGAGAGGTAGTGTTATATGCAAATGCTTTTACAGAGAGATATGAGTGTATATGTCATAGGGCGACGGTTTCGGCTCGCGAAGAATTTGGACCACACAATTTGGACCAATTTTTGTTTAGCCCCTTTCTTCAACGGTTGAAGAAAAATCCCATAAGTGAGGTATGAGGAGGGTAGTATGTACGCAGACCTTATCCCTATCCCAAATGGGTAGAGACTGTTTCCGAAAGATCCTCGGCTCAAGATAATAAGAAAAACAAGAAAAACAAAAGGGGAGAATATTAGTTTCACCGTAGAGATCATAGGAAAAATAGGAACCTAAAATGCATAAGAAAAATACAAGACAGAAATGATGGCTAGTAAATAGATCTAGCACCGAAAAGAAAAAATATTAAGACACGACAATGCCCCTACTAATTTTCAATTAAAACCTTACCAGACTAGGCTCACAATGGAACAAAGTAACGCAAGAGTCAACTAGCTCCTAGCCTACAACTGTAATACATAGTCTACCTGCACAAATTTTTATCAAGTGTCATCGGCAAAAAGGAGTTTGGGAATTACAGTATTTTCTATAAATAAAAAAAATTGTTGGTCTACATTTAACCATTCTCCTTTCTTCCTCTTTCATCTTCTACTGATAAAATGTAAAACAGAAAAAAACCTTCAAGTAAGTGAGGGAAAAATCTTGTTAGAATTCTATAATTCAGCTTTCAAGCAATCATCAATGGGTTCACTTACTATAAACTACTGTTGGACTATTGCCACTGCATGTAAGTTTTCCTCTGTCCATTTCTTGGAATATGGTGAAATCCATGTCCATTAGTAAGAAACAAGAATCTTGGAAGAAAACCAAAAGATGCTAAGCAATTTCTTTATGCGTTTATGTAAAAGGACAATCTTTTATCTGTTTTTAATTGTGCTTTACTCTTATAAATACAGCTGAAATTCTATCTGGTAGGAAGTTTGGTGATTCGAACAGTTCACTCAGGCCCGTGCCCCCTGTATTATGCTGTGTGAGTTCTTAAAATATGTATTTTATGTTCACTTAAATTCAGGTCAATTTCTATTTAGGTATGGTTAGTGAACTTTGCCGAGGGTCTATTGGAAACAGCCTCTCTATCCTCACAGGAGGTAGGGATAAGGTATGCGTACACACTACCCTCCCCAGACCCCACAATGTGGGATAATACTCGGGCTATGTTGCTGTTGTTGTTGTATGGTTAGTGAACTTTATCCACTATAACTATAAAGGCACAAAAGTATTGAAGTCAATAACTTTACCCACTCTAATGACCAAGTCTACCCATTAAGGTGATTTTACTGTTATGGTGGTAACATTCAGTTTACTTTTGTGACAAAAAATAGTTTTATGCCTTTACTTTTAATATTGGAAAAATTTCTGTTACTTTAATATGACAAAAAGTAGTTTTGTGATTTTTTTTACTATTGTAGTGGGTGATGTTCAGTAACCATAGGTGAAATAATCCCTTGAACTCATGTATATCTTGGACTACTGACTATGCTTACTCATAATACAGAGATTTAAAACCAATGTAAGGGCATTTGCAAGTCAGAGGTCTGTTAAGAAATCAAGAAAAAAAGGGAAAACAGAGAAAACTGATACTGCAGTACCCGATAAGTATCTGTTAAGTGATGATGTTAATCCAGATTATGTTGAAGATAGCAAGAAGAACATATCCCTTCTTGACACTTCAGAGGCTGGGACTTCTGTGCCGATGATCCCATCTAGAGGTTCTGTGCTTCAGGCATGCATAATCACTTCTGGATTTATTGGTCTTCTAGGTGTCGTAATTCGAGAGGTACACTTTTTCTCTCAGCTCAAGGATGTTACTTACTGTATGTGTTCATATTTTGAAAACAATATGTTACTGCTTTTTGTATGCACAAGCAGAGTGCTATGCTTACACTTCATGTGATAAGAAATTGAATTGTTAGTACTAGCAAAGTTGTGTTTGATTCTATCATCTAAGTTTCATTCGTATTGTGAAGACTACTAAGCATTATGCTTAGATTGATAATTTCTTTTACTATTTGGTGTTAGTGACACTTAGATTTTTGAAATCCATGAAAGGAAAGTACCTTATTCTGAATTGGTTGAATTGCAGGTTTCTCATGTTGCATCAGGAGGTGGGTTGCCAATTGTTGACTGTTCTGTCAAAATACCATGTAAGTCTGAGAAGCTTTCTTCTCTCTGCAGTAGTTTGTGAGATTTCCGACACCTTATTGAAAGTACTTGTTATATTGATAAACCTCTCAAGAATTTGGTAAAGAAGAAATTGGTCTGAAAATAATATCAATGGCATTAATTTGTCTGTGAATTTTGTGTCCGTAGCTAAGGTGTTGAAATAACCCTATGCAGCGCAATAGTTTTTCCCAAGCTCATTGACCTTGTGCTATTCTCCAGCTACCAACTAGCTTCATGATAATTTTCTCTCATTTATAATGATCTTCGATGTGTGATGTTTCACCTTATATTTTCTCTTGTTTGTATCTACTAAGGATGCCTTCTTAAGCTTTGACTAACTCAGGATGGTTTATTTAAGGTTTTATCTTACATCAACGACTGCAAAGTAATTGTGCTTTGTACTAGTTTTTCCTTGAGTACATTTAGAAACTTGGGATCTATAATTTCCCCCTGATTAACACGCCGATCTTTTTAATTTATCACGAGTGTACTGTAAGTTGAGAGGACACCATGGCCCTGTCATAGGAACTTCTCTCTTTTTAATGCTGAAGTGTCGCAACGTCTTAACTGATGGGTCTCATCAGTTCCAGTTTATATAATTTTCAATGATGATAGCTCTCTCTACAGTGACTTTCCAGATGTGGCATGTTGAGTTGATTACTGGATTGGTAATACTGGTATCCTCTTGTCGGTACTTACTGCTGAAGATTTGGCCGGATTTTGCCGAGTCTAGTGAAGCAGCAAATAGCCAGGTACATATTCTCGCACAAATTAATTCGAGCTTTTGTCTTATTGCCTACTCTCTTTGAAAATATAATGTGTGATTTTTTTTTTCTGTGGGGTGGGGTGGGGGGTTTTCAATACATGCAAATCCAACAGTTTCTGATCAACTTTATTTAATCTTGACTTTCTGCTGCCCTTAGCATAAATGCAAACTTGTGCTATATTCTGTTAAACTTAGCTTTCTTGCTATTCTGAAGAAAAATAAATTCCATTTCAGGTCTTAAGTTCACTTGAACCATTGGATTACATAGTGGTATCACTCCTTCCAGGCATTAGTGAGGTATGCATAGAAAGTCTTTCGTTGTACTTCTCAATTACGTTACTTCTTTAAACTGCTAAATGAGTTCTTCATCTTGAAATTTCAGAACTGATTACAAGCTTGTATGGGTATCTCAATGACACAGGAGCTTCTTTTCCGTGGTGCACTGCTACCACTTTTTGGCATCAGTTGGCAGAGTGTCGTGGCAGTTGCTTCCATATTTGGGATATTACACTTGGGCAGTGGTCGAAAGTACTCCTTTGCTGTCTGGTATTTTTTTAAAACTTATGCTCCAACTGTGGTATTTTCCGTAGATAATCATATCTAAGCAAATTTCCAGATACAAGTCTATAGTTTCTTTTTCCCTTTTCTATCATGAGGTGTCCTTGTGCTCATGACATGATATTTCACAATATAACTGTCACGACCCCGGTTCGCCCTCCGTGAACCATCGTGACGGCACCTAGTCTCTACGACTATGTAAGCCTAAACTTGCGGAAGATAACCAAACTTGCGGAAGTAAAACAATTTAAAAACAGAAATAAGGCAATAATAGTGTTAAATGTGCCGCTCGGCATACACCATATTTATATAGATCTCAAAACCAATATCTAAATTCAAGACCCGGAAACCCACGAATCACAAGCTAAGAAAAGGAAATACTACATAACTCTAACTCCGGAATTTGTCTAATCAGAACAGAAAGTACAGAAGGGCTAAATACAAAAAGGCAGGAATAGAAAGGGACTTGGTCTGTAGACGCGACAGATGTACCTCGAAGTCTCTAAGTAGTCGCCTCCCTCAAGGATGGTAGGCCTGAGTAGAAGTACCTGGATCTGCACATGAAAAACATGCGCAGAAGAGGCATGAGTACACCACAACGGTACTCAGTAATTACCAGCCTAACCTCGGTTGGGTAGTGACGAGGAAGGTCAGGGCCCTACTGAGGTTAAATAAAATATAAAGATGACAGGATAAGATAAGCAGTGGAATTGAGAATCTACAGTAAGAATCTATACAAGATAATAAGAGTACAATAACGGAAACAGAGATGAAGGCAAACCACAAGGAAGTACCACTCATAACAAGGATGATAACCGGGGATCTCTTGGTATCCCGAGGATCTCTTGGTATCCTCAATGTATGCTAGGGATCTCTTGGTATCCTCAATGTATGCTAGGGATCTCTTGGTATCCTCAATGTATGCTAGGGATCTCTTGGTATCCCGAGGATCTCTTGGTATCCTCAATATATGCTAGTGATCTCTTGGTATCCCGAGGATCTCTTAGTATCTTCAATATATGCTAGGGATCTCTCGGTATCCCGAGGATCTCTTGGTATCCTCAATGTACGTGCCAGGGATCTCTTGGTATCCTGCACCTCAATTCAGATCATAAATACATACAAGGGATCTCCCGGGATGCCGTCTCGTAGTCCCAAAGTAAAAACACACAGCAGCAACACCAGAATACTCAATTAAGCTAAATTTCGTACCAAGTAAACAGTTAATACTAGCCTAACATGCTTCACATAATGCAATTAAGGCAGTTTAAACAAATAGTCAATTAAGTCAACTAAACATGCTTTTCTAAACTAGCAACAGACTAAATTCACAAGTAGAATAAAACAGGAAAAAGAACTCAATTGAAATACTTAAGGAAAAAAAAACGGATTTTCAACAATTAGCTCAAGTACACGCTCGTCACCTTATGTACAAGGCATTTCAATTATCAAATATATCATATCCTAAGGGGAAGGTCCCCCACACAAGGTTAGACAAGCTACTTACCTCGATGCCACGAACACAATTCACGATTCAACTATAGCTTTACCCCTTGATTCCGCCACCAATTCGCTCGTATCTAGTCACAAGTTACTTAATTACATCAATAAATGCTAAATGAATCAATCCCAATGCATGAAAATGAGTTTTCTAAAGTTTTACCCAAAATGTCAAAAATCGCCCCCGGGCCCACATGGTCAAAACCCGAAGTTCGAACCAGAACCCGATTACTTATTCCCCCACGAACCCAAATATATGATTTGTCTTGAAATCGGATCTCAAATCAAGGTCCAAATTCCCAATTTTTAAAAAACCCAGGTTCTACCCAAAACACCCAATTTCCCTCATGAAAATCATTGATTTTTAGTTGAAATCATGTTAAAAGATGTTAATGATCGAAGAAAACTAGTTAAAAACGACTTACAATTGATTTGGAGAAGCAGAAGCCTTTGAAAAATCGTCCTAGGGTGTTTATGTTTTGAGAGGATATGAAAAATGGGTTTAAAATCGGTTAAGTATAAAAGTTGTAGGTCGCATGTATGGGAAATGCGAACAGGGGTTCGCAAACCCCGACCTCTGCTAACTTGGGAATTGCGAAACAGGGTTCGTATTTGCGAACCCTTCAGAAATGCTGAACTTTCGCATTTGCGAAAATAGTGTCGCATTTGCGATACATAGGTCGCATTTGCGATCACTGGCCCATTGGCAAATCTTCGCATTTGCGAGCCAAGGTAGGCCTGGGCTGGTTTCGCATTTGCGATCCAGCCTTCGCATTATGCGAAGCCTGCAGGCTTGGGCACACCAGCTAAAATTCTGCAATTTTTCTAAGTTCCAAATGCTCCCCGTGGCCTATCCAAAACTCACCCGAGCCCTCGGGGCTCCAAACCATATATACACACAACCTCAAAAACATCCCACGAACTTATTCGTGTACTCATATCACCAAAATAACATCAGAAACATCAAATTAAACCTCAATATCAATGAAATTTATCAAAACTTCTTAAACATCAAATTTTGCAATTAAGGTCCGAATCACGTCAAACGGATTCCATTTCTTACCAAACTTCACAGAATCATCTTAAATCATATATAAGACTTGTACCGGGCGCCAGAACCAAAATACGGGCCCGATACCAACATGTTCTTATCAAAATTCATTTCCAAACTTTATAAACAATTTCAGAAAACAATTCTTCAAAAATTCATTTCTCGGACTTGGACCTCGGAATTCGATTCCGGGCATACGCCCAAGTCCCATATTTTCCTACGGACCCTCCGGGACCGTCAATTCACGGGTCCGGGTCCGTTTACTCAAAACGTTGACCGAAGTCAAATTAACTCATTTTATAGTCAAAATTTATCATTTTTCACAGATTTTCACATATAGGCTTTCCGGCTGTGCGCCCGGACTGCGCACGCAAATCGAGGTGATGTTAAAAGAGGTTTTTAATGGCCCGGAACGTAGAATTTCATTTTAAAACAAGTGACAATAACTTGTTGTCCTTTTCTTGTCCATTTACTAGAGTCTTATAAAGAAAGACGTAAGGCTCAAGACCAAGTTTATATCCATTGCTTGAATTATGATGCTGAAGAAGGGTGGTGAGACTGAATTTTACAGCTATTCTAATTTCAGGGCCACATTTGTTGGAATTGCGTATGGTTATGCTACAATTTTATCATCAACTCTTCTTGTGCCAATGGCTGCTCATGCCGTAAATAACCTAGTAGGAGGCATCATATGGCGCTACACATCAAATTCGTCAAAATAGATTGGTAATTTCTTTTGCACTACAGTACCACGATATCTTTTGAGTTTTAGAACATTAGCTCTCTCTCTCTCTCTCTTGTTTGCACTTCCGCTTCATCTTTAAGCAATATCTAAAAAAGGATTATGAAGGCTATCTGTAGATTTTGATTAAACCCTTGAAAGCTCAACTCAGAATTGGTATGAAAATTAACATTGCATTGATTAAACAACCATATATGGTTCTGATCAATGATTTTCTTGGCTAAAATTCCAAAAGTCTGTCTTGTTCCCTTTTTCATGAATTTACCTTTTTTCCCACTGTGTTTTTGGATATTAGCAATTGTCTAAAGTGGAAATGCTATTAGTATATGTTTAATTGATCTTATTACCTTGTTAATATGATTAAAGAATTGTTGTTGTTGTTATTATTATTACCATGTTAATATGATTAAAGAATTGCTTAATTCGTTAAAACTTTAATTCCTGGTATGAATTCCATCCAAGAAAAGAAAGATGATGTATAATTAAGGAAATTTTATTTGGTCATACTTGCTCGGTTTGCTGCATTTACTAACTTGACTTGGGTGCTTTCTTCTGCTAGTTTTGCAAGCACCAGCATTTTTTATGTATAGAACTGTCTGGTCATATTAAAACAGAACATCTCCAACACTATAAGCTGCAAGTTCCTGGTTTTGCTTCTTTAGATTTGTGAAACCATGATAAAGTTTCTCACAATCGCCTTGGTTCTTGTTCTGTTAGCCTCCATAACTCGTGTGGAGCTGGAGCAAATGGCCAACAACTGCTTATTGTCAGCCGTCTGCAACATGGACGAGCACTAGATGTTATTGTTCACCGTACTACTAACTGTCTACATTTCTCCCATTCTCTTTTAACTTTGCAGCCAGCAGATGTTTTACTATTAGCCGTCAAATAACATGTGTTTTTATCCGCCTTTTCTCATGACAAATATGTTATTTGTGACATGAATTATTTCTTTGCATTTTTAGGATACCCATAATCTATATGGAAAACCCATTGTCCTAACAGATTTGGGAAGGAAAACCTATTGTCCTTGTCAAATTGGGAAACCTTTCTCTAATAGGTTTGAGACTATTTGTGATCTATATATATGGGTTGTAGTTAGGGATTCTATAGATTGTATTGTGCTTTTCTTTTCATTCATAGTGAAAAACTCTCTCTACTTCTGGCTCGAGGATTAGGCTTAGGCGAACCTCGTTAAATCCTTATGTTAATTTTTTCTTCTCTATTTGCTTTGTGTGTGATTGTGTTCTAGTTAACACACGATCTTCTACAACAATTGGTATCAGAGCAAGGTTTGGATTTCTACATATAATCTAGAGTTAAGATGTCTTCATCATCTTCAACAAAATATGAAATAGAGAAATTTGACGGGAGTTCTAGTTTCAGTCAAGATTAGGATGAAATCGTCCCTGATGTTACAAGGGTTATGGAAGACAATTGATGAGGATTTTCCTAAAGAGATGAAAGAGACAGAGAAGGCAGACCTAAAGGAGAGGGCTTTGAGTGCGATCATCATGAGTGTTACAGATAGCATTCTTCGGGAAATTGTTGAAGAAACTTCTGCGGCAACGACTTGGAAGAAGTTGGAAGATCTCTATTCTAAGAAATCATTGACAAACCGGCTCTACATGAAAAGAGGTTATACAATCTCCGTATGAACGAAGGTACACCTATTAAAACTCACCTTGATGAGTTTAATTCAATTATAATAGACTTGAAGAACGTGGATATCAAAATTAAGAGTGAGGATTATGCCCTAATTGTGTTATGTTCTTTACCACCGTCTTATGATTCTTTTTGCCGATACGCTGCTATATGGGAAAGACAACATTTCTCTGGAAGATGTTAGTAATGCACTAAAATCTAAAGAGTTAAAAAAAAGCTTTCCAGACAGCAGAATTGAGAGGTAGGGGTGGGCGTCGATCGGTTCGGTCGGTTAGTATGAAAGTACGGTTCGGTTTATCGATTTTCGGTTTTGTAATATTAATAACCAAACCATACCAAAGTATTTACGGTTCGGTGCGGTTTTTCCAAGGTTCAGTTCGGTTATTTCCGGTTATTAACGATGCAAGATTTTTATGTGTTGACTCATAGACTGCTCGCTTTTCTGTTACATTGTAACATTGGAAATCTTGCATACTCTATGCCTCAGCAGGCATCGACTAACATTGGGTACATTATATCCGATGTAGACTATGGATCTTTACAATCTACAATTGTGGTAATTAGAGTTTAGGTTCAGTGAAGTGATGATGTATTGACAAAATTTTTGTGTAGTACAATTGCACGTAAAAGCAGCAGAAAATAGAGTCACAAAAATGGGGAGGCAAAGAATGAAGAATTCCCCCCGACAAACCAATGCCTAACTAATAACTATCCCTTTGGCTGTATTGCATGCTGCAAACTTCGGTTTTTCGGTTTAACCGAAAACCGAAACACCAAAATCGTTAACCGCACAGAATACCGAAATTTAATAATTTATAAATCTCACACCGACCAAATAACTAATTAAATCGACACCAGAAAATCGAAATTTACGGTTTGGCTGGTTTTTCGATTTGGCCGGTATTATGCCCACCCCTATTGAGAGGGTCTTGTGAGTAAATGAAGAACATAACAAAAGGACTTTAACAGGAAAAAGTCAACCGCTAAATCGAAGTCTAGAGCAAAGAAGCATAACTGTTATGAGTGCGGGGAGCGAGGTCACTACAAAAGAATTGTCCCCAACTGAAAGAGAAAAGAGGGAAGCAGAAAATAGATAACTCAATAAATATTGTTGACACTGGCAATAATTCTGATGATAGTGACTATGTTGGGGAAGTATGTGCGGTGAGTTCTAGTCATGGGCAGAATTCCTGGGTTCTTGATTCTGGTGCTACTTTTCGCATGTGTCCACACAAAAATTGGTTTGCAGCTTACAACCAGATGAGTGTGATTGTCTACATGGGAGATGATAATCCATTACTAGTAGAGGGGATTGATAACATCAGATTGAGAATGTTCGATGGAATTATCAGAAACATAGAGTGTTGACATGTTCCTTGGATAAAGAGAAATTTGATTTCCCTTTCTGTCACAACCCATTTACCCTATAGGTCGTGATGGCGCCCAACGTCGCCGCTAGGCAAGCCAACGGTGAACTAACCATGTATCCATTCTTTTTAACATTTTAGAAATAGTTAATTTTTAATTCTTAAATAAGTAAGATGTGAGAAATCTAATGAAATAAAGTGTAAAAATTATAAGAACAAGTGTGGTGAAATAAATACTCAAAATCATCAAGTGTCTATTAGCATAATTCCGAGACCTGGTGTCACAAGTGTATGAACTACTAGTAGAATATACAAAACACTAAACTACTGTCTGAAATAAAGTAGACAGAAAGTAAATACAAAAGAGAGACTTCGAGTGCTGCAGAACGAACTCGGAAGGTAGCTCACCACTAAGTCTCGGAGTATCAGGAGTGTGCGCCGGGATGACTACCAGATGCACCTGCCTCAGATCCTGCACGGTTAGTGCAGAAGTGTAGCGTGAGTACATAAACAACATGTACCCAATAAGTATCCGGTCTAACCTCGAAAAAGTAGTGACGAGAGGTCGACATCGACACTTACTATGGGCCAATAATAAAATGCACGAATTATAAACAGGTATGAAACATGCTAAACTAGTATGTTTGTTTTCTTTTAATTATTTATAAAAATTGGCCTTTGCACTTGCCTAGTGGATTGCCAAAAAAAAAGGTATGAAACATGGAAATAATAAGGATAATAACACAATAACACGCAGTGAATAAATGGTTCCTTAAATGATAATAAATTCCAATAGTTTCTCTAGCCAACACCTATTAATCCCAATTCATTTTTCTGTCATTAAATAAATTATAACCTCTCAAGCCATAAGATAATGTCAACTATAATTAGGCTCCGAGTATTATCACGCACGATTTATGCCGAGGTCGTACGGCCCGATCCAAAATATATACTGTGTGCACTGTCGAGGGTCGAATCGGCACGAATCATAGATGCATCTATTAAGCTACCGAGGCAAACAGCCCACTCCCATGAGAGTAGAGAAGTTTACCTCGCTCGCGGAAGTACTTGCGACGCGAGTGAACATGGATTTCTCAGAATTATATATTTCTCAATCCTTCCCAAAAGTAAGAAATCTAAATTGACAAATTTCAACCGTACAATCCCTAATCTCAGCTTTATTTAGGACAGTTAATATGCATAATAAACATAACAGTACAATCAAAGCACGATGTAAATCCTAGACTACCCGGACAACTCATGAAATATAGCTACGCACGAACTCTCGTTACCTAGTGCGTACGTAGCTCCCCACACAAGTAATTCACAACAACAATACACCTAAGAGGAGGAGTTTCCTCTTACAAGATTAGGCCAGTGTTGTAAATAGTGAGCGCTACGTCGCTAATAGCGTGTAGCGGCGTGAGGCTAGGCAGCTGCGCCTTTTATGGTCTGTTACGTTGCAAATCAGAAAAGCGAGCACCTCTGCCTGTGTAGCAAGAGGCGTTGCGAGGCGTCGCTATTTAAAAATAACGGAAGAAAAGGCAGCGAGTTATATAAAACACACAATTAGGGCTTGGGTTTCACTTTTCTCCTTCAGCGATGAGCAGCGACCACTTCTTCTCCTTCAGAGACAAAATTAGGGCTTGGGCTTCATTTTCTTCTTCCATCATCAGCCATCAGCAGGTATGTTACTTTCTTTTCTTTTCTTTTCTTCTTCTTCTTCTCATTTGTTCTTCTCCTTTCTTCTCCTTCTATTTCAGCTCTGGTCGACTTCACATCTTCACCGTTGCTGTCTTCTTTTTTCTTCTTCTTTCTTCTTTCTTCAGTGATAAGCTCTTTTTTCTTCTTGTCTTTTTTTTGCTCTGTTTTTCTTCTTCATTTCTTCTTTCTTTATCTATTTTTCTTCTTCTTTCTTTGCTTTGTTTTTCTTCTTTCTTTCGTTGCTTTGTTTCTTGACCAGAGCTTTATTTTTTTTTCGGTTCTGTTTTTCGAGATTCGACCAAAGGCAGAGCAGAGGGCCAGAGGCAGTAGCCCTTTTTTTGTTTGCTCTGATTTGTTGCTTTGTTTTTTCAATTATAGTCTTATAGAGTAGAATTAATTGCATATTGACTTGATAATTTTTTTCTATAAAATAACATTGAAATGGCGTCATCCGATAGTAATAAACAAAATGATATAGCTTGGAATTATGGAATTACCTCGTTCTCTAGCTCACTTCCGGTCCACAAATACGCTTTAAATCCTCAAGTCGGTGTCAAACAACATGAAACTAGCCAAATATTATTTAAATAAGTCAATATATACTCAAAAGTTCATAATTTAACTATTAGGGCAATTATTCACCCCTAATTGGAAGATTCCTAAAATTCACCCCTGGGCCTACGTGCCCGGATTCCAGAAATTTTCGAAGATAAGTGTTACCCATAACCTCACGAACTCAAATATATAGTTTTCACCCAATTCCATAATTTTTTTCGTGGTTAAATTCCATTTTTATCAAAACTTAGGTTTTTCAACTAAACCCATAATTTTCACAATTTTACATGTTAAAATATACTCATAATCTATGTATTTAACTTACATTGGATAGAGATTACTTACCTTCAATATCTAGGTGAAAACCCCTATTTAAGAAGCTCCAAATCGCCCAAGAAGTGAAATAAATGAACCAAAAGTGGCCTAAGTCCCGTCTTAAATGAACCTCACTGCCCAGCGATTTCCGCTTCTGCGGAACATTGGCCGCTTCTGCGGAACATTGGCCGCTTCTGCGGAAAATGCATCGTAGATGCGGCTCTCCGCCAGTTGGCCACCTCCGCATCTGCGGACAATGGCTCGTTTATGCGAGCCCGCTTCTGCGCTTGCCCTGCTTCGCACCTATGCTTTCGCAGGTGCGGTCCCTGCCTCGCTTCTGCGATCCCGGGGCAGCCCACGCCATGCTGCTTCTGCGGTCAAAAGCTCGCACCTGTGGTCAAAATGCCGCAGGTGCGGATGCACCAGAACTGGTCCACCAGCAGTTTTGGGACATAGCTCGGGGCGGTCCGGAACGCACCCGAGCCCCCCGGGACCCCGTCCAACCATACCAGCAAGTCCATAAATATAATAAGGACCTTCTCGAACTATCGAAACGCATAAAACAACTTCGAAACTAGGAATTACACCCCAAAACCAAATTGAATCAAATTATGAATTTCAAGTTTTCAACTTGCTCCGAATGCGCCGAATCATACGTAGACATCTCGGAATGACACCAAATTTGGCATGCAAGTCACAAATCACCATACGGAACTATCCCCAGGCTCGGAATCCCAAACAGACCTTGATAACTCCAAACCAATTTTGAAAAACTTTAAAACCTTCAATGCGCCAACTTTCAACTTTATGCGCCGAAACGCTCCCAGGTCATCCAAAACCCGATCCGAACATACTCTCAAGCCCAAAATCATCATACGAACCTATTGGGACCGTCAAATCCCGGTTCCGAGGTCGTTTACTAGAAATGTTGACCCAAGTCAAACTTAACTCTTTAAAGCCAATATTAAAGAACTAAGTGTTCCGATTCCAACTCGAACCCTTTCAAATCCCGAATAACCATCCCCGCAAGTTATAAAACAGTAAAGTACATACGAGGAGTCTTATTTAGGGGAACGAGGATCTAGAAAGCAAAACTTCCAGTCGGGTCGTTACACTTTCGACTTTGGATGATCAAGGGTATAAATTTCACTCCGAGAATGGGATACTTAAAGTGTGTAAAGGCTCCAAGGTACTCATGAAGGATAAACTGCATTCTAAATTGTATCATATTCAGGCCAGTTTAGTTGAAAGGGAAGTTGTTGTAGCTTCTAGAAAAGTTGATCTGAATTAGTCTCAGTTGTGACACTTACCACTTGGTCATATGAGTGACAAGAGATTGCCTTTGTTGAGCAAGCAGAATTCATTGGATGGGTACAAAAATCAAGTTTTGAAATTTTTTGAGCATAGTGTGTTTGGTAAATAGACAACGGTCAGAGACAAGTTAGATTATATACATTCAGACTTATGGGGTCCAAACAGAGTTCCCTCCAAAAGTGGTGCCAGGTATTTTATGACTTTGATTGATGTACTCAAGGATGGCGTGAGTGTATTTTTTAAGCGTCTTCGGACTAACAACGGGTTGGAATTTTTTAATTCTGAGTTCAATAATTTCTACAGCAGAGATGGCATAGTAAGACACCACACTTGTATCGGATCACCACAACAGAATGGTGTTGCTGAACGTATGGATAGAACACTTTGTGATAGGGCAAGAAACATGCTTTGACACTCATGTGTTAACAAGAATTTTTGGACTGAAGCAATCAACACAACTTGTTATTTGGTCAACAGATTTCCATCCACAGCTATTGAGTTCAAAACTCCTTTTAAGGTATGGTCCGGTTCGCCTGCTGATATTCAAATTTAAGGACATTTGGTTGTCTTGCTTATGCTCATGTGAGGGATGGAAAACTTGAGCCGAGGGCAAAGAAATGCATATTTCTAGGGTATACAACTGGAGTGAAAGGTTATAGTAGGGATGTAACATTCAATGAATCTGCCTCACTGGACAGTCAGAGGGAGAAGGCAATAGCAGAAATAGATCGTGGTGTCAGTGACCGTATAGAGTTAGAAATTGAATCTAAACTAGCTCAACCCAGTAGTTCTAAAGTAGAGGAAGTGGAGGAGGTCCAAAATATTTTGAAGATGATAATATTAATGCGCCAGTGCAACATCAACCATATAGCATTGCAACAAGCAGAGAGAGGAAAGTGATAAACCGACCGCAAAGGCTTGTAAACGTAGTTGATGGGAATCTTCTTAGATATACGAATTCTGTGGGATTTGCTTTGGCAGTTGCAGAGAGTAAGAGACCATTGATGCGTGCGAGTGTTGTAGCTATCCAGAAGCTATTCCTTGTAGAGAACCAAATCAACGAATTAGTGGTATGGTTGAACAGATTGAGTCTCTTAACAAGTTTAGGCATTTCTTAGACTTGGTTGGGGTGTGCGGAAATGGGTAGAGCCCTTGTGAGGGCTAAAAGCAGGGCAGAGAGACATTGTTTCTGTTGATGAAGAGAATTCAAGCCAAGGGGAAGATTTGTTATTTGTGGCTTGCATTATTTTCTTGTATTTTTAGGAAACCCATAATCCCGATAGGTTTGAAAAAACCCATTGTCTTAATAGATTTAAGAAAGGAAAACCTATTGTCCTTGTCAAACTGGGAAACCTTTCTCTAATAAGTTTGAGACCATTTGGGATCTATATATAGGGGTTGTAGTTGGTGATTCTATAGATTGTATTGTGCTTTTATTCTCATTCATAGTAGAAAACTCTCTATGCTTCTGCACCGAGGATTAAGCTTAGCTGAACCTCGTTAAATTCTTGTGTTTGCTTTTCTTCTCTATTTACTGTGTGTGATTGTGTGCTAGTTATCCCACGATCTTCCACAATAAAATATAACTATACAAAGGAACTCATGTTGCGCTGGTTTTGTGATTGTGTTATGTGGAATTTAAAATACACTGACAGTGTAAAAGATTAGAAACAATCTCTCTACCTCAGAAACAGCCTCTCTACCCCACAGGGTAGGGGTAAAGTCTGCATACACATTACCTTCCCCAGATCCTGCTTGTGAGATTATATTAGGTTGTTGTTGTACTGACAGCGTAAAAGAGATTCGAGGTAACTGCCCATAAAGTGGATTTAGTAACCTCAAAAATAAGGTACGGAGTTAAAATACACTAGTACTAGTGCAAAATTTCTTTGCAGAAAAGTTCAATCCATATTATATATATGTTAAAAGCTTTGCATACATTGTCATTGTTGCTTCTAAATTTTGACGTTTGATGAATGAATCTGTATTTTGCAGCTTGCACGAGCAAATGCAAGAAAGCCTCCTGTGACTGCAACATACGGGGGATTCCTCCAGTCTGCACCAAGTGCTGACTGATGGTTTCACAGGTTAAAAGGAGTCATTTGAGAATTCTTCTGATAAACCCCTTTTTACTCTTTATCATGGGATGTGTAAAAGATCTGTCAAAGATCTTTGCTTCTTTTTAAGTAATATATGTGTGATTTCTGAGTTATTGTTGGTGAAGAACATTACAGATTATTATTGAGAACAAAAAATAATCTGCAGTATTCTGAGCTCCAATCTGGCAAACTGCAGTATTATGAGCTCCAATCTGGCAAACTGCAATATTATGAGCTCCAATCTGGTACTAGCCTTTTCAATTATGCAACTATTTTCCATTAGCATTATCAGGTAATTTTAATTTAGATCCCCCCGGGTTTGGGGAGGTGGCACTTAGCTCCTTGTGGTTTGAATATGGCAGATTAGCCCCTTACTGTAAATCGAAGAGTATAGTTACAAAAATTGGACAAAAGCTAGGAGCCATCTAATTGACTATAAGCATAAAAGCATGAAAGACGTACTAACTTCCATTTGCATCTTCTTTCCTTATGAAATTATGTTTCCTATCAGTTTAGACAGAGATGAGATGAGCAATCAAGAAAATTCAGAGGAATGCACATTCCTTCACATGCTGTAAGCCTGTAACTAGTACAAGGCACCCACAGTGTGCTTGTTTGTTAGCTTTTTGACCATTCTTCCAGTTGGCATGGAAATGAAATGGAGCACTAATTTTAGTTATTAAATTGGGTAAACAAAAAAAAGAGGACGAGAACTTCTGCATTTTGGCGGGGAACCAATTAGTGAGGCTTGTTTTTAGTCAAGAACCGTGAAGTCTAGTCACAGGAGGGAAAACTGAAGAGTTCATCCAACTAGCAGAAACTGAAACTTTTAAGTTGAGTAAGTTTCACAGGTAAACATTCGTATGTCTTTTTTTTATTCATTGGAATGAAAAGCAGTGACATTAAGCGCCCCCAGATATTAAAATTAACATTGCATTGATAAAATGGCCATACTGGTTTTGACTGATGATTTTCTTTGCTACAAACTCCAAGAGTCTGACTTGTTCTCCTTTTCATTAGTTTACTTTTTAATTCTCTTTTCTCTGGATATAAGCAATTGTCTGAAGTGGAGTGTAACGACCCGACCGGACGTTTCGAACATTGCCATTTCGTTCGGTGTTTTGAGGTCTCGAATAACTTCATTTGATGTATTACGACTTGCGTGCATGGTTGGTTTGGTTTCGGGAAGATTTCGGAGTAATTCGGAACACATTAGTTCCTAGTTTAGAAGCTTAAATTACAAGTGTTGACCAGTTTAACTTTTATGTATTTGACCTTGGATCAGAGTTTTAAAGGTTCTGTTAGGTCCAGATGGTGATTTTGGACTTAGGCATATGGCCGGATTTGGACTCGAAGGTTCCTAGATTGATTTGGCTCTAATTGGCGAATGGTGGAAGTTTGAAGGTTTAGAAGATCATAGGTTTGACCCATAGTTTAGAAGTTTAAGTTACAAGTTATGACTTGTGTGTAAATTTGAGGTCATTCCGAGTTGTTTAAGCATGTTCGGCGTAAGTTTGGAATTCGGAAATTTGGATTAGTTCATTAAGCTTGAGTTGCCGCGAGATTCGTAGTTTTGATGTTATTTGGTGTGGTTTGAGGCCTCAAGTAGGTCCATATTATGTTTTAGGATTGGTTGGTGTGTTTGGACGGGGTCCCGAGAGCCTGGGGTGTCTCGGATGAGTTTTAGACCGTTTCTCTCATGTTTAGAGTTGCAGATTTTCTAATGTTCTGGTGTCCATCACGACTAAGGAGGCATCGCGATCCCGAAGTCTGTTTTGGTGGCAGGTTATGTTTGTTCCATGCGTTCGTTGTGCGTGTGTGTGTCGCGTTCGTGGAGCATGGGGGCAGTGACCTTCACATTCTGGACGTCGCGTTCGCATAGAAGGGAAGGCCGGAGGAGTCGTCAGGCTTTTAGCCTTCACGTTCGCGTGTGAGTGACCGCGTCCGCATAGGCTCAGCAGTGGAGGCATCGCGTTTGCGACCAGGTCCTCGCGTTCGTGAAGTAGGGGTAACAACTGGGCAAAGTTTGGCCTTCGCGATCCTGTCTTTGATTTTGTATTTATGATGTTATTATTTATATCATGAAACAGCTAATGGATTAATAATCTGTTTTTATTATTGTTCACTTAGTGTTGGCTTGCCTATTGATTAGGATTTTGGGTCGTGACATAGAATTAAGCAGCTTTAAAGGTTGTCAATCTGAATTTGATTTTCTTTGAAGCCATTTCTCTGTTCTTGAAATTTGATGATCGAAAAGATGAGATAAAAGATAGAATTGACCCACCGGGCATATCAAAATTTATAGACAATAATCAAGATTGAAAAATATTTCAATAATTTTAGTTTTTCTATTTCAAATAATTTGAGTGTTACAATCTCTATGATTCCCCTGATTCTTTTTTTTTTCTAAGATAAATTCAAGAGCATTTGAGCTGGATCTTAAATTTATTTTTGTTGCCACGAACGATAATTTTGAGTTCAACTAGCACGAAAAATGATTTGAACTCATACTCTTTGAACTTTCACTGTTCTTCATTCTTGAGCTTGAACATAGTTTCTTGAACTAGATAACTTGAAACTTGTAGAGAAATTTGCGGCGTTTGATCCACTAGCTCTCTCATGCTTCTTGCTATGATTTTTGGTGTCTTTTCTGAGTTATGAGGACCCCTATTCATAGTTGTGAGAGGAAAGAATTATGATAAGGACAAACTCTTGTTCTACGATTTGATTGGTTGACTTGAATCACTAACTAATCGGATTGAAGCAGTGACAAGGTTGCATTTGATTGACCAAAATATATCATGTGTACACGTGACACAATTTTATTGGCCTTTTAATTTGACCTGGCATGCTATGTTACTTTGGCATGTGGCGTACTTTATTGACTCTTTCGTTTGACTTGCCTTACCATGTCATTTGACATGTGAACCAAAGTGGGCCTTTAGGAAGATAACATCTTGGGCTTAATAAAGTTGACTCATCCTTTGTGGCCAATTAAATGGGTTATCCCAATGAATTTGAGCTAATATTGAGTTACTATTTTATCCCTGAATAATAATAATAATAAACCTACAATTAAATAATTTTTTAATTACATAGTGAGCCGGGTAAATTAGAAGTGAGACAGTGGTACTCTAAAGATTCAGTCACTCAATTGAACAAATATGATATTCATATTCTCCTTCAGTTACTCCCCAAAAACATTTTGCTTCAAAATTAATTGAAGCAACTAATTATTATGAAATATTAATGTGGCAATTAGTAGTTTCATCTGCACTAATTGTGTAGGATCTGAGCCAGGTGCATCTGACTATCATACCGGAGCGCATCCCCAATATCCAGAGGCCTAGTGGTGGGCTGCTTCCTGAGCCGTTCTGCAACCCCTAGAGTCTCCTTATTGTATTTATATTCTGTCTATTTTATTTAGATAGTAGATAGAGTTTTGTATATTCTACTAGTTGCTCATACACTTGTGATACCAGGTTTTGGTACACTCACTAGTAGACTTTATGGTTTTGGAGTATATTATCCGCATTTGTCTCTTTATTAGTCTTTGTTTTTCTTATTAAATTTTTCCACTCTGTATTTTCTTAATAAATGGAATTTAAACTAATTAGAAATTTATTAAAAGGGGAAATCTCATGTTTAATTCACTGATGCTTGCCTAGCGGTAACGTTGGGTGTCATCATGGTCCATAGAAGAAATTGGATCGTGACCATCAGGTGGTCAAACAAAATTGAGATAGGTAGGCTAGTAAATAGTTTTAGTTAGAAAGATATATATTATAATAAGTTTAACACTAGTAAAGACGGGTAAATACTTTGATTTTAATAGGTAGCTTGTGTAGTTTTCTCTTAAAGATGCTTTAAGTTTCTTTTTTGGGCTTGAAGGCATATGGCCAATGTAATTATTTTTCGCCCGTGCTCTTTCATAATAGGGAAAATTTTACTTTATACCTATTAAGCCTAAACTATTTACCCTTTAATATCCAAGCCTAAACTATTTACTTTTCCTACCTATGCAGCTCAAACTATTTACCCCGCCCACTCATTAGCTATTTTCCTTCTCATTTGAAGTACAGAATGTCAAAAACATTCGGTTTCATTTTTGCAAGCTTACCTGGTAGTGGACTTGAATGGATCTACTTCTTCTCTGGCGCCAGATTGATCTTCATTAAGAGGGTCAACCCAAGCTATTGCTCTACCTCCTTTCCTTATGATTTTTTTGAGTATATGAAGACCCACCATTGTTGGGCTTGAAACTCCTGAATTTAAAAATTTATTGTTTGATTCGATGTGGGTGTTATAAAATATTGCTCATAGTACCTTCGAGTAAGCTTCCCAAATCTAATTTTTATGTGTGTTTGAATATCCACCATTATTGGCTTAAAGCTCAATTTTTATTTTTGAAGATTTCTTGTTTGATTCAAAGTGGGTGTTATTAAATATTGCTTATAGTACCTTCTAGAAGTTCATATTGAAATTTGATCACATTTGAAGTTGATTTGAGGTGATTGAGATCGAATCTTTCAGCTGAAAATCGAAGAAGAACACAATTGTCTAATAGTATTACGATATACAATATGATGTAGACAGTGTATTTAAAGGTATTTTCGGGGCGAGCCCTGGGGCAAGGCGCACCAAAAACGCCCTGAGGTGATGGTGTGAGGCGAAAGTCTCAAGAGGCATACGCCCAGCAATTCGGGGCATACGCCTGGGCATTCGGGGCATACGCCCGGGTGTTCAGGGCACAGTTTTATAGTGAGGCATAAGCCCTAAAGACTTTTTCAAATTAAAATAAAATTTGTTGAATAAATCCTTCATATAATACCCAAATTCTCAAAAGTTGGCTTGTAATTACTCAAAAGTTTTAAAAAAGAACTAAAATGTATTAAATTTAAAAGTCAAGACCCTTTTTATTAATGGAAGTCCTAATTCATGGTCTTTTTTAACTTTTTATCTTGTTCGCTAGTTTGATAATATCTCCCAGAAGCAACGAGTATTAATTTTTTTTTTACAAAGAGAACTCCATTCTCCTTCATAGCAGCAAGTTCAAAGTTCAAATTGCAGGCTAGTCATCCTTTTTGTTCCCCCATGTAGAAAACTTTATTCTTTTTGACCAAGTTACAGGTGCATTGTTTTGACTAGTTTTTTATGGGGATGGATCACATCTATGATATATATATATATATATATATATATATATATATATATATATATATATATATATAGACTATTTTTTAATTTTTATGCAATTTTACATGTTTATAAATATTTACTGTAATTATATAATTTTTATACAATGTTAAAAATTAAAGATCTATGGGGTTTACGCTTTGATGAGGCAAATGTAAAACGTCTCGCCTTACGCACACGCCTTTTTAAACACTGGTTGTAGGAGTATATAGCTATATTGCAACAATATACTATTATATTGTACAATATACTGCAACGGTATACTGTAATAATCGAAGAAGAACACAGTTACCTAATAATATACCATTACGGTATACAATATACCGTAGGAGTATATAGCTATAATGCAACAACATACTATTATAGTATATAACATAATATAATGGTATATTGTAATAATGTGCAATATATTGCAACAATATACTGTAATAATATACAATATATCATAATAGTATACTATTTTAATGTAATAGTATAATGTTGAATGAAGAACATAAAATATCATTTTCATATATTGTATGCTATTTTGGTATATAATATATAATTCAATAGTATATAGTTTACTACAATAATATATTGTTATAATATACAATATGATGTTATGATTTGGGGGTCCATTGGTAGGCCCAATTAGGATGTGTATTCTACATTGAGTCAGATTGGTTGGCTTCATACTGCTATCGCTGAGGGATGTGCCATTCAGTTGTTGAGCTTAATCGTGTTCTGAAATGATCAGTGAGTTACTCTTCTATTGCTACGAGGAGTTGTGAATTGTAGGTTATAAGCACACATGGTGCGGTTCTATTGGGGCCTTATAACGAAATTTGAGCGAGATGAGTATTTGAGTATTGCATGACTGATGGCGTATTAGTTATGTTCTTTTGGGGTTTGTATGGCACTGTGTAATATGCCTCTCCGTGGTTATGGTAATGCACTCTGAGTACTTGATTTCGAATTGTGCGTGGTTATTGATTTTGAGCAGGGTGGCTTGAGGTATATGTCATGGATCAGTGTTTGGATGGGGCACGCACTGCAGTGAAATTATGTTGAGATATGAACCTTTGTGTTAGATTCGTGTGATGGTCCTACGGGGTATGATGGATTTTCAGTATTTCATTGTGGCAATACTTGTTAAGCTTGCGGGACAGTTTTCTCGTTTGAGTCACTTTTCATGATTTGAGTACATTTGGATTGTTGTTTATTGGTACACGGATTGCACGGGTTGTGGCTTTAGATTGTGTTGATGTGGCATGTCACTAGAATGATTGTGTTGAATGAGATAAGGTCATTGGAACTAGAATGGATACTATCGTAATTGATTAGAGCATAGTTGGAAGGATAATATCGGAAGTTGGCTTAGAAATTGGCTATAGTTCTTGTCGAAGGAGGGAAAGTTCCATGACTTGTTGGTCTGATAAGTGGTTACGAGTTTTTGCGTGTTTCTTTCATCATTGGCAGTGTACAAAAGTTCAGAACAAGATTTTAGTTGACATGAGGTTGATTACCGGTGTCGAGTTGGTTATCTAACAACTATTGCGATCGGAAGTTATCGCTATGAGTATTTGAGTTGTGTGGTATATCTTGTGATTGTGTCGTGGGTCATGGTTATGGCTTGATACAACTTGTTCAGATTTATACAGTGTGTATATGCGAAGTTCGGGTCTTGTAGAAATTCCGGATTTTGGAAATTGGATACTGTGGTTTACAGACTAAGGATAAAGTAATTATATTAAGTTTTGTAGTGTCGTTGGGCCAAGTTGAAATAGGGTGACGTGGGATCACCCCCGAGTATGTGCATGGTAAAGTTATACGGCAGTTTGATGGCCTTGGGAACAACTCTTGGCACGTTCGAGGACGAACGTATATTTAAGTGTGAGAGTATGTAACTACCCGAACAGTTGTTTTGAGCATTTGCACTTTGCTTGGTAGTTTGGGGGCACGAGTAGCTCCGTATGATGTATTAGGACTTGTGTGCAAAATTTGAGTTCATTTTGAGTTGATTTGATATGTTTTGGCACAAGTTTTTGGATGTCGAAAGTTCATTAAGTTTGATTTGAGGTGTATTTCATCGTTTCGATGTTATTATGCATGATTTGAGACCTTGAGTAAGTCCGTGTTATATTATGATACTTGTTGGTATATTTGTATGGGGTTCCGATGGGCCCGGGTGAGTTTTGGATAGAATTGGGTTGTATTGTGCTTGTTTTTCTTATGTTTCGACGTCGTTTCTTCAAGCATAAATGGTACCACATTAAACAAATGAGCTTCTATTTTTGTTTTGGTTGAAACATTAGATTTGTATCGTAATTATGGATCTGTAGCAAAAAGAATCGTCGAATTTGGAGATCGTATGAGGATTTTATGGACATTTTACTAAAAATTGAGTTGCCAGATTTTTTTCAGATTAATTACGAAATTGCCACTGGTTTCGTATTTAAAAATTTGCATTATTTCCAAATATTAAAACCAACATATCTCCTTCATTATAAGGTCAAATGGAGCGTTTCAAAACCTATCTTGACGGAAATTTCACAAGGAATCTATTGGAAGTATCAAAAGTAAGTTTTGGGATCGTTTGGCACACAAAAAGAGGCAGAACAGCTGGGCAAAAGTATTTAATATCGAAGGTTTGTTCATTTGGTCATATTTTGAGTTGGGGAGCTCGATTTGGACAATTTTGGAGGTTATTTTCACCATATGGAGTAAGGTAAGTGTTCCATACTCGATTTTGGTTATATTTTATGAATCAATCTTCGTTTTTGGCATTTGATTGATGATTTCAAAGTGAAATTTGGTGGTTTTGTCTAAAATTTTATAAAGTGAATTTTTGAGTTTTGAAAATCGATTCAGAGTCGGATTTGAGTGAAATAGTATGGTTGGACTCGTAATTGAATGGGTTGTCGGATTTTGTGAGTTTTGTCGAGTTTCGAGGCGCGGGCCCGGGTTGGGCATTGTTTGATGTACTCGAGTTGTTTTTGGTTAGTTTCGAGCCGTTCGGAGGTCGAAATGCGCAGGATGGCATTTCTGGAGCATCGCTTGGCTTGCTCGGTATTGGAATTGGCTTGTTCGAGGTAAATAACTCTTCTAAACTTAGTGCTGAGGGTATGAAACTCAGTCTCAGTTGTTACTTATTGATACATAATATCACTATTTTGGGTCAATTTTCATGACATTGTGAGCCTGTGGGTGATACTGGAGAGATTGATGACTGAGTGAGGCTTGGGGCCCAGTGGTGAGATGTTGATATTATAGCACGTGAGTTGTTCGTACGGATTATAGCGCTTGGGCTGATGGAGCCCCTCTGGAGTCTGCACACCCCAGTAAGCGCGAATGATTTTATTGAGGGATGGATTTCCCTAAATATGGATTTGTCCGAAGTACTTGATATCTGAAGATGAATTTCTCCACAGAGTTGGATTGCCCTTTTTCTTTGGTACTGAGTGACTTATAGTCAGTGTTGTATATGTTCCGGGATGTATTTTCATGGGTCGTATGGGCCATATAGACAGTACCGAGTGGTTGAGCATGATGAGTGGAAAGTGTGAGATAGTAGATTGAGTACCCTGAGAGTGTGAGTACATGATTCATCTCTGAGATACATGGCATTGGCATGCATATATAGCATACATGCATCGATACGCATTTTCCTCATGTTGTATGGTATCACGCCATTCGTGATTTTTATACACATTGATATGTGGTCATAGAGAGGTATCTCACACTTGCTATCTGGAAAGAAAATGAAACATCTTATTTATTGTAAAAAGAATTTTTAGAAAAATTACAATTTTCAAACTATTGCATATTTTACGACGATTTAGGTAAAGAATTTGAGTTTTCACTTATATTCTTGAAAAACAGAACTATTTTCGAAAAACTGCGAAAAAGCTGAGTATTTTACTTCTGAGATACTTCCTTATTTATATGCTCTACGTTGTTATGAACTGCTGTTGGATATTGTGTAGGACCCGATCTATATTCCAGCTCATCACTGCTTTCAACCTAAGGTTAGGTTTGTTACTTACTCAGTAAATGAGACCGGTTGTACTGATACTACACTTCTGTATATTGCATGCAAATGTTAGCTGTTGTTGTTGCTGTGCTCGATGGTTGCCTGATTTGAAGATGTACTTGTGTTCCTATTGTAGTTGCCTCTTGTTCATGGTGGCCTTAGATTTATAAAAACATTGTTTATGTACTTTTCAAATAGAAGATGTATTTACTTCATATAAGCTTTGTAGATTCTATTATTAGAAGCTCATGATTTTGTCACGACCGGGATTTTCCATCCTCGGGAGTCGTGATGGCGCCTACTCATGAAAGCTAGGCAAGCGAGTATTATAGATTCATTAACCTTTTTGCTTAGCCTTTTTAACAGTTCAATATAACAGGTGGTCAACAGTGGAATAATTATAATTATAATAAACAGAAATATGGAAGACGAAAACTAATAGTTCAACCATATACTAGTGCAGAATCCAACATACAACTCTACCCAGAATTTGGTGTCACAATGTCACGGACCATCTACAAATACTACAAATAGTGGTCTGAAAGATAAATACAAAGTTTTCTCTGAAATATATAAAAGAAACAGAATGGAAAGATAGAAGGAGACGCCAGGTCTGCAGACGCCTGCAGGACTACCTCGGGTCTCCGCCACTGGACTGAAGGCAGCAACCTCACTGTGGTCCAAAAGCTACAACACCGGGATCTGCACACAGTGCAGAGTGTAGTATCAGCACAACCAACCCCATGTGCTGGTAAGTGCCTAGCCTAACCTTGGCGAAGTAGTGACGAGGCTAGGACAAGACTACCAAATAAACTTGTGCAGTTATATCATATACAACAAGTAATAATGACAGAAAATAGCAGTTAAAGATGGGAAGGGGAAACATGCTATGGGGAATATCATGTACAATAAAATTTCAGTAAAGAAGTGAAAGGACCACGAAAATTCAACTGTAAGCAAGAATAAGGAAATTCAATGACAAGTGCACGACATCACCCTTCGTGCTTTTACTCTCGTCCTCACCATAAGAATCAATATAATCGGCACGACATCACCCTCCGTGCTTTAACCTCACATAATTATGGCACAAAAGTATCCTTCGTGCATTATCACTCATATCATGGCACGACATTGTACATCGTGTGGCACGACATCACCCTTTGTGCTTTTACCTCACAATATCGGCACGGCATCACCCTTCGTGCATTAACACTCTCTCACAAATATCATGCACGACATCACCCTTCGTGCTTTTACACTCTTCCTAACCCAGGCAACAATCACAAAGGAATACAGGCAAGGGAATCAATAAAATCACAATAGAATCTAGGCAAGGAAACAATAGCATAACAACAATATCCCGACAAAGGAAATAATATCATGAGTAATAACATCATGGCAAGGGAAATAATATAATAAACCTCTTCTCTTTTTCACAATTACTTCACAACTCAATTCTCAACTTGACCCAACACTCCACAATGTTTTACCAATAATACTTTCACAAGCCTTGTTCAACAATAGAAATCATTGCATAAAGCATGAATGTCACACCTCCTTTTTCACCTACACCCGCAAGGGCGTAAAAAAGTTTTTCCAATTAAAGGACAATCAGAACGGGATTTATTATTGTTATTCAGAGTCACCACTTGGAAAATTAATGGTTTCCCAAGTCACCGGTTGAATCCCGAACCAAGGAAAAATATGACTTTGTATTACAGTCCGCGAATCAGAAATCCGGATAAGGAATTCTGTTAACCCGGGAGAAGGTATTAGGCATTCCCGGGTTCCGTGGTTCTAGCACGATCGCTCAAATATTGTATTTGTTTTTATCTGGGTTTAGTACATGCTAGCTTATGTGCCTTTTATTTATAAACCACTTTTATCATTATTTTAAAAAAATTGCAACGTCGCGAAAATGCGTCTCGAACCACGTCGCAATCAATGCACCCGTGGTTGTTAACACAGTTGACTCCGCTGAGATTTGGATTTGGGTTGCATCAATACGCACCCAAGTTTAGGAATGTAATTTTATTAAAATCGTGCCTAAAGAGTCTAGCGTATTATTATTTTGGGGAAAAGCCGTGAAATTCGCTAAACGGTCCTCCCGAATTCTACGTATTCTTATTATAGCCATTTATTGAGGGCCCCGTAATTTATGTATTTTGTTTGGTGAGGCTCGTCCCATCATTTTTATTTAAAGGTCAACCCTGAAGTGACTATGATTTTTCTATTTATTTTTGTCTCTAAAGAAATAAAGAAAAGAGTCCTAATTAGTCATTATTTAGCGAAACCAAAGCCCATCAATTATGTATTACCAAACTAATTGCCCCTTGGGCATTGGACCCAGACAGCCCATGCCGAGCGTCCCAAGCGGAAACTCCAATAACCCGGATTGGGCCTGAGATCAGCCCAAACTCACAACTAGCCAGGACGTGTGGGAAGAGAGCTGAGGGATCGAATCCTCTTAACCGGAAGGCCTATTAGTTTGCTCAGCTAATGCTGGACTACTTACTACAAACCACAGTTGGTTACTCAAACCACTTATTGCAAGTAATGTGTGAATTCTACAACTCCAGTTCTAATTGAAATTTACAACAATTTTTACGAACAGAATCAGGATTTCTTGTTTACTTCCTACTTATAAGCATGGTAACGACATGAAATACTCAAAAGCAACTATATCCCTTTCCCGGGGAATCTAGCACGACTAGGACAAAATTTGCACAACTCTTTTTGATTGCAGATTGAAAGCATGCAGCTACTAGGGGTCCATTTCATTATTTTCAAATAAACTCAAGAAATAAACTGTTAAACCAATTAATTTGACTATTCCATTATCCTAACATAACACTAAATGCAACTAATGCTCGAAATCAAAAGCTCTCATACATTCAAAGCCTATCAAATGACAGTATAGCTCATAGAGCACAATTTCAGTCCATTCACACTTTAAGTTTTAATTACAGTATTCAAACAGCTCAAAGCCAAAGAGATCTAATGTAAAATTAAACTATCACGATGGTAGAGCCAAAGCAGTGATAGATCTTCATTTTTATTTCACTTTCAACAGGAAATGCCACATCAAAGGCTTGACGGGTACCTGTTTTATGAAATGGAACAGAGGAATGGTCAGTTAGCAGCAATTCAAACGCAACAAACCAATGGATGATCAAGCAAACACAAATGCACAGCCCAGAAAATGAGATCACAACCCAGAATGAACTCGAAACCAGATAAAAATGAGATATCGACCACAAATCAACTAAATGCACCCAAATAAATCGAAATTGAGCTTGAATAAACCCAAATTGAACTAATAGACCCCAGAAGAACTTCAACACATTAGAGTCAAGCTATGAGATCAAGAGCAACTATTGAAACTTCGAGATTGAGCCAAAAGCTCAATGTAATAGTACTTTTGTTGATGATTTTTTTACTGCATTTTTTCTTTTGACACTAAGAACATAGGAGAAAATTTGAATCAGAAGTTTTAGTTTTAGATCTGGACTGGGAGAGTTTTTTTTGGAATATTGGGGCTCCAAAAAACCTCCTCATTAAGGCATTTAGGCATGCCTTTTATAGGCAAAGCTGAGGGCCCTCAGATTTTCAGTTTTCAATGTCAGTCCCTTACCTATTTATTCAATTAGTCCCTTATTTTCTAACTTGTTACCCAGGTAATCCCACTAAAATTATTGAAATCTACACCAAAGTACCATTCTAGAAGGCCCTAGAAGATTCTAACTTCAACTACCATGTGCTGCAATCCTAAATGTCTAAACTACCCCTGAATTTAAGCTATAACTACAGCTATAATCAAGACAGTTTCTTAAGCTCTGAATATACCCCAATTTAAACTCTTGTTGAATCTATCGATTGAACTCAGAATTAATGACCAAACTAACTACCAAACGACGACTAATTAAACTGAAACTTGAACTAATTAGTAATTAACTTAAACTAAAGGAACACCAGAAATTAATTTAAGCAAAACTTAGTAAAACTAATTAACAAATTATCAACGGCTTAACTAAAAATCAAACTAAGATCAGGAATTGGTACAACAAATCAGGACACAAGATTAGAACAATATTGACAAAAATTAAAACGCAAATTAAACTAGACATTAACCATGGAATTCACACATGCAGAAAATCAGAAAAGGTAAAAGAAATTGAAAATAAAATAAAATACCAACAAGAATTCACTGACAACAAAGAGCTCCGGCCAGTGGTTGTTTCTCCAAATCCCCCAAAATTTCTGACCCGTAACATCCTTAACCACGTGTTTTCATAAGAAAACTCCTGGTTAGGGTTGTTAGGGTCCGAAATCATGGAGATTTTGCATTAGGGTTTTGGTCGGAAACCTTCGATTTGATATTCGAGCTGTTCCAGGTAGATTCGAGAGACAGGGCTATGGGGGGTTGGGTAGAGGAGGCCCAGGCGGTCACATGGTATTAATTTGGTGGTGATTGGGTTACTTTGGGTTTTGGCCGGAGAATGTTTGATCGAGGATTCGACGAGCTAGGGCTGGATTTGAAGGAAACGGGTGGTGGATTCATGACGAGGGAGAAGAGGAGGTCTCGTGGTGTTATTTTGGTGGTCGATGGCATAAGTGGTGTTCGCCGGCGGTGGAGTTCTGGCGAAGGAACAGGGGGTACGAGGAAGATGAGTTATGTTTTAGGGTTTGGGAATATTTCGGACATATTTATCAAGTTAACAAGAAAGCACCACAGCTGTTGGATTATGGAGAATGAAGGACTGAGATTGATTTGCTGTGAAACGACGTCGTTTGAGCGTCTCTGGAGATGGGTCGTTTGGACCGGGTGGGGTTTGGGCCTGGGTCGTGGAAAGAAAGAGAAAAAAATATGTTGGGCCTGGGTGAATCAATTGGACATGGCCCAAATCGTGGGCAACCCTTTCTCCATTTCTTTTTGTTTTCTTTTTCCTTTTCATTTGTTTCTTTTATCTATTTTTTG
This sequence comes from Nicotiana tabacum, assembly GCF_000715075.1. Taxonomy (NCBI): domain Eukaryota; kingdom Viridiplantae; phylum Streptophyta; class Magnoliopsida; order Solanales; family Solanaceae; genus Nicotiana; species Nicotiana tabacum. The sequence continues at coordinate 74,245,535 of NC_134084.1, read as the reverse complement.
TATTTTATCTTGTATATTTTTTTGTATATTTTTTAATTTTATAAAATTGCAACAATTAAAATATAGTCCTAATATATTTCAAAATTAAACTAATTGATTTCTAAAATTATTTTAAAAACTATTTCGGGACGAATTCACAATTAAACAATTAAAAATGCAAAAGTGAACTATTTTTGTTATTTTCTTCATATTTTGTTCTAAAACAAATTAAACCCTAATTAATACTAAAATATAAAATTAGATCCTAAATGCAAATGCATATTTTGTATTTTTCATATGAATTAAAATGCACAGATAAAATGCAACAACTAACAGAAAATGACATCAAAATTCACAAAAATTATAAAATAATAAAGAAATTGTTTTTTTGTTTGAATTTCTGGGAATAATTTGCTTTGGGCAAAAATCACGTGCTCACAGCTGCCCCTCTTTGCCCGGAAACACGAAGAGTTTTTGTGCAAAGATAAGTGAGCGGAAACGAGCGATTTTTGCCCGTTCGCATATTCCGTGTGAAGCATTTTTTAGAAAAAGTTGACCGCACCCTGCTTCAGAGGTTCCCTATATATCCTGGGCTAAACAGGAATCAGGTCAGTGTAGTTCAGGAGTGTCTGGTAGCTGGGACTACCAGGAGCTATGATTTCACTGCGATTGCTGCTGCTACTGCTTGCTGACCTTCCTTATTACACCATGGCAAAATAAAAGAAGCTAAACTAAACTATGACCTATGAATTACAAAATCCTATCTAAATTCTTCAAACTTGTTGTTGTACTTCCTCGTTGCCTTGTTGTCTTGTGTTTTCTTGGTAAAATCCCTTGTTGCCATTGCAAACTACAAACTGAGGTGTTGCTCCTTTCTTCAAATTGCTGAACTTGAATGTATTCCCTTGTTGTACGGGTGGGCTCCCGATTACTGAAACTTGAACTGTATGTCTCTGTTCTCCAGGCGGACTCCTGACTTCTGAATCTTGAAATTGAATGTATTCCTCTGTTGTCTAGGCGGGCTCCTGACTGCTGAACCTGAACTTGAATGTATTCCTCTGTTATCCAGGCGGGTTCCTGACTGTTGAACTTGAACTTGAATGTTTTCCTCTGTTTTCCAGGCGGGCTCCTGACTTCTGAACTTGAACTTGAATGTATTCCTCTGTTATCCAGGCGGGCTCCTGACTTCTGAACTTGAACTTGAATGTATTCCTCTGTTATCCAGGCGGGCTCCTGACTTCTGAACTTGAACTTGAATGTATTCCTCTGTTATCCAGGCGGGCTCCTGACTTTTAACTCGAGATGTATTCCTCTGTTATCTAGGCGGTCTCCTGACTTCAAAACTTAAAATTTAAAAATTGAAATATATTCCCTTGTTATAGGGGCGGGCTCCCCACTTCAAAACTTAAAATTTTAAAAAAAATTGAAATGTATTCCCTTGTTATAGGGGCGGGCTCCCCACTTCAAAACTTAAAATTTAAAAACTAAAATGTATTCCCTTGTTATAGGGGCGGGCTCCCCACTTCAAAACTTAAAATTTAAAAACTGAAATGTATTCCCTTGTTATAGGGGCGGGCTCCCCACTTCAAAACTTAAAATTTAAAAACTGAAATGTATTCCCTTGTTATAGGGGCGGGCTCCCCACTTCAAAACTTAAAATTTAAAAACTGGAATGTATTCCCTTGTTATAGGGGCGGGCTCCCCACTTCAAAACTTAAAATTTAAAAACTAAAATGTATTCCCTTGTTATAGGGGCGGTCTCCCCACTTCAAAACTTAAAATTTTGTCCTAAACATGCAAACTCTGAGACTACCCTACATTTTCCTATGTTACCCCTCATTATCTTATGTTTAACCATACCTCACTTGCAGTCAAACCTGATTACTTATTGCTTTTCCCTCATGGAGAATTCCTCTTGAACAAACAACTTTTCTTCCCCTGTTTCAATCAAAGCAAATTTCGTTAGTTTAAAATGGTGGTTAGTTGATGGCATTCTTGCTGAAAAATCCTTCCACTGCCTTGCTTTGTGTTGATTGAATTCCTTGAACTGACCCTGAACCGCTTGACTTTCTGACTGACTTTCAAATTCCCTAACCTCTGACAACCCGACTGTCGTGTACCCGTGCTGTTGTTTCATGCCTCTGAAACTCCCGGCGACCTCTTCTATTCCACTTTACATCACATTGTTGTTGACATGCTCTGACCACATTATGCTTTATAATTTTAGGAAGCTGGTAGTGAGCTTAGAAATCCTTTTCCCTTTTCATTGAACAAAACTGACATTGGAACATTTTAGACAGAAAAACCCCCAAAAGAAAATGAAATGCAATGATTTTACGAGTTAAGGATAAGAAGAATCCAAAACCAGGTGACTTGTTAAAAGGAAAAAGAAAAGAAACTTATCTGACCGGAACAGCTGGCACCAATGATCATAACATGCATTTCAGACTAATCGGCCCAATCTGTCCAACTAACCAGCTTTCAATTGCCATACTTTGTTGCCCCAGAATTTCCATCACTTGATTACTTTGCCCAAACCTTACCCTTGTTTAACCTGCAATGCCTCGAAACAGGTTTCCACCTACATACCTTTTGCCAATTAACCACTTCTCAACTCACTTTCGCCTCAAGGTGCCCGCGAGGGTTTTCACCAATAAGACTCTCTCATTTATTTTTCTCTCAGCTCCCATCGCCTTATGGTGCCTGCGAAGGTTTTCACCAATAAGACTCTCTCATTTTTTTTTTACTTTGTTCTTCTTGCTTGAACCAGAGTGTTGCCCCTGTCATGAGTTATTTCTACCTGCTCGACTTGGCATTTCTTAAAAACTGATCAGAAGGTCTTTCTTTGGACCGTAATGTAGGCTTTTGGATTGGGTTAGAAATAAAGGGTATAAAAGCTCAAAACAATTCAACATGGGTTAACAATTACAACTTTCGGAGTCCAATATTTCGCAACAATCACAACGTTTGCCCCAGTTTCTTGCTTGGGGACTTTTGGGTTTTATTTTGGTATGACTGAACCTCAGCGAGGCTGCCTACGTACCCTTGCGGGATCAAGTCAAACGTAGTTCACGTCATAGAGACTACGTTGTTTTTTTTTTCTTTTCTGCTCTTCTTTTCCTTTCTTTTCTTCATTTTCTTTTCTTTTCCCTTTCTTTTCTTTCTTCTTTTCACTTTCAATTTTCCTCTTCTTTTCTTTTCCTTCTTTTCTCCTTTTTTTTCACTTTTCTTTCTTTTTCTTTTTCTTTTCATTTTCTTTTCTTCCGCACTCGCGTTTCTTAATGGTGCTATTGATTCCAAAAGAGGGATATGAAAGAGAATAAATAAGGCTCAAAGGGGATGACAAGGGGTAAATATGTTTAGATAGCAGAACAAAACGTCTTCGTCATTTCAATCTTTAAAATATGCCAAATACAAACAAGTACAATTAAAATAAAGAAATCATACATAGTATCTCTTGACCGCATCGGAATTGATGGCCATTTCTACACATTTTCCTTCCACATCTGTCAGATATAGTGCACCGTTAGACAACACTCTGGTTACGACGAATGGTCCTTGCCAATTTGGAGCAAACTTTCCTTTTTCTTCGGCCCAATGAGGCAAAATACGTCTCAACACTAACTGTCCCACCTAAAACTTCCTTGGACGCACTTTCTTGTTGTACGCTCTTGCCATTCTTTGCTAGTACAGCTGACCATGACACACAGATGCCAATCTCTTCTTTGATCTTTACACTTATGTCTGTTTTGAACTTTCCCAGCTTCTGTTTGACAGGAGGGAATGCCGGGTCAGTGGGTAATTTGTGAACCACTAAATCGGTACTTAGACCAGGCATATCATCATACGACCATGCAAAAACATCCTTTACTCGAACAATGCTTTGATTATCCCCTTCTTGAGCTGTGGCTCCAGATGAACACTTATTTTAGTTTCACGAACATTGTCTGGGTCCCCTAGATTAATTGCTTCTGTGTCATTTAGGTTAGGTTTGGGTTTTTCTTCGAAGTGACTTAATTCTTTACTAACTTCCTCATAGGCCTTGTCATTATCATATTCCACCTCATCATGAACTCGATTTCTTGAACTATTATTTCTGAATTAGATTGGCTTTTAAAACTGGGCCGAAGATTTCTCATGCATGTCATGTCATCGATATCAGCATAAAAAGAACTGTACAGAAAGAAAAAGAAAAAGAAAAAGAAATGGAAACAAAATTAGGAATTAAGAAAGAAAAGGAATTGCATTTCATTGAATGTAAAGATAACAGGGTTTTAACTCATCCAAACGGACGGAACATAGCAACTGAATTACAAACCCTGGAATAATCCAGGTGAACAAAAGGAAACAAAACCCACTACCACGACTCCCTCCGACTTGGAAGAGGAATAGTTTCCCAATTGTTGACTTTAGCACGTGGTCCGATGTACTGTATATCTGCTTTGCTCGACCCTTCACCGGCCTCAACCATGTTCACTTCAGCAAATACCCTCTCGAACACCTTATCCAAGTTCCCCTCTGCCCCAATCAGTGGACCAGACACTTTTGCCAATAACTGCTTTCTGACACCCGGCCTGACGAAGGACCTGGACAGGCGTGGAATCGGTTTGGGAAGAACCCAAGCTTTCCTTTTCAATTTATGAGCCCTTCTAACATCTGCCTCTATTGGCTTGAACCCCAACCCAAAGGTATCCAAATTCTTAGGCAAAGAAACAGGTTGAACAATACCCTTAAACTCCGCCCCCAGACCTTTCCCTGGAACGAACACATTACTTAGCATTTCTGATACTACCATGACGGTCGCAGATGCTACCCTGGGATGTGGAATGCTTTTACCCTCCGGTACCTTATCTACTGGGATTGTGTCGAAGACCTGATAAACCCATGACCCCTTATCATCATCAGTCTCTATAAAAGGCACGATGGCATCACTTACAACGCTCGTATTGTCTTTCCCGTGTACTACAATCTCTTGTCTATCCCACTCGAATTTGACCATCTGATGTAATGAAGAAGGCACCGCTTTGGCAGCGTGGATCCATGGTCGCCCCAACGGAAGATTATAAGACACCACCACGTCTAACACCTGAAACTCCATGGTGAACTCGACCGGACCAATTGTCAATTCAAGTATGATGTCGCCCACTGTGTCTGTACCACCACCATCAAACCCTCAAACGCAGATGCTATTCTTATGAATTCTGTCATCATCAACCTTCAACTTGTTCAATGTAGACAAAGGATAGATATTGGCATTGGAACCATTATCGATCAACACCCGAGTAACCACTGAATCTTCACACTTGACCGTCAAGTAGAAAACTTTATTATGTTCTGTGCCCTCCACGGGCAATTCATCGTCAGAAAATGTCACCCTGTTTGCCTCAAAGATTTTGCTGGCAATTGTCTCTAGGTGGTTTACTGATATTTTTTCGGGCACATGAGCTTCATTCAATATCTTCATCAATGCTCGACGATGCTCGTCCGAATGGATCAGTAATGACAACAACAAGATCTGGGCCGGCGTTTTTCTCAGTTGTTCAACAATGGAATAATCCTGTACTTTCATCTTTTTCAAAAACTCTTCCGCTTCTTCCTCCGTCACAGCCTTCTTGACTAGTACTGGATTGTTTTTAGTAGCCCTGGCCTTTCTCAACTCTTCGGGAGCAAAACAACGTCCCGACTGCATTAATCCCTGCGCCTCACAACTCTCTTCCTCAATTTCCTTTCCTTTGTATGTCACCACTACCTTTTCATATTTCCACGGTACGGCTATGCTATCAACCACAGGTAATTGGACTACCGGCTTTATGACAACTGGTTCTATGTAGGTCCTTTTCACAACAACCACGGGCGCAGATGATGCCCCTGGTACCACTGACTTGGCTGGCTCTGGCTTCTTTGCGACGACGGATGACCCTTTCCCTATTACCACCACTGGCTTGTCATCTACCCCTTTTGGCTGAGTTGCTGGCTTTGCCCTAACTGCCTTTTCTTTCTCCTTGGCTTCAGTAGAACGGATCATCATGACCGTCTGCGAGGGCTTTTTAGGCTCTGCTCCCTAATATAGCAGTTCAATCATGTTAGCCTCATGATGTGCCGACAACGGGTTTTGATTAATGTTTGGCGCCTCCGGAGCCTATACTTCAATACGACGATTATCAATAAGTTCCTGCACCGCGGGCTTCAATCTCCAGCATTTCTCAGTATCGTGCCCCGGCATCCCTGAACAATACTCACAGCTGACCGAATGGTCCAGGTTTCTTGGAGGGGGATTTGGCATTTTGGGCTCGACAGGTGTCAACATTCCCAGCTGTTTCAATCTATGGAAGAGAGTGGTATAGGATTCTCCCAATAGAGTAAAGGTTCTTTTGTTCTGGACTTTCTCATTTCTAAAAGTTTGGTTCGGGCGAAAGCCAGCTTCTGGTCTGTAAGCCCTGGGGGGTGGATATGTATCTTGTGGAGGTGGATATGTGTTTTAAGGAACCTGTGCACGCCATTGCGGGTGCGCCGGGGGATGGGTATATGTCTGGGCGTGATGGACAGAAAAGGGTGGCTCTGGTGGTGGATAGTAATGTTGTGGTGGGTCATATGGGGTATACGGATAATTTGGGTGGTGGGGTCTGGGCTGGTTATAATAGGGTGGAGGGTTGCTGGATCTGGACCAAGTACTAGCTTCAACTGTTGCGACTTCTTCCTTCTTCTTCTTTCCAAGCACACCACCAGTACCACTTTGGATGGCCTGAGTGGTTGCGTTAATCGCAGAATAGCTCATGATTTTATTGGATTTCAAACCTTCCTCGACCATGGCTCCCATCTTCACCACCTCGTTAAAAGACTTACCGAATGCCGTCACCAGGTGCCCAAAGTATGTTGGCTTTAAAGTCTACAGAAAGTAATCCACCATTTCACTTTCCCTCATTGGGGGGTCAACCCTTGCAGCTTGCTCTCTCCAGCGGAAACCAAACTTTCTAAAGCTCTCTCCGGGTTTTTTCTCAAGTTTTAACAGTGATAGACGGTCGGGGACTATCTCAAGATTATACTGAAAATGGCCAATGAATGCCTGTGCAAGATCATCCCATGTGTACCATCTGGCGGGATCCTGTCTCGTGTACCATTCCAGAGCGGACCCGCTCAAGCTTTGACCAAAATATGCTATCAACAATTCGCCTTTCCCCCTAGCACCTCTCATCTTGCTACAAAAACCACGCAGATGGGCTACTGGGTCACCGTGCCCCTCATACAAGTCAAACTTCGGCATTTTAAACCCCGCAGACAACTGAATGTCGGGAAATGGGCATAGGTCTTTGTAGGCCACGCTAACTTGGCTGCCTAAATCGTGCATATTCCTGAAGGACTGCTCCAGGCTTTTGACTTTGCGAATCACTTCTTCCTGTTCTGTATTCTTAGCCGATTTCTCAACTTCTTCCGGGATCTTAAAATGAGGTGTATAGGTATATGGATCAGGAGCTTTAAAAGTGGGTTCAGGGGGATAATATTGGTCATCGTGGGTTTGAAACAAAGGCTCGCTGGATGATCTCTGTAGTGTGGCAGGTGGAGGTGCCACAAAGACAAGGGCAATTGGTGGAGGAGTGTTTTGTTTGGGCGGTGGAGGTTGGGGATCTTAGGAAGTAGTGCCATATCCATGTGTGTAGTAAGGGAAGGCTGGAGATGAATTGGCAGTGGGAGGCTCCTGAACCTGAACCAAAAGCGGGATATACGATGGATTGGCGGGATATACTGGCGCCGGATGCCCCTGAGACCAGGCCCGATGCATTTCAGCCATTTGTTGTTTCAATTTACGCATCTCCTCTTTCATAGCGTTCACATCTGTCACCTCAACCTCTTTCAACGGGTTCACAATATCAGATTCCTCTCCAGTCATTTTTAGCTTGTTTTTTGATCGGGTGTTGTAGGAATGGGTTGCCAGAATGACAAACAACTAACCACCTGCCTGTACTCACACATTTAGAAAACAATTTCGTTAGCGATTAGGCTTTATCAGATTGGATAACCGCACATTGGGCATGAATGAACCTATACAGTTAACCATTTCTATTATGCATTTGCTTGACCGCATGCATCATCCCGGCATTTTCTTAGTTCCGACTGTAAACTCCCTCTTTTCTTTTTGTTTCTTCTCTCTCTTCTTTTCTTTCCGCATTCTATCCCTTTCTTGTTTTTCCACTCTTTTCTTTTCTTATTTTTCCATCCTCTCTTGTTTTCTTTCTTTCTTTCTCTCTTCATTTAGTTACGACCGAATCCTATGGAGATTGCCTACGTATCGTGACCCCACACGAATCAGACCAGGTGTAGTTCGCGAAAATAAGTGCCAACAAAAAGGAACATTTTTTGGGAATTTTCAAGTTTTTCATTACCACAACATTCTATTACAAACTAAACACTTTTAAATGGGAAATAACAGACTCCAACTAAACTCAAATACAGACTTCGAACATAATAGCATATTTGGACGCAAAAAGAAAACAGACTGACAAACAATAGACTCTAAAATGGAAAATACAGACTTGATCTATGAATACATTAGTGCTTCAAAAGTGGGTGCCCGCGGGGCATCGTTCGGCCTCGCCGCGGGCTTAGGTGCCAAATCCCTTTCAAGTTGCTCCAGCTCATACATGGTTCGCTTGATATAAATCATCACTGCCGAGAAGAAGGTAGTGCGGGTCATGTCTTCACATGCCCGACATCTCCCAAGGATGGCGTGGGCAATGGTCTCAATCCTGTCTCTTGTTCGACCCTTTTCTATAAGCAATTGCCTTACTTGATTATTGCGAGCCTCCAACACACGAGAATCCTGAATATGTTGATCCTGCAGCTGCTGTATTTCTACTTCCATTCGGGCCAGTAAATCATAGCAGTGTCCACTTTCGGTCTTAAAAGCTTTAGCTTGCTTAGCGGTTTTATCCTCAAGGGTGACCACTTTTCTTTTCAGACTAGCAATGGTCTTTTCATAATCCTTTTTTAATTGTTGCATGTAATGGGTGCGTTCTTCTGTTCTTTTTACCCACTGTGCCCGGAGTCCAGCTATGGTGCCTTCGGATTTTTTCAGCTCATCCCGGCACTCACTAATTTCCTTTTTCAGCCCCTTTATCAACCGCTCATCCGACCGGCTCCTTCGTTGGTTATTGGTAGCTATCCTCATTTGCTAGATTTGGGCCCTAAGCGCCTCGTTTTCTTGGGCCAACCTGTTCTTTTCTCCCTAATCAGCAGCAACTTGCACACTGTTCTCAAATTTTAGAGCTCCAATCTGTTGTTTCAGCTTGCCGATTTCAGCCTGATAACCTTCTTCTTTTGCTAGCCAACCCCATTGTTCTTGTGATGATTCAGTGAAATCCTGGATGTGGGGTCTTTTAGCTGGCCTCTGATGCTCCAATTCTTTTCTGTACCATGCGAGGTATTCTGGCGACATTTCTCCTTTGGCCCGATCCTGCACACAAGTATCTGCTTGTAGATATTGACATTCATTCCAAATCTCGCGGACTTTTGCTTCGGGAAACTGTCCGTCAGGGCTAATCTCAATTACTTGAGCACTAAGATCTTCCTCCCGTGGCACTGTTTGGCATCTCCCGAGTTGTCTCAGAACCCGACATGGAGCATAAGGCTGGATGCTCTTAAGTCCCATCAAAAGAAAATGCGACCTAGCTGCTGACATGTATATGATTTCTTCAACAGGCAACCATCCCAACGTCCACTGTATCTGACTGTCCGTGAGAGTACGAAAGTATGATATCCATGATGTTACTCCTTCAGGCAGACTAACCCTGTCAATCCTTGTGTAAAACTCTCCTATACATGTCTTATCAGACGAACCATAACTCAAGAACTGGGAACGGTGGCATAGATGCTCGGTCATCCACATTTGTAGCAACAAGTTACACCCCTCAAAAAAATTGCCTCCGGCTTTGCAGGCAGTGAGAGCTCGGAAAATGTCAGACACGATCATAGGCGCAAGAGTGCTTTCATTTTGAGTAAGCAAGGTACTGACGACCCCGGCTACTTTTATATTAATATTCTCGTCTTTCCTTGGGAACATCAGGAGGCCCAAAAAGGTTATCATGAAAGCCACCCGTCTGTGCTCATCCCATTTTTGACGGTTATTTTTATTGCATAGCTTGATGTCCGTCTTGTTAAACCCTCCCACGTGGCCGTACCTGTCGTATATGAAGCGCAGAGTACAGAAACCTTTTGCCAAATCTGGATTATGGACTGTCCTGGGTATCTTTAATGAATCTAAAAACCGATGCACCGTGATGGCTCTTGGAGCAACCAGATATTTTCCTCTTAACGGAACCTCAGCATTTCCAATGTATCCGGCTATTTCCTCCAAAGTTGGGGTGAGCTCAAAATCTGAGAAGTGGAAGACATTGTGCGCCGGGTCCCAGCAAGTGACCAACGCTCTTATAATATCACCCCGAGGCTTGATTTCCAATAAACCCGTAAGACCTTTCAGATATTTCTTGATTCGCCTTGTCCTTCTTTGCCTAAATCGTTCCACCATAGCCGCAACTCGAAAGGGATTTTAGTCATTATTGAGAAAGATTCGTTTTGCATCGTGCTCATCCTGCACATTTATTAAAGTGATTTAAGCAAAAACAAAACTTTTATTTGACTCAAAACAAAATTAACTATTTCCTTTTCCAAATTTAAAATGAAAGACTCGGTTTTCAAACACGGCCTTTCAGCACTCCCAAGAACGAAGGTTTTAAGGCTGTGAGAGTCAACTAATCAAAAATCAAAATGACCACAAATGGCCGTCTTTGCAAATTCAGCCTTCCGGCGTCCCTTTCGGGAATATTCGGCTATTTTTGCAAAAATGTTCGCCTATTTTTGCAATGGGGAGGTTGGACCCGATGAGGGTTGCTACGTATCTCACATCCGGTGAGAATCAAACCTGCGTAGTTTGGGCCGAGAAACTAACTATATTTTGAAAACAAGACCATTTTTTCATTTTCCATGGCAAGACAAACTATTTTTCCTTTTCTATTTTTTGAAAACGAGACAAAATAATGACTCTTTTTTTCATTTTCGACAAACAATAAACAACCTATTTTCCCAAACTAAAATAAAAACTTTTTTTTTCTCTTCAATAAAAGATTCTTTTTCTATTTTTCTTTTGCTTTTAGTAAAACAGACTATTAAAAATAAAGCATTTTTCTTTTTCACTTTCTCAAAATTTCGGCAGAGTTTCGACAGTATTTGGTCATTGGTTTTTCTAAAATAATCAATTAACCCCCTAACTGTTATTTCTCTCTTTTCTCTTTTCCTCTTTTTCTCAATTTTCCAACATTCCCGAGATTCAAAAGCCGGTCAACATGCTGGTTCGAAACAAATATATGTACAGAACAAATAGGATGCATCAGGATGGTCTTTTTATTTCAGGTTGCTAGCCCTAGCCGGACCCAACCCCTGTGTTGAGTCCTCTAAGTCAAATGCAGCATGATGCAATTAAGCGCTCCTACTAGGGATCCGGCATGAGGTCAAGTTATTCTAGGTTCAAAAACCTGGGTATGTGTTCTAAATAGTGCACTCGAGCGGACAACTCGAGTCGAGGAGGGGGCAGCATACCGGGGACCCGCGAGATCGTCCGGCTTTACAACTTATCCGAGCCTCTTTTTATTTCAGGGTATGATACTAATAGAATAGGGAGTCTCAACCAGTAAGCACATCCCCGAAGTTGAAGAGAGAAAGGTGTTGACACAGTTTATATACAGTTCAAATGATATCAAAGCGGTAACATTTAGCATATTCAGCATAAAACATGTAGGAAAATCAGATATAACCAAATATAACAATTTATCTAAGCTCGAATTCTGAATCCTGAACTAGAGATTCTGGGTTCGGTCCCCAGCAGAGTCGCTAGAGCTGTCACACCTCCTTTTTCACCTACACCCGTAAAGGCGTAAAGGAGTTTTTTCAATTAAAGGACTATCAGAACGGAATTTATTATTATTATTCAGAGTCGCCACTTGGAAAATTAATGGTGTCCCAAGTCACCGGTTGAATCCCGAACCAAGGAAAAATATGACTCTGTATTACAGTCCGCGAATCAAAAATCCGGATAAGGAATTCTGTTAACCCGAGAGAAGGTATTAGGCATTCCCGGGTTTCGTGGTTCTAGCACGGTCGCTCAACTGTTGTATTTGTTTTTATCTGGGTTTAGTACATGCTAACTTATGTGCCTTTTATTTATAAACCATTTTTATCATTATTTTAAAAGAATGCAACGTCACAAAAATACGTCTCGAACCACGTCGCAATCAATGCACCCGTGGTTGTTAACACAGCTGACTCCGCTGAGATTTGGATTTGGGTCGCATCAATACGCACCCGAGTTTAGGAATGTAATTTTATTAAAATCGTGCCTAAAGAGTCTAGCGTATTATTATTTTGGGGAAAAGCCGTGAAATTCGCTAAACGGTCCTCCCGAATTCTACGTATTCTTATTATAGCCATTTATTGAGGGCCCCGCAATTTATGTGTTTTGTTTGGCGAGGCTCGTCCCATTATTTTTATTTAAAGGTCAACCCTGAAGTGACTATGATTTTTCTATTTATTTTTGTCTCTAAAGAAATAAAGAAAAGAGTCCTAATTAGTCATTATTTAGCGAAACCAAAGCCCATCAATTATGTATTACCAAACTAATTGCCCCTTGGGCATTGGACCCAGACAGCCCATGCCGAGCGTCCCAAGCGGAAACTCCAATAACCCGGATTGGGCCTGAGATCAGCCCAAACTCACAACTAGCCAGGCCGTGTGGGAAGAGAGCTGAGGGATCGAATCCTCTGAACCGGCAGGCCTATTAGTTTGCTCAGCTAATGCTGGACTACTTACTACAAACCACAGTTGGTTACTCAAACCACTTATTGCAAGTAATGTGTGAATTCTACAACTCCAGTTCTAATTGAAATTTAAAACAATTTTTACGAACAGAATCAGGCTTTCTTGTTTACTTCCTACTTATAAGCATGGTAACGACATGAAATACTCAAAAGCAACTATATCCCTTTCCCGGGGAATCTAGCACGACTAGGACAAAATTTGCACAACTCTTTTTGATTACAGATTGAAAGCATGCAGCTACTAGGGGTCCATTTCATTATTTTCAAATAAACTCAAGAAACAAACTGTTAAACCAATTAATTTTACTATTCCATTATCCTAACATAACACTAAATGCAACTAATGCTCGAAATCAAAAGCTCTCATACATTCAAAGCATATCAAATGACAGTATAGCTCATAGAGCACAGTTTCAGTCCATTCACACTTTAAGTTTTAATTACAGTATTCAAACAGCTCAAAGCCAAAGAGATCTAATGTAAAATTAAACTATCACGATGGTAGAGCCAAAGCAGTGATAGATCTTCATTTTTATTTCACTTTCAACAGGAAATGCTACATCAAAGGCTTGACGGGTACCTGTTTTATGAAATGGAATAGAGGAATGGTCAGTCAACAGCAATTCAAACGCAACAAACCAATGGATGATCAAGCAAACACAAATGCACAGCCCAGAAAATGAGATCACAACCCAGAATGAACTCGAAACCAGATAAAAATGAGATATCGACCACAAATCAACTGAATGCACCCAAATAAATCGAAATTGAGCTTGAATTAACCCAAACTGAACTAATAGACCCCAGAAAAACTTCAACACATTAGAGTCAAGCTATGAGATCAAGAGCAACTATTGAAACTTCGAGATTGAGCCAAAAGCTCAATGTAACAGTACTTTTGTTGATGATTGTTTTTTACTGCATTTTTTCTTTTGACACTAAGAACTTAGGAGAAAATTTGAATCTGAAGTTTTAGCTTTAGATCTGGACTGGGAGAGTTTTTTTTGGAATATTGGGGCTCCAAAAAACCTCCTCATTAAGGCATTTAGGCATGCCTTTTATAGGCAGAGCTGAGGGCAACCCTCAGATTTTCAGTTTTCAATGTCAGTCCCTTACCTATTTATTCAATTAGTCCCTTATTTTCTAACTTGTTACCCAAGTAATCCCACTAAAATTATTGAAATCTACACCAAAGTACCATTCTAGAAGGCCCTAGAAGATTCTAGCTTCAACTACCATGTGCTGCCCAATCCTAAATATTTAAACTACCCCTGAATTTAAGCTAAAACTACAGCTATAACCAAGACAGTTTCTTAAGCTCTGAATATACCCCAATTTAAACTCTTGTTGAATCTATCGATTGAACTCAGAATTAATGACCAAACTAACTACCAAACAGCGACTAATTAAACTGAAACTTGAACTAATTAGTAATTAACTTAAACTAAAGGAACACCAGAAATTAATTTAAGCAAAACTTAATAAAACTAATTAACAAATTATCAACGGCTTAACTAAAAATCAAACTAAGATCAGGAATTGGAACAATAAATCAGGACACAAGATTAGAACAATATTGACAAAAATTAAAACGCAAATTAAACTAGACATTAACCATGGAATTCACACATGCAGAAAATCAGAAAAGGAAAAAGAAATTGAAAATAAAATAAAATACCAACAAGAATTCACTGACAACAAAGAGCTCCGGCCAGTGGTTGTTTCTCCAAATCCCCCGAAATTTCTGACCCGTAACATCCTTAACCACGTGTTTTCATAAGAAAACTCCTGGTTAGGGTTGTTAGGGTCCGAAATCATGGAGATTTTGCATTAGGGTTTTGGTCAGAAACCTTCGATTTGATATTTGAGCTGTTCCAGGTAGATTCGAGAGACAGGGCTATGGGGGGTTGGGTAGAGGAGTCCCAGGCGGTCACATGGTATTAATTTGGTGGTGATTGGGTTACTTTGGGTTTTGGCCGGAGAATCTTTGATCGTGGATTCGACGAGCTAGGGCTGGATTTGAAGGAAATGGGTGGTGGATTCATGACGAGGAAGAAGAGGAGGTCTCGTGGTGTTATTTTGGTGGTCGATGGCATAAGTGGTGTTCGCCGGCGGTGGGGTTCTGGCGAAGTAATAGGGGGTAGGAGGAAGATGAGTTATGTTTTAGGGTTTGGGAATATTTCGGACATATTTATCAAGTTAACAAGAAAGCACCACAGCCGTTGGATTATGGAGAATGAAGGGCTGGGATTGATTTGCTATGAAACGATGTCGTTTGGGCGTCTCTGGAGATGGGTCGTTTGGACCGGGTGGGTTTTGGGCCTGGGTCGGGGAAAGAAAGAGAAAAAAAGATGTTGGGCCTGGGTGAATCAATTGGACATGGCCCAAATCGTGGGCAGCCCTTTCTCTGTTTCTTTTTGTTTTCTTTTTCCTTTTCATTTGTTTCTTTTATCCATTTTTTGTATTTTATCTTGTATATTTTTTGTATATTTTTTAATTTTATAAAATTGCAACAATTAAAATATAGTTCTAATATATTTCAAAATTAAATTAATTAATTTATAAAATTATTTTAAAAACTATTTCGGGACGAATTCACAATTAAACAATTAAAAATGCAAAAGTAAACTATTTTTGTTATTTTCTTCATACTTTGTTCTAAAACAAATTAACCCCTAATTAATACTAAAATATGAAATTAGATCCTAAATGCAAATGCATATTTTGTATTTTTCATATGAATTAAAATGCACAGATAAAATGCAACAACTTACAGAAAATGACATCAAAATTCACAAAAATTGTAAAATAATAAAGAAATTATTTTTTTGTTTGAATTTCTGGGAATAATTTGCTTTGGGCAAAAATCACGTGCTCACAATGAACAATACGAAATGGAGTCACATCAATCATAGAATAAGACTCACGGGCATGCTTGACACCGACATATAGATACTCATCACTATACCTATACGTCGTACTCAACAATTAACACATAGAAAATAAGACACAACTCCTAATCCCTCAAGCTAAGGTTAGACCAAACACTTACCTCAATTCCATGAACATAATTCAAGCCTCTACTACCGCTTTACCTATTATTTCCACCACTAATTCGCTTGTATCTAGCCACAAATTACTTAACGATATCAATAAATGCTAAATGAATCAATTCTAATACAGGAAAATAAGTTTTCTAAAGATTTCCCCAAAAAGTCAAAAATCGACCCCGGGTCCACATGGTCAAAACCCAAGGTTCGAACCAAAACCCGATTACCCGTTCACCCATGAACTAAAATATATAATTTATTTTGAAATCGGACCTCAAATCGAGGTCCAAATCCCCAAAATTTGAAAATCTTAAGTTCTACCCAAAACACCCAATTTTCCCATGAAAACCCTTGATTTTGAATTGAAATCATGTGAAAAGATGTTATAGATTGACGAAAATGAGTTAAAAATGACTTACAATCGATTTGGAGAAGAACTTTTCTTTGGAAAATCGCCCAAGAGAGCTTAGGGTTTGAGGGAGTTTGAAAAATGAAGAAATTTTTGTCTAGGTTTGCTTTTACACAGGCTCAGATATTGCATCTGCGATGTCATGTTCGCAAATGCGAACTCGAAATTGCGGCCAAGGTTTTGCAATTGAGAAGGAAGGCCTGCCCTGTTAACTTCGCAAATGCGAACGACCGTTCGCAATTGCGGACACTGTTAAAGTCGCTTTTTCGGCTGGAGCTTCACAAATGCGAAGGTCAACCCCCTTGCACAGTCATCGCAAATGCGAGCTAGCATTTGCGAGCCAGGATTCGCAATTGCGAAGCCTGCAGACCTGCAATACACCAATAGTTTTCCTAAGTCCATTTCACTATGTGGACTATCCAAAACTCACCCGAGCCCTCGGGGATCCAAATCAAACATGCATGCAAGTCCAAAAACATCATACGGACTTGCTCATGCATTCAAATCATCAAAATAGCATCAACAACTATGAATTAAACCTCAAATTCATAGAATCACTCAAGAACATCAAAATTTCTATTTTCTCAAATAAAGGTCCGATTTATACTAAACAAACTCCGATTCTTACCAAACTTCACAGATTCAACTTAATTATTATTTCAAAAATTTGTACCGGGATCCGAAACCAAGATACAGTCCTGATAACATCAAGAAATTACATCAATTCACTTCTAAAAGCCTTTATATTTTCCAGAAAATAATTTTCTTTAAAAATTCATTTCTCGAGCTTGGGACCTCGGAATTCGATTCTGGGCATACACCCAAGTCCCATATTTTACTACGGACTCTACGAGACCATCAAATCATAGGTCCGGGTCCGTTTACCAAGAATGTTGACCAAAGTCAACTTTAACCAATTTTAAAAGTTAATTTCCTTATTTTACTTAGTTTTCTAATAAAAGCTTTTCGGAAACGCGCTCAAATAGTGCACGTAAATCGAGGTGAGGCAAAGAGAGGTTTTTAAGGCATTGGAACACAGAATTTACTTGCAACACAAGTGATGACCTTTTGGGTCATCACATTCTCCACCTCTAAAACAATCGCTAGTCCTCGAACGGACATAAGAAAAGTAACTGAGTCGAAGAAAATATGGGGATATCGGCTCCGCATATCGGACTCGGACTCCCAGGTAGCTGCCTCGGCAGGTTGACCTCTCCACTGAACACAAACAGAAGGGAAACTCTTCGATCTCAACTAACGAACCTGCCAGTCTAGAATAGCTACCGGCTCCTCCTCATATGACAAGTCCTTGTCCAACTGGACAGTGATGAAGTCTACCACGTGGAATGAATCGCCGTGATACTTTCAAAGCATGGACACATGAAACACTGGATGCACGGCTGATAAACTCGGCGGCAATGCAAGTCTGTAAGCCATCTCTCCCACTTGATCAGGAATCTCAAATGGGCAATGAATCTAGGGATAAGCTTGCCCCTTTTCCCAAATCTCATCACGCGCTTCATAGGCGACAACCGAAGAAACACTCGCTTACCGACCATGAATGCCACATCACGAACCTTACGGTCGGTATAATTCTTTTATCTGGACTGAGCTGTACGAAGCCTATCCTAAATAATCTTAACCTTGTCCAAGGCATCCTGTACTTGATCCGTACCCAACAACCGAGACTCTCCCGACTCAAACCACCCAACCGGTGACCGACACCATCTACCATATAAAGCCTCATAAGGAGCCATCTGGATGCTCGACTGGTAGCTGTTGTTGGAGGTAAACTCCGCTAAAGGCAAGAACTGATCCCACGAGCCTCCAAAGTCAATGAAAAAAGCTCAGAGCATATCCTCCAAAATCTGAATAGTACGCTTGGACTGCTCGTTCGTCTAAGGATGAAATGATGTGCTCAACTCGACCCGTGTGCCCAAATCACGCTGAACTGCCCTCCATAAATGTGAGGTAAACTACGTACCTCAGTCAGAAATGATAGACACAGGCACACCATGAAGACAAACAATCTCCCAGATATAGATCTCGGCTAACCTCTTAGAAGAACAGGAAACCGCCACAGGAATAAAATGTGCTGACTTGGTCAGCCTATCAACAATAACCCACACTGCATCGAACTTCCTATGAGTCTGTGGAAGTCCAACAACGAAGTCCATAGTGATATGCTCCCACTTCCACTCAAGAATCTCAATCTTCTGGAACAAACCACCAGGTCTCTAATGCTCGTACTTTACCTACTGACAATTCAAACACCACGAGTGATTGTACAAGCTAATACATAGCTGGGATCATAAACATCCAACCTCATGAATTGATTGGCCAAATCCTAAACATCCAAAACAAGCGGTTTCTCACCAACCGGAATATATGCAAGACTGCCCATACTGGCTGACTTTCTACTTAAAGCATCGGCCACCACATTGGCCTTCCCCGGATGATATAAGATGGTAATATCATAGTCTTTCAATAGCTCCAACCACCTTCTCCGCCTCAAATTTATCTCCTTCTACTTGAACAAATACTGTAGACTCTTGTGATCCGTGAACACCTCAAATGACATGCCATATAAATAGTGCCTCTAAATCTTCAGCGCGTGAACAATGGCTGCTAACTCCAAATCATGAACTGGATAATTCTTCTCATGAATCTTCAACTGTCGCGAAGCATAAACAATGACCTTGCCATCCTACATCAACACCACACCAAGTCTAATACGAGATGCGTCACAATAAACTATATATGGCCCTGAACTTGTGGGCAAAACCAACACCGGTGCCGTAGTCAAATCTGTCTTAAGCTTCTGAAAGCTCGCCTCACACTCGTCTGACCACCTGAACTGGGCACCCTTCTGGGTCAATCTGGTCATCAGGGCTGCAATGGATGAAAACTCCTCCACAAACCGATAGTAATAGCCCGCCAAACCCAAGAAACTCCAAAGCTCTGTAGCTGACGCGGGTCTAGGCTAGTTCTTGACTGCCTCTATATTCTTCGGATCCACCTAAATACCCTCTGCTGAAACAACGTGACCCAAGAATGCAACTGAACTCAACCAGAACTCACACTTCGAAAACTTAGCATACAACTGACTATCTCTCAAAGTCTAAAGAACAACCCTCAAATGGTGCTCATGCTCCTCCCGGCTGCGGGAATAGATCAAAATATCATCAATGAAGACTATCAAGAATGAATCAAAGTAAGTCTTGAATACTCGGTTCATCAAATATATGAAAGTTGTTGGGGCATTGGTCAATCCGAATGACATCACCAAGAACTCATAATGTCCATACCGAGTGCGAAAAGCTATCTTAGGGACATCAGATGCCCTAATCCTCAATTGATGGTAGCCATATCTCAAGTCAATCTTCGAAAACACTTTGGCACCCTGAAGCTGATAAAACAAATCATCAATCTTCGGCAATGGATACTTGTTCTTGATTATAACCTTGTTCAACTGCCGAGTGCGAAAAGCTATCTTAGGGACATCAGATGCCCTAATCCTCAATTGATGGTAGCCATATCTCAAGTCAATCTTCGAAAACACTTTGGCACCCTGAAGCTGATAAAACAAATCATCAATCTTCGGCAATGGATACTTGTTCTTGATTATAACCTTGTTCAACTGCCGGTAATCTATACACATCCTCATCGATCTGTCCTTCTTCTTAACAAACAACACCGACGCACCCCAAGGCGAGACACTAGGTCTAATAAAACCTTTATCAAGCAAGTCTTGCAACTGCTCCTTTAATTCTTTCATCTCAGGTAGGGCCATACGATATGGCGGTATAGAAATGGGCTGAGTGCCTGGAGCCAAACCAATGCAAAAGTCAATATCCCTATCGGGTGGCATACCCGACAGGTCTGAAGGAAATACCTCAGGAAACTCATGAACAACAGACACTGAATCCATAGAAGGAACCTTAGCACTGGAATTATGGACATATGCCAAATAGGCCAAACACCCTTTATCCACTCTAAATGAGGTAAACCCGGCAAGGCTAAGGTCACAATCTTGGCATGACCGTCCAAGATAGCGTGGTAAGGTGATAACCAGTCCATCCATAATATGACATCACAATCAACCATATCCAAAAGTAACAAATCTACTCGAGTCTCAAGACCCCTAATCACAACTATACATGAACGATGGACACGCTCTACCACAATAGAATCACCTACCAGTGTAGACATATATACATGAGCACTCAAGGAATCACTAGGCATGACCAGAAATGGTGCAAAATAAGATGACACATAAGAGTATGTAGATCCTGGATCAAATAGAACTGAAGCATCTCTACTAAAAACCAGAACAGTACCTGTGATAACTGCATAGGAGGCCTCAGCCTTAGGCCTGGCTGGAAGAGCATAACATCGGGATTGGGCCCCACCACTCTGAACTACATCTCTAGGACCGCCTCCTACTGGTTGGCCTCCACCTCTAGTGGCCTGACCTCCACCTCTAATACCTCTACCTCCACCTCTAACTAGCTAGGCGGGCAGTGGAACACTTGGTGCCTGAATCATGGCACGGGAACCCTGATACTGAGAGCTGCTCGGTGCTCGAGGGCAAAATCTAGCAATATGCCTCGTATCGCCACAAGTATAACAAGCCCTCGGCTATTGAGACTACTGACCCTGACGACCTGAATAACCACTCTGAAAGCTCTGGAGTGGAGGTGCACTGATAGGACCTGAAGGTGCACTGTAGGGCAACTGATCCGAATACTACATATGAGAACCACGACCACCTGGAGCACCATGAGAAGCCTGAAGTTCTGAATGAATCAGCTTGGAAAAATGGCCCTTACAAAAAGAATCTCTGCCTCTAGATGAGGCACCACTGAACCTGCCCGAATGACGAGGCCTCTTGTCAGACCCCTGACCACTCCCCTGTGATAGAACCATCTCAACTCTCCTGGCCATATTGGCCGCATCCTAAAAAGAAATCTTGCTCCCCATTTCCTTAGCCATCTGCAATCGAATAGGATGAACAAATCCCTCAATGAACCTCCTCACACACTCTCTTTCTCAGTGGGAAGTATAAGAAGAGCATGGCGGGTCAAGTCAATAAATCTGGTCTCGTACTAAGTAACAATCATAGAACCCTGTTGGAGACGCTCAAACTGCCTCCGATAGTTCTCCCTCTGAGTGATAGGAAGAAACTTCTCCAAAAATAGCTGAGAAAACTGATCCCAAGTCAAAGCCGGTGACCCAGCTGGTCTAGCCAAGCAATAATCTCTCCACCAGGTCTTGACGGATCCAAACAAATGAAAAGTAGCAAAGTCGACCCTATTGGTATCCACTATCCCCATGTTCCGTAGAACCTCATGACAGCTGTCCAAATAATCCTGGGGATCCTCAAAAGATGTACCACCAAAAGTAGTAGTAAAGAGCTTGGTGAACCTATCCAACCTCCACAAGGCATCAGCAGACATAGCTGGCCCCTCTCTAGTCTGTGCCACACCACTAAGCTGAACTACCCCAACTGGCTAAGCTGCTAGAGTCTGAAACTGGGGAGCCATCTGCTCCAAAGTGCAAGTAGCAGGAGTATGGGCTCCTCCTTCAGCCTTAGAGACAGCTGGTGCTACAAGAAGTAAGCCTGCCTAGGCTACACTCTCCATAAGGCCCACTAGATGGACTAAAGCATCCTAAAGTACCAGGGTGACGATGAACCCCTCTGGGACCTGAACTGGTCTTGTTGGAACTGTCGGGGATGGAACCTCATCGTCAAACTCAACCTCAGGCTCCGCCGCTGCTATTGTTGCTCGAGCTCTGGGCTGAGCCCTATCTCTGCCTCGGGCCCAAGCACGGCCTCGGCCTCTGCCCCTCGCAGGAGCTGCTACTAGGGACTTGGGCTACTGATCAGCTGATTAAGCGGTGCATGTTCTCACCATATGCGAAAGAATAGAGTGGAAGTTCAATTAGCAATGAGAAATCAAGTCACACGACAGGAAAGAATAGATGTGAGGTTTTTCCTAACTCTGTAGCCTCTAGGGGATAAATACAAACGTCTCCGTACCGATCCCTCAGACTCTACTAAGCTTGTCCGTGAATTGTGAGACTTAGGCAACCTAGAGCTCTGATACCAACTTGTCACGATCCGGATTTCCCACCCTCGGGATTCGTGATGGCGCCTACTCATGAAAGCTAGGCAAGCTAAGTATTATAGATTCATTAACCTTTTTGCTTAGCCTTTTTAAAATTGCAATATAATAGGTGATCAACATCGAAATAATTATAATAAACAGAAATGCGGAAGACGAAAACTAATAGTTCAATCATATACTAGTGCAGAATCTAACATATAACTCTACCCAGAATTTGGTGTCACAATGTCACAGACCATCTACGAATACTACAAATAGTGGTCTGAAAGATAAATACAAAGTTGTCTCTGAAATATATAAAAGAAACAGATTGGAAAGATAGAAGGAGACGCTAAGGCCTGCGGACGCCTGCAGGACTACCTCGGGTCTCCGCCACTGGACTGAAGGCAGCAACCTCACTGTGGTCCAAGAGCTGCTCCGGGATCTGCACATAGTGTAGAGTGTAGTATCAGCACAACCGACCCCATGTGCTGGTAAGTGCCTAGCCTAACCTCGGCGAAGTAGTGACAAGGCTAGGACAAGACTACCAAATAAACCTGTGTAGTTATATCATATACAACAAGTAATAATGACAGAAACTAGTAGTTAAAGATGGGAAGGGGAAACATGTTGCGGGGAATATCATGTACAAATAAAATTTCAGTAAAGAAGTGAAAGGAACACGAAATTCAACTGTAAGCAAGAATAAGGAAATTCAATGACAAGTGCATGGCATCACCCTTCGTGTTTTTACTCTCATCCTCACCATAAGAATTAATATAATCGGCACGACATCACCCTTCGTACTTTTACCTCACATTATTATGGCACAGAATTATTCTTCGTGCATTATCACTCATATCATGGCACGACATTGTACATCGTGCGGAACGACATCACCCTTCGTGCTTTTACCTCATAATATCGGCACGACATCACCCTTCGTGCATTAATACTCTATCACAAATATCATGCACGATATCACCCTTCGTGCTTTTACACTCTTCCTTACCCAGACAACAATCACAAAGGAAAACGGGCAAGGGAATCAATAAAATCACAATAGAATCTCGGCAAGGGAACAATAGCATAACAACAATATCTCGGCAAGGAAAATAATATCATGAGTAATAACATCTCGGCAAGGGAGACAATATCATAAACCTCTTCTCTTTTTCACAATTACTTCACAACTCAATTCTCAACTTAAGCCAATGCTTTACAATATTCAATTACTAATAATACTTCCACAAGCCTTGTTCAACAATAGAAATCATCGCATAAAGCATGAACAATACGAAACGGAGTCACATCAATCATAATATAAGACTCACGGGCATGCTTGACACCGACGATATAGATACTCGTCACCACACCTATACGCCGTACTCAACAATTAACACATAGCATAAAACACAACTCCTAATCCCTAAGCTAAGGTTAGACCAAACACTTACCTCAATGCCACGAACACAATTCAAGCCTCAACTACCGCTTTAACTCTTGTTTCCACCACTAATTCGCTTGTATCTAGACACAATTTACTTAACGATATCAATAAATGCTAAATGAATCAATTCTAATGCATGAAAATAGGTTTCTAAAGATTTTCCCAAAAAGTCAAAAATTGATCCCGGGCCCACATGGTCAAAGCTCGAGGTTCGAACCAAAACCCGATTATCCATTCACCCACGAACTCAAATATATAATTTTTTTTGAAATCGGGCCTCAAATCGAGGTCCAAATCCCCAAAATTTAAAAATCTTAAGTTCTACCCAAAACACCTAATTTTCCCGTGAAAACCCTTGATTTTGAATTGAAATCATATGAAAAGCTGTTATAGATTGACAAAAATGAGTTAGAAATGACTTACAATCGATTTGGAGAAGAACTTTTCTTTTGAAAATCGCCCAAGAGAGCTTAGGGTTTGAGGAAGTTTGAAAAATGAAGAAAATTTTGTCTAAATTTGATTTTACACAGGCGCAGATATCGCATTTGCGATGTCATGTTTGCAAATGCGAACTCGCAATTGCGGCCAAGGCTTCGCAATTGCGAAGGAAGACTTGCCCTGTTAATTTCGCAAATGCGAACGACCGTTCACAATTGCGAACACTGTTGGAGTCGCTTTTGCGACTGGAGTTCGCAAATGCGAAGATCACCCCCTACCTAGTCATCGCAAATGCGAGCTTGCATTTGCGAGCCAGGCTTCGCAATTTCGAAGCCTGCAGACCTGCAATACACCAACAATTTTCCTATGTCCAATTTCACTCGGTGGCCTATCCAAAACTCACCCGAGCCCTCGGGGCTCCAAACCAAACATGCACGCAAGTCCAAAAATATCATACGGACTTGCTCGTGCAATCAAATAATCAAAATAACATCAAAAACTATGAGTTAAACCTCAAATTCGTGGAATCACTTAAGAACATCAAAATTTTCATTTTCTCAAATAAAGGTCCGATTTATACTAAACGAACTCCGATTCTTACCAAACTTCACAGATTCAACTTAATTATTATTTCAAACTTGTACCAGGCTCCGAAACCAAGATACGGGCCCGATAACATCAAGAAATTACATCAATTCACTTCTAAAAGCCTTTATATTTTCCAGAAAATAATTTTCTTTAAAAATTTATTTCTCGAGCTTGGGATCTCGAAATTCGATTCTAGGCATATGCCCAAGTCCATATTTTATTACAGACCTTACGAGACCCTCGGATCACGGGTACGAGTCCGTTTACCAAGAATGTTGACCAATGTCAACTTTAACCAATTTTAAAAGTCAATTTCCTTTTTTTACTTAGTTTTCACATAAAAGCTTTTCGGAAACACACCCGAACTGTGCACGTGAATTGCGGTAAGGCAAGGAGAAGTTTTTAAGGGCTCGAAATATAGAATTTACTTGCAACACAAGTGATGACCTTTTGGGTCATCATAAATTTGTACTATCAGTCCTTGAGGAATGTGTACGATTTAGATAATTCCTTTTGTTTAATTGTCTTATTAATATTATTGGAATTGGATAGTTATTAGTTGGCTTACCTAGTGGGTTGTGTTATATGCCATCACGACTAGTGGATTTTGGGTCGCGACACTACAATTTTGGGTCGCGACACTGCGAATAAATTATGGGCACAATTTAATCTCAGGGTTTAACAACAGCCTCTTATGTCTTTCCATTTAACTTTATGAAAGTATAGCCACAATCAGGATTCCCCTATCTCCTTTCACTAATAGTATTACCCGCAAAAGCTGAAATTGGTAGGAAGAGTAATTAGTTTGGTTGGTAGAAAAATTAATGGGTAGGTAAGGGTAATTAGTTTAGTTTTTATGGGTAAATTTATAAAACTTCCTTCATAATAAGCTGTCTCATTTATTTTCCAAAGCGTATAATCAAATAAATTAATGTTGGGCCAAATACTGAATAATATACCGTCCTAGCCAAGAATGCGGATATTTGTCTTAGATAGAGACATAAATAAAAATGGCAAGATCGTGGCTTGACCTAACTGTTTGAACAAAAAGTTTAAGACTCTTTTTCCAACTTCAATTATCAATAACAAAGAAGGTAAATCTTAGCCAAACATAATTAACTTCAGATCTAAATGTATACAATGGGAAATAACGAAGGGTAGGAACATCTCATATCTATCAATGTCATAATCTTATATCAAATACGAGAAAAATGGGTTTACATTCTATGCAAAAAAGAATTGCAAGTGAAAGAGTAGAGAGGAAAAAGTGAAGCGATTGTCCATCCGTGAGAAATTCTCCCCCCTTCTTCCTTTAAGCTTACCCCCATGAGCTTGTCCCCATATATATATAGTTCCTAGAACTTTTATTCAATGGTCTTTGACCAACATGCTTTTCTGCAATTGTCCCCTTTGTCATTGCTTGAACGCAATATTGGCTTGACGTGTGCTTTCGATGATTTGACCCCGAGGACGACCGAAGTGTTCTTTGCTATTTCGCCATCTGGGCGGAATCCCGGCTTGGTCGATCCCCTATCATTCCTATTCTCGGCGACCACTATGGTTAGATTTTGACCCATACAGTTAGTCCCTCCGTCTGTCGGGGTCGCCTCTTAGCATGTTCGAAGAGCAGACAATGTCGACTCGAAAGTTAGGAGTAATCTGAATGTTTACGCCTTGAGCGAGGTTTTTAGATCGAGGTGATGGCATGATGCTTCAACGATACCCTTGGACCATCACATTCGTTTGGAGTTGAATCGTTGTGTTAATTCGAAATGTTGCTTGTAGTTACTCTCATTATGACGCACGTTCCTTATGGGTTGAATCGTTTCTTGTGCCCTATCAATTTTGATTGGTGACTCTCCGATTTCTTGCTTGGGGAATTTCTATTCCTATAAATAGGGGGAACACACCATTCTATTGCTACACTTTTCAATCTACCAGAGAATTTAACTAGTCTTTACCTTCTTCGATACCTTAAATTTTTAGTTCACTCTCCTGTTAGTCAAAAACTGACGTCATCATCTTCCCTCTTACTTCCCCCTTCTCATTAACCCTGTTCAATCGAGATAAATGGCTGATACTTCTTCCCGCGCTGACAGACTTGCCAAAGTTCTGGTGCCGTAAAATGACACTCTCACTCCCGGAGGAGTGTAGATGGAGGAAGATGAGGGGGTTCCAACTGCGGCCGAAATATTGCCCCGTTTGGGCTAAGCCATGGATCAATTTTAATAGCCCTGCCGGAGAGGAACCGGTGCCTGTTTCTTCTGTTATGGATGAAGCGGCAATTGCAGAGCTTAAGACCAAATGGGGGATTCCGCACCATGTTGAGATGTTGCCGGCGGTGGGAGACGATATTATTCATTTTGATCGCCCAGGATATTGGGTGTTCTACGCATATCCTTTTATTGTCGGGTATACACTTCTCTACCTTCCTTGGTGGTAGACTTCTGCCATTTCTACGAGGTATGCCCAGCTTAACTGTCGTCATACGTATACAAACTGTTCCTCATGCTGCTCAAGTTCGCGAAGATTGCTGGTCGGGAGATCACTCTGAGGCATATGCTCAAAATTTTTGCCCCTCAACTTATTTGAGGTACGATGATCCACATGTGCCATCGAGGAATGGGGAGTCTGGTGGTGAAGATGGACGATAGAACAAATTGTCATTTCTACCAAAGCTATTTTTATGTGCGGACCGAGCACCTTGTGACGGACTCTGCAAGGTTCTTAAGAGGTGAAACTTCTCCTATCGGAGTGATGGTCGACCGTTTTTCTTTAGGCAGTATTGTTAAATCATTTTTACGTTTGCATCCGAGAGACTACCCCCTACGCCTATTGACGATATCTGTGAATGGGTAAATGCCATTCTTCCTCATACGGCGGGGGTTCGCGAATGGGCGTCCTTCTATGAGAAATACGGGCGTAACCCCTTACTGGTAAGTCGACTAGCTGCAACTTTTATTTTTTGCCTTACAATTTGACCTCGTTGCTTATATGACCATTACTGTTAACAGGGAGAGTTCAGAGGACAAGGGCTCCTCCGCTCGCATTTTGTCGACTAACGTCTTCTGCTTGGCCTGCACTGAGGTCTACTGCCCGACCTATATCGAGGGCTACTCAAGTTAAGCCTACGATCGGGTCGTGTGCATGGAAATTGTTCCCCAATCTGGGACTCTTATTCCTACTGCCCGCTCAACGGATGAAACTTCCCGTGCTGAGGACGGGGAGGGTCCGTCGAAGAGACGATGAGTGGAGTCCTAAATAGGTTTTTTAACCATAGTATATTCAGAGGGCGACCTTCCCTTGATGGTGTCTGAAATGTGCGGTGGTGTTCCCGTCCACGGAGGTAAACCTGGCGATCGAGACCGACCCGACGATAGAGACTTCGGCTGCTATGCTTGATCAACAAACTACTACGATGGGAAGTCGGGGTCTCGAGGCCACTGTTGCCACTTTGGGCAGGCCTTCATCTTCCGGACCGAGTCATGCTTCTTCTTCAGCCGCAGAAAGGGGAAAGGGTATCGTGGTCGACGATATTGAGTCTGAATCTGATCTTGATCCTGATGATGTTAGAATATTCGAGGAGGGCCTTACCCGCACGGTGGTAAAGGCGGGAGGTCCGTCCTGTATACTTGAGATTCCGTTGGAAATTAACCTTCTGCGGGACACGGAGGACTTGATACTGCAGTTTTACCTTTTGTGCTCTGCCGCAGAGTGTGAGGCTCTTCGGGACGTCCGTGATGTTGAGTCGATGCATGAAGTGGCTGCTATGGACCTGAGGGTAAGTTTCTCCTCTTTCGTTTTTGGCAACCTTGACCTTTACCGACTCTTTTCATCTTTTTTGGGCTTTTAGTCGTATATGCTGGAGATGGAAAGTGCTTGCAGGGCCGACACTTAGGCCAAAAATTTTCTGTTGATGTTGGAGAAGTATCGGTGTTACCTCAATAAGTGCCGTGAGATGCACGAATGGCTCAGGGCGAACGACGGTAATTAATCTCTTGGCAAGGAACTGGAGAAGAGGGATCAGGAGCTAATGTAGGCTATTTGCAGGAATAACGAGCTCGAGGATCTACTTCGTGTAAAGGACGAAGAACTTGAGTTGGGAAAAGGGGTCACCGTAGAGTGTGAGCATCTTCATGTGAAGTTGTTGTCGTTGCAGTCCGAGTTGGATCACTATGCCATCAGAGTTGAGGCTTTGAGTGCAGAGTGGATGGGGAAATTAATCAAGCTGGAGAGAAAGGTCTTCGAGTTGGAGAGTGCCTAGAGTGCCTGGGTGTCAGCTTCACCGAGGGCGGCGGAGTTGGAGGACACTATCTGCATCCTTCAATCCGAGCAGGAGTTCAAAAGGGCGATGACCACACTGAGGGAGGCGAGGGTTGAAGAGCGCATTGGCGAAATTGATCAGGAAGCTTCAAACTTAGGAGATCGAGTTGCCGCTCTTGAGGCCGAAAAGGCACAATTGTTGGCCCAAGTCAAATCTGCACCCGCCGATGTCCCTTGCCACTTGCACGAGCTTTGGGTCCATGCCGAAGCCCAGCGGGACATATACAAGAGTTTGTGGGAGGCGGGTAATATTTCTGAGGCCGCTTATGAAGGGGATCGGGCGAAGGCACGAGAGGCTCATGTTAACTATGGCTACGATCTTGCGACACCGGAGGCCGGCGAGGATGTTGATGCTGAGGAGGAGTTTCCTGGAGATGGTGATGGGGAGGACGGTGGTGATGACGCCGAGTGAAAAATTGTTACCTTAGTCTGCTTTTTAGCCTTGTCTTTTCTTTCTGTTTTTTGAACTTGTCCAATTTTGGCCATGTATAATCTGCGACCATTTGCATAACTGTTTAAATAAAAGGTCTTTTCGTCATTGTATATCCTTTGTATTTCTCTCCCTTCCCCTTGCTTTACACATTTTGTTTTTTGCTTTGGGGTAGACTTTCGGATTTTTGTATGGTGAATTTTTGACTTTTTAGGGAAGCCAATTTTAGCCGGAATGAGTAGGATTTTGTCGCGTGATTTCGAATGAGTGTCTTCGGATTCACATATTCGAACAAGGTTGACATTTGACATTTTGCTTTAAGCAGATTCATCTTTAACTCAAACGAGGTTGTATTTGGATTTGTCGTTTTGGACAAATTCAGTCTTGACTTGAGTCATTCGAGGGGGATTGAACTGTTGTTGATTTAGGTGAAGTCGCTTTTTTCATATATATATTCGAGCGAGGTCGAACTTGGGGCTTGTAGAAAAATCAATTAATTAGTAAGTCAAACAAAATGTTTGACGACGACCGATGGCTGCAAAAGGCGTTATTGATAGTAAGACTGGGAGGTTAGTCTATATAATTCGAGCGAGGTCGAACTCTTCTTTTTGTGATGGTCTTTTGCTGTAGGGGTGTGACTTCGAGCTATTGTCAAAGTGTTAACCCATTATGACTCGAACGAGGTCGAACCTTTTTCTTTGGTGATGGCTCTTGGCCGTAGGGGTGTTATTTCGAGTTGATGTCGAAATGTTAACCCGTTGTAAATGATTCAAGCGAGGTTGAATTTTTAATTCGGCTATGGCCTTTAGACGTAGGGGTGTTATTTCGAGCTGATGTCGAAATGTTAACCCGTTATGATTTGAACAAGTCGAATTCTTCTCTTCCCCTTTTTTTGATGGCTCTTGGCCGTGGGGGCGTTATTTCGAGCTGATGTCAAAATATTAATCCGTTGTGATTTGAACAAGGTCAAATTCTTCTCTTTGGCGATGGCCTTTGGCCGTAGAGGTGTTATTTTGAGTTGCTCGTAATGTTAACCCGTTATGATTTGAACAAGGTCGAATTCTTCTCTTCCCCTTTTTTGTGATGGATCTTGACCGTGGGGGCAGTATCTCGAGCACATGTAGAAATGTTAATCCCTTCTGATTCGAACAAGGTAAAATTCTTCTCTTCGGTGATGGCCCTTAGCCATAGGGGTGTTATTTCGAGTTCCTCAAAATGTTAACCCGTTATGTCATTATCAGATTTTGGCGCATCATAGGCTACCATACTATCTGTAGACATTGGAGAAAATCTTGGCATACTCGTTTGCTTTTTTTTTTTGGAAGGGTTTCGGGCGTCCCCTAGGGGAGTCCCAGTTTTGCTTAACCTCTGCGTTTCCTGGGTGAGTCCCAATTCGCTTAATTTCTGCGTTTCCTGGGTAAGTCCTAGTTTGCTTAATTTTGTTTGCATTGGAGAGCATGATGATAGGGAATATAAAACATTGTTGTTTCGCTAACTGGGGGGGGGTAGCGTATGCATTCGTTTCATGCATATATTAGAATTTCCCTGTATATAGTCCCTTCATCGTTCGGTCTGGAGAGCTCGTCGGTAGGCGAGGCGATGAATTATGTAACGACCCGATCGGTCATTTTGAGCTTTTGCACATTGCTCGCTAGTTCTCGGGCATGACTAGCCCCGTGTGATGTATTATGACTTATGTAAATCGGCGGTTTTGGTTTTTAGGGTAATCGGAATGAATTTAGAAGAACAGTTCTCAATTTGAAGCTAAAAATTTGAAAGGTTTGACCAAGTTTTGACATCTTAGTATATGATCTCGGATCGGAATTTTTATGATTTGGTTAGCTCCGTTAGGTGATTTGGGACTTAGAAGCGTGATCGGAATGTGTTTTGGAGGTCCGGAGTAGATTTAGGCTTGAATTGGCAAAATTGAAATTTTGGCATTTTTCGGTTTATAGGCAAGATTTTGATATAGGGGTCAGAATGGAATTCCGGAAGTTGAAGTAGGTCCGTTGTGTCATTTGTGACGTGTGTACAAAAGTTCAGGTTATTCGGAGGTGGTTTGATAGACTTTTTGATCAAAAGCGGAATTCAGAAGATTTTTGGAACCTTAGGCTTGAATCCGATGTTATTTGGTTGATTCGATGTTGTTCGAGGTGTTTTGGAGATTGGTGTAAGTTTGTTTAGTGGTATATGACTTGTTCGTGCTTTTGATTGAGATCCCGGGGGCCTCGGGGTGATTTCAGATAGTTGACGAGAAGTTTGGAGTTGTGAATTTGCAGCCAAGCTGCTAAGTTTTCTGTCATAACTGCACCTGCGGTTTGGGGACCGCAGATACGAGCCCGCAGAAGCGGAAGTAAAGTCGCAGATGCTTCCAAGAGAGGTAAAGGCTGGAACCGCAGAAGCAGAACTTTGGGCGCATCTGCGATGGCGCAGGTGCGAGTATATGATCGAAGGTGTGGTGGATGGGAAAATAAGTGGAATCTGTAGATGCGCACCTCGGACCACAGGTGCGATAATTTGACCGCAGATGCGGTTTTGCTGGGTCAGAACATATAAATTTCACCCTTCGCGATTTTGAGTGGGTTTTCACCATATATCATTCGGGAGAAAGCTTTGGAGAGCTAATTGAAGGAGGAATTCAAGAGGGTTTCCTAGAGGTAAGGTACTTGGTCCCTAAATTCGTTTTTATGATGATGATTTTTAAGGTTGTAAGCTTGAATTATATGGGAAAATCAGTAGCAAATTGGAAGTTAGGGCTTGGAAAATGGAGACCTAAATCTAGGGATTTGAAGGGTCATTTGTGGTCGGATTTTGATTTATTTGATATGTATGAACTCGTGAGAGTGTAAAGATTCTAGTTTTGTGATTTTTATCGGATTCTGAGACATGGGCTCGGGGGTCGGGTTTGGCCAATTTCGGGATTTTTATGTAAATTGGTTATTTTCGAGTGGGCCTTGTTCCCTTAGCATATTTTGATGGTATAAATCTGTATTTAGTTAGATTTGGAGCACTTGGAGACCGAGTCGAGAGGCAAGGGCATCGCGGGCTATAGTTTGGACCGGATTGAGGTAAGTAATGGTTGTAAATGTTTGTCCTGAGGGTATGAAACCCAAGATTTCACATCGTTGTGCTACTTTGAGGTGACACACACGCTAGATGACGAGCGTGGGGTCGTGCACCATTGGGGATTGTGACTTAGTCTGTCCCGTATAACTGTTTAACTGTATATTTGATTGAAAACCGTTTGTTATCATCATGTTTGGGATGAATGCCATATTTGGGCCTCATGCCAACTGTTTTTTTACCCTTAGGGGATTTTTTCTACTATTCCTTACTGTTTTGACTTCATATTTGTACTCAGTCATGTTGTATTCTACTATTTTCATAACCCAACATATTTACTCTGTTTTGACATCTTAAATGATATTTTGGGTTGAGCATCATATTTTACTGTGCCCGAGTGGCTTTGTGAGATTCTGACTGAGTAAGGCCGAGGGCTTGTGTTGTGAGGATATTATGGGATCAGGCTGCACACTACAACGGTATGGTACTGAATCATGATTTTGAGGCTGAGGTCCTGAGTTTTATGCCACGAGGTAGCTTGATATGAGGCCAAGAGCCTATTTGATTATGCCACGAGATGGCTTGTTATTGCGCTTGGGCCGTTAGAGACCCCTCCCGGAGTCTGTACACCCCCAGTGAGTGCGAGTACCCAATGTGAGATGTGATATAGCTCGAAGGGCTGTTCACTTTTCTACCATTTTACTCACAGTTTTATCACTCGTATGAAACTATTTAAAGTTGTTTTAAAAGGTTTTTACCAAAACTGAGCATGAGTTTACAAAGTAAATGATTTCTGTACTGTGTTGGAAATATCTTGCATTTGTTGTAGCGTTTTGACGTGGCTTACGTGTTTTCTTACTGCTCAGCTTTCATTTACTTTTATTACTTACTGAGTTGGTGTACTCACATTACTCCATGCACCTTGAGTGTAGATTCAGGAAATTCTGAACCCGGTAGCGGGTGTTGATTGCTTAGTGGTAGAGCTATCGGAGTTAGCAAGGTAGCTGCCCAACGTTTGCAGCATTACTTTTCTCCCTCTTGTCTTCCTTATATTGTATTTAGGATATTTTTAGACTCTTCGTTGTATTCAGACCTTAGTAGATGCTCGTGACTTATGACACCCCGATGTCGGGCTTGTGTATTTATTCCGCACTGTTCATTTAGACTTACCTTATGAGATATCTGATTAATTAAAGGCTTTAAAAATGATGGTTATTGATTAAATGGTTAATTCAAGAGTTGTGTCAGCTGGCCTAGTTTCACGATAGGCGCCATCACGACCGAGTCGGTTTTAGGGTCGTGACAAGCTGGTATCATAGCCTAGGTTACATAGGTCTCACGAGTCATGAGCAGGTTTTGTAGAGTGTCGCGGATCGGTACAAAGACGTCTATACTTATCCTTGGGAGACTGCAGAACATTTAGGAAATTCCGCATTCTTGAATTCTTATCGTGCGTCCTTGATTCAGCTTGAAATGTAACTTTTTGAATTCCTTCCACGCATTCATATGCGCGCATGAACGCTTAGTATCAGATGTGCATCGATGTCTTGTGATTCCCTGATCGAGGGGCAAGATGTGATCTCTATATGTTGATATTGGGCTAGTTTGGAGGACTTGAAGCCGGGTTTGGCCTATAGCTTGAGCACATAGGCATTAATTGTGTGAGTACGTGCTTTTGGATTTGTATGTCCGATAGCGTCCCTATTAGTGGGAGTGATGACTGGATAGCTATGTGATGAGTATGATGTGATTGCGAGATGTGTACATATGATTTGAACGAGACAAGAAGTGTCTACTTGGGGGTAGTAAGAACTATCCGATGCTTGATTTCCACCGTGATTTGATGTATAGCCCGAGTTGTGGGCGTATTAAAGGACCTTTTCATGTTGCCTAGTTGGGAAGTGAAGTAGATTTCAAGTTGTGATATGAGTTCA
This sequence comes from Nicotiana tabacum, assembly GCF_000715075.1. Lineage (NCBI taxonomy): Eukaryota > Viridiplantae > Streptophyta > Magnoliopsida > Solanales > Solanaceae > Nicotiana > Nicotiana tabacum. The sequence goes on along the minus strand of NC_134084.1, from coordinate 74,210,901 downwards.
AACTCAGGAAGATTAAGTGACTCCGTAATATTTATGACGGTGGAAGGGTATAAAAAGATGTTAGTTTGAGGCAAAGCAGGTGGGTTATCTCCCGCGGAGTGTTCTGAAGTTTGTGTAATCCTTATGTTGTTGTTTGAAGATCTCCTTTACTAGTGAAATAGATGTGTTGCAATTTAAATTTGGGGTTGCTTAAGAGAGTGGGCTTGACTGCTACGAGGGTGAACGCGAGATTTGCAGAAAATTTGAAGTACTAGATGGTTTGTGTTGCACGAGCTTATGAAGGATTGAGTTGAATCTCACTATGGTATTATGGCAGTAACAGAGTATATGCATTGTGAGTTATTGTGTGTTTTGATCTATGGCTTTGATCCAAGTGGGGGAGTCTGCTATTGATTAGTTGATTGCACGGTTATATGCTATGTTGGTTCCAGTTTGAGGCGTACTGGTGAATTAGTTATGGCTTACGGAGGTTGAGACCGAGGATGGCTCGAGTAAAGGAAATTTCAATAAAGGTTATGTTATGCTTTATGGGTGCATGAGAATCATGGAATGACTTGAATTATTATTGGTAAAGGATATATGATACATGGAACAGGAAGTTGCTTGGTTACACTAAGGTGAGGTTACATTCTGCGGTGTCAGAGTGCTAATAGAGCACAGGTCATCCGGTCCGTTGATCGGTCTAATTACAGTTTGAGTAGAGTGGATGATTCTCGAGAATGGTTCTAGTGGGTTCAAGATTTTACATGTAATATTTGGAGATTTTTGAGGTGTATATTTGGCTAGAAACTGAGGTTTGCATTGGAGGGTGTCAAGACTCGTGGTATTTCTATATCATTATGGATTCTACATATCAGTATCAGGAAGGTGAAGGTAATGGCTTTAAATTCGTAGGAAGTCTCTTCAGGGAAAGTATTTCAAATGTGGTGCTTTTAGGGATATTTGAGAGAGTAGTCAGCGGCCTATGAACTGTGGGATGGTGTGGCTTTATGATTGGGTCTCGTGTGGTGAGTTTGGGTCGAGGATAGTGGTGTACTAGCAAGTAAACGTATCAATTTGAAGGTAATTCGGAAGGAACTCAGAGAATTAGGACAGCTTGGCAGTAGGTTGGATCGGCATGATAATGGATACGATTGGTTCTTGGGTGACTATGATGCGGTGGGTTTCTACAAGTGTTTCATGGCAATGCTCTTAGGTTTTGATGGCTTACGTAGCTTGGTTGATTTAGAGGAATTCAGTCCTAACGGTTGGGTTTTGTGCAAATGGGATTCGGAGAGTTCTTGATGGTTGCTACCACAGTTAGACATGTATATTTTCTACGAGCGTGTGGGGCATGGGATTTATAGTGATTTTCTTCTAGATGGGATCAATGAAAAGTTCTTGGCTAGGTGAGTACGTGGTTGCTTGTGGCTCGGAATGGATATGAAGTTATCATGTTTATCCTAAGATGGTATGGTATATGTGGTATGTTGTGTAGGATTGAGATTTGTATGTGTAAAGTCACGGTTCAGTTTTGAAAGGAAGGTCACAAATCCTTAGGTAGCATGGACAGATTTAGATGGCTAGGCAAATGAGATCGCTGATCGATATGGCTTGATGAGGGTATACATTTTAGAAAGGGCGATGTGTTTGAGTTGAGGATACTTCATTAGTATTGCGGCACTCTATGGTTGGATCGGCTGCTGATGTTCGGATTTGCTTGGTGACACAGAAGAATTATAGGAGTACCTTTTATGGGATGATTGGGTATTAGAGGTGTGTTGTGTATTCGGATGGTGGAGTTGGGATCAGATATGGTGATTCACGTGCTATATGGATTTAGAGACTGGGAGTTCTCATAAATAGGTTAGGTCGTGGTTGTGGACCGCATATATCGGTCTTGTGTGGTAACTATTGGAGGTTTGGAGGCCCAAGTAGATCCTTATTACTTAGTATGCTAGATTTTGGTGTGATATTAGGTATGGATTGGTTGTCTCTGTGTCGTGTTATTCTAGGTTGTTGCGCTAAGGCGACGACGTTGGCTATGTCGGGGATGCCACGGATTGAGTGGCGAGGTTCGACAGATTATGTACCCAGTAAGGTGGTTTCATTTTTGAAGACCTAGCGCATGGTTGGGAAGGGTTGTCTTTCTTATTTGGCCTTCATGATGGATGTCAGTGCAGAGACCTCTACCATTGATTCAGTTCTGGTGGTGAGGGATTTTTCGAATGTGTTTCCTACCACTGGGCATGTCACCGGCCAGGGTTGGTGATCTCGGTATTGATTTGGTATCGAGCACCGTATCGTATGGCACTAGTGGAGTTAAAGGAGCAGCTTCAGGAACTCCTTGTCAAGGGGTTCATTGGTAGGCCAATATAGATGTGTGCTCTAACTCGAGTCAGCTTGGTTGACTCTGAGTTGTATTATTAAGGGATGTGTTGATTCAATTGTTATTGAGCTTATTAGTGATTTAGGGAGTTCTATGAGCTACCTTTCCGTGTTGCGAGGCGTTGGGATTTGTTGGTTATAGGCACATGTGGTGCAGTTTTATTAGGGTCTCTCAGTGGAATTCGAGCGGGAAGAGTATTGGGTATAGCTCGACAGATGGTGTATTGGTTGTGTCCTTTCGGGTTTGAGTAATGTTATGTCAATTGCTTCGCCGTGGTTATGATGATTTGCTTTGGTTCTCGACATCAAATTGCACACGGTTGTCAATTTTGAGCATAGTGACTTGAGGTGTTTCATGTGGACCAATGTTTGGATAGGGTCGCGCATTGCAGTGAAGTTATGTAGAGGTATGACCCTTCGGGTTAGATTCGTGTGTTCTATTTCTACGATGTGTGACGGGTTCTCAGCATTTTGTGTGGTGGTACTGGTGAGCTTGCGATACAGCTTTCTCATTTGAGATGTTTTCATGATTTGAGTATGTTCGGATTGTTGCTTGTTGGTGCGCGGATTGCACAAGTTGTGGCTTTAGATTGTATTGATGTGGCATGTTACCAAAGTAGTTGTGTTGGATTAGATGAGATCATTGGGATCCATAATGAATAAAATATATTCAGTTTCAGCGTGTTGGGAGGATAATGTCGATGTTCGGCTCAGAAATTTTCTATGGTCCTTGCCAAGGGAGAAGTTGCTTCAATAATGGTTGATCTGAGGAACGATTATGATTCTGCATGTTTCTTTCATCATTGGCAGTATACGAAAGTGTTAGAATGAGACTTTAATTGGTAAGAGGTGTATTATCAGTATTCGGTTGTTGTGTGCAGCTGTTGTGATTAGAAGTTATCTCTACAAGTGTCTGAGTTATGCGGTATATCTTGTGATTGCATCTAGGGTTGCAGATATGGTTTGTTACAGCTTGTTCGGACTTATTCAGAGTATAGATGTGAGATTCTAATCTTATAGATGATTTCAGATGTGAAAATGTGGTTCTAAGGTTTATGAGCTAGGTTGGATTGTAAAATTTCAGTTACATTGTGTTATCGGACCTATATGAGATAGGGTGACGTGGGATCACCCCCGGGTATGTGCATGGTAAGGTTTCTCAGTGATTGATGGTTTTCGGAACAACTTTGGGCACATTTGAGGACGAACGTATGTCTAAGTGGGGGAGGATGTAACGACCCGACCAGTCATTTTGAGCTTTTTCACTTTGCTCGCTAGTTCTCGGGCATGACTAGCCCCGTGTGATGTATTATGACTTATGTAAATCGTCGGTTTTGGTTTTCAGGGTAATCGGAATGAATTTGGAAGAACAGTTCTCAATTTGAGGCTAAAAATTTGAAAGGTTTGACTTGTTAGTATATGATCTCGGATCGGAATTTTTACGATTTGGTTAGCTCGGTTAGGTGATTTGGGACTTAGGAGCGTGATCAGAATGTGTTTTGAAGGTTCGGAGTAGATTTAGGCTTGAATTGGCAAAATTAAAATTTTAGCATTTTCCGGTTAATAGGCGAGATTTCGATATAGGGGTCGGAATGGAATTCCGGAAGTTGGAGTAGGTCCGTTGTGTCATTTGTGACGTGTATGCAAAATTTCATGTTTGGAACCTTAGGCTAGAATCCGATGTTATTTGGTTGATTCGATGTTGTTTGAGGTGTTTTGGAGATTGGTGTAAGTTTGTTTAGTGGTATATGACTTGTTCCTACTTTTGGTTGAGGTCTCGCGGGCCTCGGGGTGATTTTGGATGGTTGATGGGAAGTTTGGAGTTGCGAATTTGCAGCCAAGTTGCTGAGTTTTCTGTCATAACCGCACCTGCGGCTTGGGGACCGCAGGTGCGAGCCCGCAGAAGCGAAAGTGAAGTCGAAGATGCGGCCAAGATAGGGAAATGCTGGAACCGCAGAAGCGAAACTTTGGGTGCACCTGCGATGGCGCAGGTGCGAGTATATGATCGTAGGTGTGGTGGTTGGGCGGATAAGTGGAATCTGCAGATGCGCACCTCGGACCACATGTGCGATAATTTGACCACAGATGCGGTTTTGCTGGGTTAGAACATATAAATTTCACCCTTCGCGATTTTGAGTGGGTTTTCACCATATTTCATTCGAGAGAAAGCTTTGGAGAGCTAATTGAAGGGGGAATTCAAGAAGGTTTCTTAAAGGTAAGGTCCTTGGTCCCTAAACTCGTTTTTACGATGACTTTTAAGGTTGTAAGCTTGAATTATATGGGAAATCAGTAGCAAATCAGAAGTTAGGGCTTGGAAATTGGAGACCTAAATCTAGGGATTTGAGGGGTCATTTGTGGTCGGATTTTGATGTATTTGATATGTATGAACTCGTGAGAGTGCAAGGATTCTAGTTTTGTGATTTTTATCGGATTTTGAGACATGGCCCCGGGGGTCGGGTTTGGCCAATTTCGGAATTTTTGATGTGAATTGGTTATTTTCGAGTGGGCCTTATTCCCATAGCATATTTTGATGGTATAAATCTATATTTGGTTAAATTTGGATTTAACCAAGCTGCTGAGTTTTTTGTCATAACCGCATCTGCGGCTTGGGGACTACAGGTGCGAGCCCGCATAAGCGGAAGTGAAGTCGCAGATATTGCCAAGAGAGGGAAAGGCTGGAACCGCAGAAGCGAAACTTTGGGCGCAGGTGCGAGTATATGATCGCAAGTGCGATGGCTGGGCGGATAAGTGGAATTCGCATATGCGCACCTAAGACCGCAGGTGCAGGTCCGCAGATGTGGTTTTGCTGGGTCAGAACATATAAATTTCACCCTTCGCGATTTTGAGTGGGTTTTCACCATATTTTATTCGGGAGAAAGCTTTGGAGAGCTAATTAAAGGGGGAATTCAAGAAGGTTTCTTAGAGGTAAGGTCTTTGGTCCCCAAACTCATTTTTATGATGATTTTTAAGGTTGTAAGCTTGAATTATATGGGAAAATCAGTAGCAAATCGGAAGTTAGGGCCTGGAAATTGGAGACCTAAATCTAGGAATTTGAGGGGTCATTTGTGGTCGGATTTTGATGTATTTGATATGTATGAACTCGTGAGAGTGTAAGGATTCTAGTTTTGTAATTTTTATTGGATTTCGAGACGTGGCCCCAGGGGTCGGGTTTGGCCAATTTTGGGATTTTTTTATGTGAATTGGTTATTTTCGAGTGGGCCTTGTTCCCTTAGCATATTTTGATGGTATAAATCTGTATTTGGTTAAATTTGGAGCATTTGGAGACCGAGTCGAGAGGCAAGGGCATCGTGGGCTAGAGTTTGGACCGGTTTGAGGTAAGTAATGATTGAGAATGTTTGTCCTGAGGGTATGAAACCCCGGATTTCACATCGTTGTGCTACTTTGAGGTGACGCACACGCTAGATAACGAGCGTGGGGTCGTGTACAGTTGGGGATTGTGACTTAGTCCGTCCCGTATGACTGTTTAATTGTGTATTTGATTGAAAATTATTTGCTATCATCATGTTTTGGGTTGTATGCCATATTTGGGCCTCGTGCCAATTGTTTGGACCCTTAGGGGATTTTTACTACTATTTCTCACTATTTTGAGTTCATATTTGTACTCAGTCATGCTGTATTCTACTGTTTTCATAACCCAGCCATATTTACTCTGTTTTGACATCGTAAATGATATTTTGGGCTTAGCATCATATTTTACTGTGCCCGAGTGGCTTTGTGAGATTCTGACTGAGTAAGGCCGAGGGCCTGTGTTGTGAGGATATTGTGGGATCAGGCTGCACGCCGCAGCAGTATGGTACTGATTCATGATTTTGAGTCTGAGGGCCTAAGTTGTTTTGCCACGAGGTGGCTTGATATGAGGCCGAGAGCCTATTTGATTATTCCACGAGATGGCTTGTTATTTCCCTTGGGCCGTAAGGGGCCCCTCCCGGAGTCTGTACACCCCCAGTGAGCGCGGGTACCCACTGTGAGATGTGATATAGCCCGAGGGGCTGATGTTGTTCCATGTTATTACCCGAGGGGGCAGTTTATATTATGCCCGAGATGCTGATTATAAGTGATTGTGAGGTAGCCCGAGGGGCTGGTTCTGTTGATATTATGGCCGATGGGTGGTTTATAGTACATGTTTTGCCCGAGGGGCTGTTCACTTTTCTACCATTTTACTCACAGTTTTATCACTCGTATGAAACTATTAAAAGTTGTTTTAAAAGGTTTTTACCGAAACTGAGTATGATTTTACAAAGTAAATGATTTCTGTACTGTGTTGGAAATATCCTGCATTTGTTGTAGCATTTTGACGTGGCTTACGTATTTTTTTACTGCTCAGCTTTCATTTACTTTTATTACTTACTGAGTTGGCGTACTCACATTACTCCTTGCACCTTGAGTGTAGATTCAGGGAATTCTGAACTCGGTAGCAGGTGTTGATTGCTCAGTGGCAGAGCCATCAGAGTTAGCAAGTAGTTGCCCGAAGTTCACAGCACTGCTTTTCTCCCTCTTGTCTTCCTTATATTTTATTTAGGATATTTTTAGACTCTTCGTTGTATTCAGACCTTAGTAGTTGCTCGTAACTTATGACACCCCGATGTCGGACTTGGGTATTTATTCCGCACTGTTCATTTAGACTTACCTTATGAGATATCTGATTAATTAAAGGCTTTAAAAATGATGGTCATTGATTAACTAGTTAATTCGGGAGTTGTGTCGGCTGGCCTAGTTTCATGATAAGCGTCATCATGACCGGGTGGGTTTTAGGGTCATGACAAATTATCCCTTGAACTTGGAGACGTCCTCTTCATCGCCTCGTTAAAAACCTCCTTGAGAAAACCCGATTGGGACAAAACTCGGGTAAGGGAAAAAGAGTACGACTTGAGGGGCGTCATTTTTCAGAAGTTGAAGTGTTTGAGAGGGTGACGTTCCAGTTATTTTGTAGTAGTTTTCCTTCCATTGTTTCTAATTGGAATACCCTTTTGCTTGTTGCCGCTGTGATTTTCTACGGCCCATACCAATTGGTTCCCAATTTTCCTTCTTTTGGGTCTTTGGTCGCTTGTGTTTTGGCCTTGAGGACATAGTCCTCGACTTTGAGTGGTCGTATTTTGGCCTTCTTGTTTTAGTACATTTCTGCTTGTTGTTTCTAGGCTACCATCCTTACATAAGCCATGCCTCTTCGTTCTTCTACTTTATCAAGGTCTTGTTTCCTGTTCTCGTCGCTGTTTGGTCCGCTTTCATTGGAGTATCTCAGGCTAGGTTCTCCGACCTCAACGGGTATAACGGCGTCAGTCCCGTAGACTAATGAATATGACGTTTCACCTGTGCTTGTTTTTGGCGTAGTGCGGTAGGCCCATAATACCTCTTGGTAGCAGTTCCGGCCATAGCCCTTTGGCATTCTCAAGCTTTTTCTTTAGGATATTCAATATTGTTTTGTTGGAGGATTTGACTTGACCGTTACCAATGGGATGGTATGGCATGGAGGGTATTCGCTTGATGCGCCATTTTTTGAAGAACTCGATCGTCTTTTTTCCGGTGAACTAAGGTCCATTATCGCAGCTAATTTCTTTGGGGATGCCGAAGTGGTATATGATGTTTTTCTATATGAATGTGATGACTTCCTGTTCGCGTATTTGGACGAACGCACCTGCTTCCACCTATTTGGAAAAGTGGTCAGTTAAAACCAAAAGGAAATGTGTCTTACCTTGCCCTGCTGGGAGGGGTCCGACGATGTCCATCCCCCATTTGATGAACGACCATAGTGAAGTGGCGGAGTGAAGGAGTTCGCCCGCTTGGTGTATCATGGGTGCGTACTTCTGGCACTGCTCGCATCTTTTGATATAATCCATGACTTCCCTTTTCATAGTAGGCCAGTAGTACCCTACCCGAATGAGGTATCTGACGAGGGCTCGGTTGCCTGTATGGGTACTGCAGTGTCCCCTCGTGTACTTTCTTGAGCATACACCTTATTTGGTTTGACCCTAGGCACTTTGCCAAGGGGCCGCCGGACGTTCTTTTGTAAAGGTCGTGATTTATGAGGTTGTACCTGGCCGCCTGCATTCGAAGCTTTTTGGCTTCCTTTTTGTCTTTAGGGAGTGTTCCCTCCTGCAAATATGTCATGATCCGGTTGTGCCAATCCTAAGTCAAGTTTATAGAACTTACCTCAATTTGGTATATTGACGAGTGGAGGAAGGTGACCACATTCTCCTTGGTTATATTCTTGGTTGCTGCTGCCAGTTTGGCGAGGCCATCTGCTTCGATGTTTTGCGCCCGCGGTATCTAGTCGAGTCGGCATTCATCAAATTCTGGCAGTAGCTTATGGATTTCTGCCCGATATTTCTGTAACCTTTGCTCCTTGATTTGGAAAGTCCCAGTAACTTGGTTAATGACGAGTTGTGAGTCACATCTGAGGACGACTCGTCATGAACCATATTTGAGGGCCAGTTTCAGTCCTGCAATTATGGCCTCATACTCGGCCTCATTGTTAGTCATTTCGGGGCACCGTATGGATTAGAAAATCACTTCGCCTGTTGGGACTTCAAGTACGAGTCCCAGTCCAGATCTCGACATATTAGATGTGCCATCGGTGTAGAGGACCTAGAGGTTGGGTTGCCCAGGGGCGGTGCGAAGTGCTTCCTGCTCGACCTCGAACAATATTTCTGCACTGAAGTCAGTGATGAAGTCGGCGAGTACCTGCGACTTTATCGCTGTTCACGGCTGATATGTTATATCGTGCTTGCTTAATTCTATGGCCCATTTGGCCAATCTTCCCGACAGTTCGGGTTTATGCAGGATGCTCCTGAGGGGGAAAGTCATCACCACTGATATGGGGTGACATTGAAAATATGGTCTATGCTTTCGTGAAGCTATGACCAATGCCAGAGCCAGTTTTTCTAGGTAGGGATACCTCGTTTTAGTGTCAACCAAGGTTTTGCTGATATAATAAATCAAATATTGCATACCTTTATTTTCGCGGACCAAAACTGCGCTTACCGCGACTTTTGAGACGGCTAGGTAAATTATGAGGCATTCACAAGGATCTGCCTTAGCGAGTATTGGCGGCGAGGACAAGTATGCTTTTAGTTTTCTCTGGGCCTCGATACAATCTGAATTCTACTGGAGCATGTTGTCTTTCTTCAGCACATTAAAAAAATTATGGCATCTGTTGGATAACTGGGAGATGAACCTCTACAGGGCGGCTATCCAGCAAGTCAGTTTTTGTACTAGTTTTTTGCTGGTTAATATTTTGGGTATTCCTTCGATGGCCTTGATCTGGCCTAGATTGACCTCGATGCCTCTTTGTGATACCAAGAAATCGAGGAATTTGCTTGAGGTTACACCGAAGGCACATTTTTCGGGATTTAGCTTCATTCCATATCGTCTTAATATGCCGAAGGCCTCTGTAAAGTGGTTGATGTGGTTCTTTTTTCCTTTTGGATTTGACCAACATGTCATCGATGTAAACCTCCATCGTTTTGCCGAGTTGTTCTTTAAACATTTTGGTGACCAACCTTTGATACGTGGCCCCTGCATTCTTTAGCCCGAATTGCATGACTTTGTAACAATACGTTCCTTGATGGTGATGAAAGTAGTTTACTCCTAGCCTTCCTCCTCCATGAGGATATGGTTGTAAACCGAGTAGGCATCCAAAAAGCTTAACAGTTCGTGCCCTGCTGTTGCATCGATAAGTTGGTCGATATGAGGTAGTGGAAAAGAGTCTTTCGGGCATTCTTTGTTCAGATCTCTAAAATCTATGCACATCCACCATTTCCCATTTTTTTTCTTTACCATGACCACATTTGTGACCCATTGGGGATATTTTGATTCATGGATACAACCGTTGGCGAGCAGCTTATCGACTTCAATGTTGACGGCCTCGTTGATAGTGGCATTGAACTTTCTCCTTATTTGCTGCACCGGTGTATAGAGTGGGTCGACATTCAACTTATGCATAGCGATGTCTTTCAGAATACCTGGCATATCTGAATGGGAAAAGGCAAACAGGTCGGCAATGTCAGATAAGAATTTATGAAATATACATGGTTCCGAGAGATTGTGCCCAATTTAAGTCTTTTTTGTGCTGCCGCTATTATTTATTTGGACGGGATCGAGATCTTTTATTGTCGACTCAATATCTTCCACAATATCGGGATCTTTGATAAAGTCTATCAGTGCGCTGGATTTGGTTCCCGACATTGCTGATTGCTATGCTCCCACATTGGCTCCCTCTAGTTGTTGGGTATGCGTGCAGTCCTGGGAGATACGATAGCATTATTGCACAGTACGTTGTTCGCCTCAGAGGTTGAATATTCCCCATGGAGTAGGGAACTTGATCACTTGATAGAGGCTTGACGGGATGGCCCTCATGGCGTGTATCCACGGCCGTCCTATGATGGCGTTGTAAGCTGTATACTTGTCCATGATATGAAATGTTGTTTCCAAGGTGTCTCCCCTAGCTAAGAAGGGCAACAGTATTTCTCCAGAAGTTCGCTCGACTGCATTATTAAAACCTGATAGTGCTATACAACGCGGTATTATCTTATCCTTGAGCCTCATTTGTACGAGGACTCAGGGAATGATAATACATGTGCCGCATCCATCATCCACCGTTATTCTTTTTACATCAGTATCTGAAATATGTAAAGTAATAACAAGAGCATCGTAATGAGGGAAAGTCAAATCGTCGGTATATGACTTATCAAGGATGATACTGTCTTCGAGGTCGTCATACTGTTCATGAGTGATCGACCACTTGAGCTTGTGTGTAGTGGTGAATTTCAAATGGTTGATTGTTGCCCCGTCGCCTCCACCGATGATCATTTGGATAGTGTGAGCGGGAAATGGGGGCTTTGGAGGTCCCTAGGGTTGTTTGCGTCCGCGGGCAAAGTTGGCTCGTCCTCGATCGCTCATTAGTTCTCTCAGGTGTCCCTGGTTCAACATTTTCACTACTTCCTACCACAGACCTATGCAGTATTCGGTCTTGTGACCCCGTTCCTGGTGAAATCACAGAGAGAATTCGACTTCTAAGTATTTGGATCTGATTTCTTCTTTTGCATCCATTGCAACTTATGCCAAGCTTCTCTAGTGCATACACTAGCTCTGAAGGGGAAACACAAAAATTGTGAGCAGATAAGAGTGGAAGAGTCCTTGTGTGACGAGGCAGTGGTGGGACGACTGTTCTGATGTAGGGCTGATGTCTTTCTTGGCCGAGACGGGGACCCAATTGATCCTTTCGACCATTGTTACGACGATCCTTCCTTGATTCTGCTTGAACTGACGTCAACCGTTGGATTGGACCGTTGAGGTTGTCCTCATCGGCTCTTACCTCGGCGCAGTAGGCATTGTGGATTTCTTCCCAGGTGCTAGGAGGATATTTTATGAGTCTGCTCAGTAGCTTTCTGGTTACTCTTGACTAGTTCCTGCTCAACCCATTCTGGAAGGTCGCTACTGTCATCCCCTCCGATACATTTGGTAGGCTCATTCTCACCCTATTAAACCGGGCGAGGAAGTCTCTGAGTCCCTCGCCAGGCGATTTCTAACGGTAAATATATCGTTCACCCTGGCTTCCGCCTTTTTAGCCCCTGCATGAGCGCTGACAAACTTGTCCGCCATTTCCTCGAACGTCGCTATTGACCGCGCCAGCAGTTGTGAGTACCAGGTTAGGGCTCCCCCTATTAGGGTTTTGCCGAATTTTTTTCAGCAGCACTAACGGTACTTGCTCCTTCGAAAAGTCATTGCCCTTCACCGCTGTGGCATAGTGAACGATATGATATTTTGGGTCCGTAGTGGCATTGTATATCTTCATATATGGTGGCATTTTGAAGGTTTTTGGGATGGCATGGGGGGCTGCTCCTTCATTGTACAGTTGTTCAACGAATCAAGCAACGTCTCGTTTCAGTAATAACTTTGGCGCGCCCAGTATTTTGTCGACCCTTTTCTTGATGTTCCTTCATCTGATCATGGAGTGCCTTGTTTTCTTTTTCCATTTCTTCCATTTTCTTTTGAATGGCTGTGGGTGCGTCATTACCTGTATCAACAGTGGCACGAGTGTTGCCTGTTTGGTAGGTATCCTGTTTGCCAGTAGTTGTTATGATATCTACGTGTGTAGTATCTTTGTTCTCCCTTTGGACGAGTTTATCGAGTATGTTATTCAGAGTGCTTGTTAGCCACTCTTCTAGCAGTCTTTTTATTGCTGGTGGTGCGTCCTCTGTTGTTGACATGGGGGCTTTCTTTTCGCGTGAAGCAGTTACGCTCTCGCGGGGGGAGGAGATGCACTCTGCCTGGGTGCAGCATTCGGTGTCGCGTTTTCATCGTTTTCCCTGCCATCTTCGTTGATTGTGTTCAATATGTTGATAGTGACACCTGCTATGGTTTTAAACCTCGCATCTCCTTTTCATGCCATTGTTAGCGGTGCAAACAAGGAAGAGATGTTTTTCTTTTTTATGATCCAGAAAGAACTATAGTTTCAACTAGAAAACTTTTTTGCCAAATTCAATTATCAATAACAAAGAAGGTAAATCTTAGCCAAGTATAATTAACTTCAGATCTAAACGTATACAACGGGAAATAACGAAGGGTAGGAACATCTCAGATCTATCGATGTCATAATCTTATATCAAATACGAGAAAAATGGGTTTACATTCTATGCAAAAAAGAATTGCAAGTGAAAGAGTAGAGAGGAAAAAGTGAAGCGACTGTTCATCTGTGAGAAATTCTTCCCCCCTCCATTTCCTTTGACCTTACCCCTATATATATATATATATATATATATATATATATATATATATATATATATATATATATAGTTCCTAGAACTTTTATTCAATGGTCTTTGACCAACATGCTTTTTTGTGACTGTCCCTTTCGTCCTCTCTTGAACACAGTATTGACTTGGCATATGATCTCAATGATTTGACCCTGAGGACGGTCGAGGTGTTCTTTGCTATTTCGCCACCTGGGCAGGATTCTGGCTTGGTCGATCCCCGATCATTCCTATTGGGGGCGACCACTACGGTCATATTTTGACCCATACACTAACCACTTTGATAAAAGATCGTCATTGTTTTAATTAAGACGACCAGAGGTGTGAAACACACAGTTAGGGTCGCGGCTACCCGCCTTGGTTAGTGTAGGCTAGAGTTGTAGCCTCGTCTTACTCGAAGCTGATAAAAGTTTAACAATAAAAGTTGACCATAAGTAAGACTAGAAAACAACAAACACCATTTTATCCAAAAATAATTTACGCTTAGTTTTAGTTAATAATACGATCATGTTAGAACCACGATTCAAGGGGTACGTCACACTATTTTCCAATCAATAGAATTCCTTATTTAGTTTTTTATTTTCACGGAGCATAAATAAGGAGTCAAACCTTCCATTTGATTATGGTTCGAATAAAAAATGACTTTGAATACCAAAACTCAATTCCAAATGACAACTCCAGCTAAATAAATAATTCCTTCTTAAATTGTCACTTTAATTTGGAAAAATAATTTAACCATAATAACTTTTAATGGGGTTTGTATGGAAAAAAATGGGAGCGACAATGGTCAACTAATTGCCCGGTATGAATACTATCCAAGAAGAGATCAATAAAATATGATTAATGAAAGTTTAGTTTGGTCATATCTTGCTCTAGTTTGTTGCATTAATTACTTACTTATCTTGTATGAATGAATTCCTGCATCTTATTCTTAGGTCTATCTACATACTAATATTGGTCAATTCTATTTGTATGAAAGATTCATTCAATCTTGAGCCATTTCTTTCACTAGTTTTCAGAGCACATGCATTTGTATATATAGAGTAGTCTGGTCATATTAAACAAAATATCTCCAACACTCTAAATTAAACTGTAATTTTCTGATTGTTTTCTCTATTGGATTTGTGAAACCATGACAAAGTTCTTAACAGTCGCCTCTGTTCTTGTTTTGTTGGCCTCCATAACTTGTATGGAGATTGAAGCTGGATCAAATGCCCAAAAGTCGCTTGTCGTCAGCCGTTTGCAGTATGGACAAGCATTAGATGTTATTGTCTACCGTACTATTCTTTCATTTTCATTTTAAACGGCGTTCTTTCCTTTTAAGTCAATTTTTCAAAAGATAAACTTTATAATTAAAAACTCTTTAACCTTAAATTTTTCTTTTTACCTTCAATAATATGCTCTTATATTCATAAAATATTATGATATATTTGAAGACCACAAGTTCTAAAAATACTTTTGATATGACCAAAAAGTCACTCTTTTTTTAAACTTAATACCTAAATCAGACACCAACATCTAAAGTAAAATTGAGGAAGTAAACTATTTATATCTTCCAGTCTATTTTAACTTTGCAGCAAGCAGATGTTTAACCATTAGCTTTCAAATGACATTATGACAAATATTCTTGACTTAGATTGGTTTATGACATAGAATTCATTTTTAATTGTCCTAAAAAAGATAGGTCACCTGCAGCTACAACACAAACTAAAATATACCAATAATATTAAAAATTATGTTCTTGTCAGCGCATATAAAAATAAATCTGTATTATATTTGTTAGGGTTTTACTTACGTTGCCAAATTTGTTGTTTGACATTGTAAATTTTCTGTATTCGCAGCATGCACGAACAAATGCCCGAAATTCTGTTGTGACTGCAACATAGAGGTGATTCCCCCAGTCTGCAACAAGTGCTGTGGTGAAGACTAATGGATTCGCAAGATAAAAGGAGTTCTTTGAGAATTCTTTTGATGAACCCCTTTTCATTTTAGCATGGGATAGGTGTAAAAGATCTGTCAAAGATCTTTGCTTCTTGAGTTCTTGTTATCCTAATATAAATATGTGACATTTCTTCAGCATTACAAGCTCGAATCCGATTAACTTTTTCAATTCGTCGTTAATTTAGTGGTGAAGTCAATATTTTCACTGAGAAACGTCAAAATATAAAGAGGTAAACAGATGATGAAATATAAATATATGTATATATATATACACACACACATACATAAAAAAGAAAATCTATCAAGTACATTGTGTAATTTTCTAGCGAATGAGTATCAATTGATACCTCACATTATGGTCCGTTTATCATTACCAAGAAAGTTTAAAACGTATTGTTTACCTTGGAAATACGAGTAACAATTAAACTTGATTAGTGGTTTTAAAGATATGTGATTTAGTTCCGTACCAATTGATAATCAAGAAATATGAAATAGAAATGAAATAAATAAGTGAATCAAACCAATGATACTCAGTAGTACTGATCTCGAGCTTAATGACCTCGAGGTGGGTTTAGGACGATAAGAACAATTAAGAAAGAAAAGTAAAGTAAGAACAGTAGAGCTAAAGGACAATTTTGATGAACACTAGGCGAGAAAGTAGAGAGTATATTCTTTGCTCAATGATTATGTATGCGGCGAAATCAGAGGGCCTAATTTCTTGCTATCAAGTCACTTCAGAAGAATGCCTCGAGACCCCGAGGACGTGGAGTTACGGCCGAGTTCCCTCCCTCGGGGATCGTCAAGGCCCGACTCAAAGAAGACAAAGATCAAGGCTGGAGCAAAACGGGGAATTCCCAGGGCACACGGCTAAGTCTGACAGAGCCGGCCTACCCAGAGCCTGTATCGAGGCGTTGCGTCTAGCCGTCCCATCTCCATGATTTTACAATTAATATAAGTTGTACTATAATAGGATTCCCCTTCTATATAAAGGGAATCCTCACCACTTTGTAAGGGGCTGCTGTTGCTCCAACTATTCTACACAAGATCAATAATAACTCTCTCTCTCTCTCTCTTTTCTCTCTAACTTACTCGCCCGAGGCTACTCTTTCCATTTGTTGCTTTCATACTTGTTTTTCATTTATTGCTTGATATTGACTATAAAGAGCTTTCTTTAATTATATATTAATTGGTATCCCCTTCCTGGTTGCCTCCGATAGCTCAAGCTCGAGCCGGGTATCGACCTTGAGGCCTTTCATCGATCAGTCCGGAGCCCAGGTAGCAAGTCCCTCTATTTGATTATTGCCCCGTTTTAACTTGTATTTCGTCATTAAACTTCATACGGCTAGCATCAACTACTCTAACAACTAGTATAAAAATAGATCACGTATTTTTAAAGTCTTATTTACAAATTCAATTGTTATTACCATTTTCACGGTAAACAGTTTGGCGCCCACCGTGGGGCTAAAAATAATAGTGATTATTTTCTTGCTGGTTTCATTGCACAAATGCAAGTTATCTTTCACGCTTTTCTTGTCCAAGATCTTTTGATTTCAGGTCAAAATGTCTAGCTCGGTAAACAGAGTTGAGAACGACTACCTTGAAAATCACGGAGAAAACGGGTTGGTTGTTCCAGTCATTGGCACGCCACCGCAGAACCTCGATAACGCACCCAAACCGATTCTAGCCGACACAGGTTCGTAAGACGCGCAACAGGTCGACGAAACCTCACACACCGACAGAAGCGTACAATATGGCGACCGACAAGAAGCCCAGAAGATCCCGGCTCGGGAAGTACAGGAAGTTAGTCTTCATATTATCTTTGAAATTTTGCAGGCACAACAATTGGCTATCGCTCAGTTACAAAGCCATCCGAAGACTCCCAGCACAGCAGCGGCGGAAACAACTCACCTAGCCGAACAGGTACCCGAGAGATTGAGCAATAACGGGTCGATATCTGACCCAGCCATAATAAAAATGCTTGAGAATCTCAACAAAAGGATCGAATAAAGCGAGAAAATGATAGCAGCCAATGATAAGAAGGTCGAGACCTACAACTCTAGGGTCGACCAGATCCCGAGTGTGTCCCCGGTCCTGAAGGGTGTAAATTCGAGGGTGTAAGTTCGTGCAATAGCGGTTCCTAGAGGAAGCGGCTCCGAAACCCATTCCAAAAAAGTTCAGAATGCCAGAACTCCCAAAATACAACAGCACCTTGAATCCCAACGAACACGTCACTGTCTATACATACGCGGTGAAAGGCAACAACATAAAACATGATGAGATCGAGTCCGTCTTACTGAAGAAGTTCAGTGAAACTCTCTTGAAGGGGGCCATGATGTGGTACCACAACCAAACCCCCAACTCCATAGATTCGTTTGCCATACTAGCAGATTCCTTCGTAAGGGCACACGTCGGTGCCATCAAGGTAGCAACAAAGAAGTCCGACATGTTCAAGATTAAGCAGAGGGAGAACGAAATGCTGCGAGAATTCGTGTATCTTTTCCAGACAGAACGAATGGAACTACCCCCGGTCTCCGATGACTGGGCAGTGCAGGCCTTCACTCAAGGCCTGAATGAACGAAGCTCGGTGGCCTCAAGGCAGCTGAAAGAGAATCTAATCGAGTATCCCACCGTAACCTGGTCGGACGTCCACAATCGATACCAGTCAAAGATCAAGGTTGTGGATGACTAGCTGGGAGCCCCCTCGGGCTCATTATACCCAAGCAGGCTCCTGGAAAATAAATCGATGCCAAATAAAGAGAGATATCGGCCGTATGTCGTAGATAGGAGGAATGCCCTAAGATGCAACCTACCTCGCTATGATCGGAGAATGGATCGAGGACAATATCCTCGAGGAATTGTCAACAGAGCAGATTCGATGGGGACACAAGGCCAGCGAGGGCACCTCGCCCATCAGGATACAATTTCGACATTGCTACATCAGACATCATGTTCACCGTTGGCAAAACCAGGGATGCCAAATGGCCCAGGCCTATTCAGTCGAATCCCTCTCAGAGGAATCGCAGCTTGGTGTGTAAACTATATAATTAGCATGGCCATGAGGCCGAAGATGGCCACCAGCTCTGAAGGAAAAAAAGCCAAGCCACTCAACAAAAATCACTGCCGAGAACTCTCGAGCGATCGGATTCAAGTCCAGTTCCGAGTAAGGAAGGCAGCCAAGAAGAACAAAGCAAATGGGCCGCGACGTATTAACATGATAGTGAAGGAGCGATGACACTCTCCCAAAACTTATAAGGAAGAGGGTAAAAATGTTTGTCACCAGAGAAAAGCGAATCCGGGGATATATTCCCAAGGACGCCCTCACATTCAGCGAGGAGGACACTGAGACCTTGTCTCAGCCTCACACTGACACACTGGTAACCTTCTTCCTCATTTGATCTATTTCAAATAAAACATGTGCTCATGAATTCAGGTGGCTCGATCAACATTGTCGGGCCGAGGATGATAGAGCGGCTCAGACTGCCGGGTCAAATCACGCCCACCTCTCGAATCTTTGGCGGTTTCCACACCGCGATCGTGACGATGAGAAGAAAGACCATTCTCTCAGTCAGCATGGTTGGCGCAGATCGGAACGCCAAGTTCCGTATCATCAAAGGAGGCGCAAAGCATGATCGCCTTATTCAGACGGCCGTGGACGCACTGCGTGAAGGCAGTTCCGTCCCCTCTTCGCCGAAGGATGAAATCCCCCAAGGAATGAAAATAAAATCGTCGGCAAGGAGCAGCACGCGGCAAGGGGAATGTTCACGTCACGTAACGTATCGCCGGTATCAATATCTCCACTCTCGAGATAGTTGAAGGGTAATCAAACTATGTCTTCGGCCAAGCCCAATTAAAACACAGCGAAGGGCTGTACAGAGTCCTCGCTCCAAAATAGCAGGGACATATCGGACCTAGGAAAATCACCTGCGTACCCCGTGGTAAGGTAAAACTACCTCCCTCCTTCGTTATTTTAAAATAACCTGTATGTAGGCACCCATCTTGGGCGTTCGGAAGTGTTAACCCTACCCGAAGATCCCAAGGCCTTAACGACACCCATCGCACTCTTTCCCCTCGGCCGAACTTTCGCCCTGAAGAGGGTCTTGCCAGCAAGGTTCCTAGAGTAGCGGTGTGCCTCCTAAGGAGGATCCGACAAGCTCGTCGGGCTTCTTTTGCAATCAACCCGAAACGTTGGAATGCACCCCCTTGAAGACGATGTCCGCTCGGAATGGCGGGGGAACAATAGACTAAGTTCCAATAGGAAATCATGTATCGGGCCAAATGGTCAAAAGAGTCCTGCCTGCTCAGGCCGAGCTTACGACAACGAAACAACATGTACTTATATTAAGCAATCAAATAATAACTTTCGCCAAAGGCATCTCGTACTCCAAAGAAAATTCAGCATACTCACGACAAGGATCCCTCCATCGAGTACGTCCCGAAATACTCGGAGACTTAGCGTCAACAATTTGATACCCATATGACCTCAGGGTCGGAACTCCGCGCTCGTAAGACATCAACGAGGCAATTTCGAGCTCACGAGTAACGGCTTTCGAGTCTCAGCAAACTCGATGACTCGGAGGCTGTCGTTAATTTCCATTCACTGGAAAACCCGAGGTCGTAAGACCCCGAGTGGGCAAACTCGGTCTAGCCGGATCTATTTTATATAACAACAAAAAACTGTAAAACCTCAAAAAGCATGAAAAAATTGTAAGACCTCAACAGGCATGAAAAAACTGTAAGACCTCAACAGGCATGAAAAAATTGTAAGACCTCAACAGGCATGAAGAAACTACAAGACCTCAATAGGAATGAAAATTTTGTAAGACCTTACTATAGGCATAAAACTCAATCCCGAAGTTTAGGCTATGTGTTGCATTTGTAAGACTACCGAAAGGGCATATCCTCGATGTAGACGCCTAAACTATCACACTCGGGATCAAAAATGGCTCTGGCCAAACACATATGACTACAATCAAAACGGATGCACCAGCCAAATTAACGTGACTCGGGGACGCCCGACCGTCGTTAACAAAATCGCAGGCCATTACTTCGAATCTACTTTGAAAAGAACCGATTAAAACAGGCTACCCTCAACAGGCAAACGAGCTTCGACCATGTCAGCTCCAAATCACAAGGCTTTGAGCTACTCAACCTACAAGCTAAACCTTCTAAGGTGCTCGAACATCACCGCTAACAACTTGAAATCGAGGTTCTTCCCAAACCGACGACGGGTCGGGCAAATCATTTCAAAAAGACCTTAACGAGAGGAAAACAAAGCCTACATATGCCCACGGGCAAAAGCGAGCCTCAGGGCCACATACTAAAAGGTCACAATGACCAAAAGCGTAAGAGCCACTGTCGCCAGCTTAAAAATTGAAAACTTGAGGATTAAAATGAGCTCGAGTCGTAAATCGATTCGGAGACCGGATCCAAAATAGTTAATTGTACATGCCTAAGGGCACAACATAAGAGCCACCATCGCCAGCTTCACGAGACTCAGGGCCACATACCTAAAAAGTCACTTCGACCCAAGGTGTAAGAGCCATTTTCATCCGCCCATGCAGGCATAAAAAATAACTTGAGGGTCAATTAAGCTCTAGTCGCAACCTGAATCAAAGAATAAACCCAAAATAGTTAAAATACAAATGCCCAAGGGCAAGGCGTAAGAGCCATTATCATCCGCCCATTCAGGCACAAAAGATTGAAGGTTAAGTAGGGTCGAGTCAAAACCTAACTCGGAGACTAAACCCAAAATAGTTGAGCAAAGCGTAAGAGCTCTAACGCTAGCTTGCGTTAAAAGCTGCATTTAACCGAGCATAAAAGAGCCTTCAGGCCTGCCTGATGAGCTCTGGAACCATATTACAAATCTAAGGGCTCTTGCCAAACTCCGAAACCAACCCGCCTGGTCAAAAGCAAAGCAGAAAGGGATACATAAGAGATAAAGCTTCAGATTTTCTTTTATTTACATATGCAAAAGTTGTGTTCTCCATATACAAACATGCTCTGCGAATACCTAGTACAAAATGGCAAAGTCTACCCCCGTTCTAGAAGGCTACGACTTACCAGCCTCATCTTCACTCTCCGAGGCATCGGCCAGAAGTAACCGGGCATCACGCTCGTCTGCCCTCGCTCGAGCCAGCTCTTCCGGAAGAACAAAACTCCTGACGCCAATCTCTTCAAGTACCTCCCTTCGGGATCTGCAACGAACATATTCCTCGATCCTCTCTTCACGATCGAGGGCCCTCTTCAACTCGGCTTGGGAATCAGTAGCGTCCTTCAAATGAATTGCCATCTCCTGATTAGCCTTAGTCCGGCTCCATGCTGCTTCAGCCCGAGCATCAACGATCTCAACTCTAACCTTCTAAAGTTCGGACTCGAACATCGTGATCATATCCACTTGAACTGAAGCGTTGTCACGAGCCAAGCGGAGTTGGACTTCGAAGGCAGGAACTTTAGCCAAGGCACCCTTCTCCTCTGAAGCTTGAGCCTTAACCTGAGCTCTCAGCTCGCCACAGTCGTTCCTAACTCGGTTGACTTCACCCCTAAGGTGCTCCAGAGCCTCCATCCTTTTCTACAACTGAGATAGGCAAGAAGTTAACCTAAAAGGTTAAAAGGCAAAATGCATACCACGAGAAGTTACCTGCTCCATCAAATAGCTCTCGTAATTCGAGCCCCAGATGCGCCTCATATCGCTAGTGCATAAACTCAACTTCCTTCTCCTCGCAGAGGAACCTGACGGACCTTCCCTCGACCAGAGCTTTCCGAAGCCTAGCCCTATGATGGAGCAGCTCAGACCTAAGCCTGTCAAAGGCCTGTAGAAGGAAAACTCGATAAGGAAGGGAAGACGCGAAAGTCCTACGCCAAAACTCACCTCGAAGTGAAGCCGGCGGACTTCATCAAAGACCGAGCACACTTCTGTTGGTCCAGTCCCCTCGATCCTAAAAGAACCAACCTCGGTCGAAGCATGATCACTCGGGGGAACCACCGCTCCGGAACCGGAGACTTCAGGAACAGCAGGTTCGGGTGATGTTTTCTCCTCGATGACATAGACCCGTTTAGCCCTACTAAAAGCTCCATCGCACTGCGAGTTCATATCCCATTTATCACCATCGTCCCTTGGCTCGGAAGCTGGCAACTCCTCCCCCTCTCCGGATGAGCACAGCCTCGTCACTGGGGACCTTTCGATACCTACAATGGCAAGGTTAGTACATAAAAAGAGGAAAATATCATCTCAATTATACGAAGGCCAAGGTAAAAGCAGCTTGCGCACATACCTTGGTATTTCGCTTCCCATCTGCCCCGGGACACAGCTCGCCACCTATGCTCGTCGCAAGTCGAATGGGTCGCCAACCTCCGAACCCAGCCGGGCAAATTGGGAACTTTGCCCGATACCCATGAAGTTGTTGCAGAAAAGGAGGAAGCACAATTACTAAACTGGTTTTTCCTCTAAGCGAATCTAAGAAAGCACGAGACACTTCACTCACGCGCATAATTACATCTCTCGGGAAATGGCATGAGCTCTACGGGGATAATGTCAGTCGTCCGGACCCAGACAAATCGGCTGACCCATTCTCGATCCCAATCTTCCTCCTCATCAACAACAAAGGGTGTGGACGAACGGCACCGCAAGGTTAGTAGGCCTCGATGATGAAAGGGTCGGTATAGCCTGACGAGCTGACTAAGCGTGAATTCAAGCCCAGCCTTCTCCACAAAGAATCTCATCATCAGCACTACTCGCCAAAATGACGGATGTATCTGCACCAAAGTAACCCGATACTTCAAGCAGAAGTCAAGCACGACCCTATCAAGGGGGCCTAGTGCGAAAGGGTACAAGTATACATTCAGGAATGCATCAGCGGGGTCCATAATACCCTCGTCCGGGGAAAGTGCCTACAACACTACCTCCTCGCCCCATCTGTAGTCTCTCCTCACCATCTCCAGATGTTCCTCTCTTATCGAAGACATAGTCTTCAGAGTAAACTCCCGCGGATCCTGAGCACTGGGAGTGGAACTCTCCTCTCCCTGCCAGGCAGGCCCGGAAGTAGCAGTGATAACTACGGTAGAATTGGCAAACTGAAGCAGGGATCTACACCAACACCTTTGTGCTTAAGCTAATGAAGGACTCGATGCAAGGCGGAAGGATAGCTATCTAAAATAATGGGATCTTCCAAAGAAGCAAGAACCGTCCTATGTATATGTGGGAAACAACAACGATTCGCCTACCTAGGATAACCCTCGGGAGGCCAATAGCCTTAGTACGGATCCCGAGGTGGTACCCGACCCCTAAGATCTCTGTCAAGAAGAAGTTAGGCCACAAAAGATCAACGACATCGTCTCCAATTTCGAGGTGGTACCTGACCTCGAGGTTTCCTCTCAAGGAGAAAATAAGCACTTCGAGCTCCGTCCACGAGGGCTCGACCTCAGGAAGTCGCCTAAGTACGAATAACCCCTCCTCAAAGACCCACCTACAACACCTTAAAAGGCTATCTACATCAAGCTCAAAGTAAAAACTCCAAGTGCCCGAAGTGAACTTTCACTTCGGTGCTCTATCTCCACGAGGCTCGAGTGCCCTGATGATCCAAGTTTACCGGACCGCTTCAGGCTTGATCCCGGGAACAACGATGAGCTTGGAAAGGAACCATTTCTGTTGACCAAAGGCCGAAAAGAATATTGACGACCGTCAATAGAGGCATACATTCAAAATCTCCGCAAACGCACAAGAATATACAAGAACATGGTAAATATCAAAAGCAAAAGTAAAGAAGATGTCTTCATATTTCATAAATATTGGCTTACAACAGCTCTCGGGGGGTCCTTACATACAATTACAAAAGCCCGCAAGGGGTCCTTACGCAGAAAAAAAGAAATAAAGGGGTATACACCCATAGTGGTAAAAGCTTAGATCCTAGTCTATTCTCGAAGGTCCACCTCCCGCAACAAACACCTCTAGGCACGCATCCTCAGAAGCCTTATCCCGGCCTTCCGCACTGATATCTCCAAAGGATAGGTCGAGAAGCAAGGAGGGATGAAAAAATGCCATACCCCGCCAAAGGTCGAGGACCCTCACTGGCCAAGAGAACCTCGGAGAGACAACAGACCTGGCGAGCATCAGCCTCGCTTGCACGACTACTTTGATTCCACTTCTTGGAACACTGAGTCGTGCAAGCTACCAAGCCGGGGCAAAGTGCCACGTCGAGCCGGGGTATGAAGGTGAGCAGCGGTGTATAATTTGAGCCCCCTTGTGAGCAGCGGTGCATAGTCTGAATGACTTTCTAAAAAAGGGGAGAGTCGACTCCCCATCTATCGTTATCTCGAGCCAATAAGGATAGCAATAACAATCGCAACAACAATGGCAGCGACGATAAAATGATATAATCTCGACCAACAAAGGGAAGCTCACGCAAGAGGCCACAACACAGCCTATAGGAGCGGTGCCAAGTGACTTTAACATGGTGATCAACAATAGAGGAGGATGGCAAGGGTAAAGGTATGAATGAACAAATAAAGACACTTGGATAGAAAAATGGCGCTGGAATGCCCAATTTATAGAAGATAATGACACGGTCATTGAGGCCTTTCGAAGACTAATCGGTGGACGCAATTACTGAGTTCTGAAAAAACCGAATCGACGGCGGTATTTTCACCTTGGAGAATAGGAATCGGCAGTGCATTGAATGATGTCGAAACAACAAGTCCATGGGATGTCCCGGTTATCGTAAAAACTCGCGCCATAGGATTGCGTCATCAGTATGACGTCGTCATGGGAAGCTCGAGAAGTCATGTATCAGAATCGTTTCTCATCACTTTGTTTTGAGAAACGCGGAGACTACCTGTATGCGGCAAAATCAGGGGGCCTAATTTTTTGCTATCAAGTCAGTTCAGAAGAATGCCACGAGACCCCGAAGACGTGGAGTTGCAGCCGAGTTCCCTCCCTCGGGGCTCGTCAAGGCCCACCTCAAAGAAGATGAAGATTGAGGCTAGAGCAAAACGGGGAATTCCCAAGGCACACGGCTAAGTCTGACAGAGCCGGCCTACCCATAGCCTATATCGAGGCATCGCGTCTAGCCATCCCATCTATATATTTTTACAATTAATATACGTTGTACTATAATAGGATTCCCCTCCTATATAAAGGGAATCCTCACCACTTTGTAAGGGGTTGCTGTTGCTCCAACTACTCTACACAAGATCAATAATAACTCTCTCTCTCTCTCTTTTCTCTCTAACTTACTCGCCCGAGGTTACTCTTTTCATTTATTGCTTTCATAATTTTTCTTCATTTATTGCTTGATATTGGCCATAAAGAGGCTTCTTTAATTATATCTTAACTGTTATCCCCTTCCTTGTTACCCCCGATAGCTCGAGCTCTAGCCGGGTATCGACCTCGAGGCCTTTTATTGATCAGTTCGGAGCCCGGGTAGCAAGCCCCTCGGTTTGATTATTTCCCCGTTTTAACTTGTATTTCGTCATTAAACTTCATACGCCTAGCAACAACTGCTCTAAAAACTAGGAAAAATAGATCACGTATTTTTAGAGTCCTATTTACAAATTCAATTATTATTACCATTTTCACGGTAAACAGATTAGATGATCTTATAAATGATTGGGGTCCCCTTTATATAATAGGGGAACCGTAAATAAGGTATATTTCTATTTACAGTAAGAAATATTCTTGATAAAGCTGTCTAACCGCCTAGTACGGAATCGTACAATCCTATTTCGAGATTTGTGCCATTATCTTGGGGATGTGGCAGGAATCTAGCTCGTTCTGTTATAGATGTTACATCTCGCGTTTTCGTACGTTAAAAGTTTTGTCTTTAGTTAATTGACATAGACTCGGGGATGAGATTATCTTAAGGTTAATGTATTTACGCTATTTATAACAAACGAGAAATAAGTGTCATAAAGGATAAAAGATTTACGAATTAATGAAAACGAGTTTCGCTCAAAGTGGCCAATTTGGGATAAAATATGAGTTTCGTTGAAGGTTTCCAATTTGGGATAAAATACGGGTCGAGCGATACTAGCCGATATTTATGGACTAGTACCATACAAGGTACCACCTAGCCGTGATAGTATGATGTATAAAGTATATTTAAAATGAGTTATATTTTTAGGTAATTTGAGATAATTCTTAATTATGTGGGTAATTGATTAATTACCGGGTAACGGGACATTACCTAATTAATTAATAAAATTAGTGGATAAGATTAATCCCTTGCCCCCCCCCCACATGTGGCAACACCACCATAATCTTAGGAATGACTCTTAAGTCATTTGTCTATGTGGCAACTTGTCCTATAACTTAAATAATACACCTTTTTACAAAGAAAATCACATATGTCTTAAGGACATAAAAAGAATCATATATCCATTCCATTCATGTATCTGATAACGTGAGAATTCAAGAATTTGGAGGAATTCAAATGTCTGACATTCTATAGCATCTTCAACGCTTCAAGACCCAGGATTTCAGAGCAACTTAATTAACGTGAGATTTTGCGATATTAAGGGAGTACAGTATAATCTCTCTCAAGAGAATCGACTCAGATATGTAATGGCTATCCCTTCTTTCAATTGGCATGACTCAATAGAATACGTACTTGACTAGAGAGTTTAAAAAAAGCATAATTCTTATAGATATTCCACTATTATAGTTGATGGTTGTTATGTTGTTGATTATGTTGTGAATAGTTTGATTTTATATAAGTACAAATTTGTTCTTAAGTTCCATAGTCCTTCATTTGATCTATTGTGTAAGTGTATATGTATAGTAAAGAGTAGGTGAGTTATAATTGTGCTCCTTAAGTTGAATCCATTCCAAACTATTAGATCTATATTAGACGTAATAGCATACAAGGTAGCCCTAAGGTAACTGGGATTGTTAGTTGTGCTTTCTGAGATAGGTACTCCAAGAAGCTAATTGAAAATAAGGATTAGAATACATATTTGTTACTTCCATTAGTGGCATGTTTTCACTAGTCGGGCAGTTACCACCGGTTGGGCAGTTATGCATCATTATTTACCACCGGTTGGGCAGTCATGCATATTTATTTACCATCGAGTCACGGCCAGTTGGGGAGTTACACATTTACCACCGAGCTACGGCCGGTCGGGCAGTCATGCATTTACCATCATGCTACGGCTGGTCAGGCAGTTACCACTGATCAGTTGGGCAGTTAACTCCACGAGAATTATGTAATCAGAACTACTATATTGTAGTTTTATTTGTATATACGAATGGGTTTTATTCTACATGGTACGGCCCTCAGCGGCAAGTCAGAAGTTATAAGTTGACTCTTATCTCTCCCCGAGATAGTATCTTATTATTACTACGTTTCATTTCTGCCTTACATATTAGGTACATTCTTCGTACTGACGTCCCTTTTCTTGGGGCGCTGTGTTTCTTGCCATGCAGGTGTAGATAGGCGAGGTGAGGACCACCCACTGTAGGCTGCCTCCATATATCAGCTTTTGGTTGGTGAGCTCCACATCTTCCTGGAGTATTACCGAGTCATGTTCTATATATGTTACTTTGTTTTATGAAGATGTCGGGGACCCTATCCCGACTTATATATCATGATCATGTTTTCTTAGAGGATTTGCAGACAGTGTCCTGTGTATAGCTTTAAGTATGACATGTCAACGGCCTTGTAGAGCCCTATGTATCTATATATAAATATTTTTGAATTAGATATATGAGTTAAGTTCTAATATTATTAATTAAATATATAACTGTGGCCTATCATGGCCGTGACGAGTTTTATAAAAAAAGATAAGGTACATGGCGCTCGGTTGAGTAGGCACTAGGTACCCGTCGTGACCTTCTGATTTGAGTCGTGACAAAAGTGGTATCAGAGCAGTTTTGTCCTAGGGTTTTCTACAAGTCGTGTCTAGTAGAGTCTTGCTTATAAATGAGTTGTGTACCACGTTGTATAAACAAGAAACTATAGGGCATTTAGGGACCGGTTATCCTTCCTTCTTGATATTAGATCGTGCAATATAGCAGAGTCATAGGGAATAAAGCCCTTGACCTTTGACTTGTTTTATATATGCAGCAATGCATATGACCGGGAAAGCTACGGCTAGTCAGAAGGGTAAAGTATTGGCAGATGAAGGCATGGGTAGAGTACCAATCTCTAGTGAGGGCCAGAGTGAGGCCCCGAGGGGAAATCGACACCCTCGCATAATTCTCCGATTTGGCCAGCACCCGAGGAGATGAGGAGGACCCCAGTACCTCTACCTATTGTTCAGGATGAGGATATGGATATATGGAGTGCAGTATAGTTTTTGACTACATTGGTAGCCGTTCAGGCTCAGTTCCAGGTAGGTATAGGTGTTGGTTACGTTGACAGGGCTATGAGCGCGAGAGTTCGAGACTTCATCAACCGGGACCCTCCAGTGTTTACCGGATCCAACAAGGTTGAGGACCCACAAAACTTTATTGATAGAATGTAGAGGACATTGAGGGCGATGCATGCATCAGACACTAAGTCAGTAGAGTTGGATTCTTACTAATTGTGGGATGTTACGGTTCAGTGGTATGAAACTTAGGAATTGTCTAGAGGGACAAATGCATCTCCAGCGGTATGGGAAGAGTTCTCAGGGGCTTTCTTACTTCATTACTTGCCGACAGAGATTCATCAGGCAAGGGTAGATAGGTTCTTGGATCTTAAACAAGGGAATATAAGTGTGCGGGAGTATAGTCTCCAGTTTGATTCCTTGGCGAGGTATGCCCCCTCGATTGTGGCTGAAATGAGTGACCGATTACATCGGTTTGTGGTAGGACTTGGGCCGCACCTGATAAATGAATGTTCCACGGCCTCTCTGCTCGATGCTATGGATATTTCCCGCATCCAGGCTTATGCTCAGAATTTGGAGGATCGAAAACGACAGCAATACGAGAATCGTGATGAGGGTCAGCGTAAGAAGGCTAGATCTACTATGTGACCTGAGGATTTTTCGGGTAATCCTATGTCACCATATCCTGTTGAAAGTGTTCGACAGTTGCAGAAGCCGTATTATGAGGGATATGTCTATTTTGAGTCAGGTCAGGGCTCAAGAATTTTGGGTTTTCAGAATCGGAGGGATCCAGCGCAAATGAGGGCGCCCCCTCCGCGGTGCAGTCAATGCGGTAGAGCTTATTCGGGACAATGTCGTCAGGGAACTAATGTATGCTATACCTACAGAGACCCTAGTCATCACATGGGGTATTATCCTATAAATGGCAGAAGTGGGATGGTTCAGCCCACCAGATCTATAACAGTCTCCTCCTCTTCAGTACGCCCTCAAGAGCGAGGCCCTCAAGCATCAGCTGGTAGAGGTAGAGTTAGGGGTAGAGAATCTAGCTCCGACGGTAGTCAAAACCGCATATATGCTTTGGCAGGTCGTCAGGACCTAGAGGCTACACCAGATGATATGCCAGGTATTGTGATTATTGGTAATGTTCGATCTTATTAACACAAATTGTCCAGTTAATATGATTAATGTAAGAGTAAGTTGGCATTACGTCTGAAAGGTTACGGCAAACCAAGGCTAGCTTGAAATCAAAGCATGAACCCGGTTATTAAGATTACAACTAATAGGTGTCAGCGCCTAGAAGATAGATTAACAGAATCATAGGTGACGAATTGATTAGGAAGTAGTTTTAGGGAGGGACGATGTCTTGACCCCCTGAGAGCCTGATATTTGTTTCATTAGAGTTTAGCCCAGGAAGATATATATATGATAGATGGATATGTATGTACATATTGAGAGTTTAAACATTCGAGGACGAATGTTTCTAAGGGGAGAAGGATGTTACATCTCACGTTTTCGTACGTTAAAAGTTTTGTCTTCAGTTAATTTACATAAACACGGGGATGAGATTATCTTGAGGTTAATGTATACACTATTTATAACAAGCGAGAAATTAGTGTCATGAAGGATATAGGGTACACGAATTAAAGAAAACGAGTTTCGTTGAAAGTGGCCAATTTGGGATAAAATACGGGTTGAGCGATAATACCCGATAATTATGAATAATACCATGAAAGGTACCATATGACCATGGTAGTATAATATATAAAGTATATTAAAAATAAATAAAATTTTAAGTAATTTGAGACAATTTTTAAATTATGCGGGTAATTGCTTAATTACCGGGTAACGAGACACTACCTAATGAATAAATTATAGGATAATATTAAGATATCCCCCCCCCCCCACGTGGAAGCACCACCATAATCTTAGGAATGACTAATAAGTCATTTGTCTATGTGGCAACTTGTCCTATAACTTAAATACTACACCTTTTTACAAAGAAAATCACATATGTCTTAAGGACATAAAAAGAATCATATACCCATTCCATTCATGTATCTGATAACGTGAGAATTCAAGAATTTGGAGGAATTCAAATGTCTGACATTCTATAGCGTCTTCAACGCTTCAAGACCCGGGATTTTAGAGCAACTTAATTAACGTGAGATTTTGCAATATTAAGAAAGTACGGTATAATCTCTCTCAAGAGAATCGATTCAGGTATGTAATGGATATCCCTTCTTTCAATTGGCATGACTCAATAGAATACGTACTTGACTAGAGAGGTTAAAAAAAAGCATAATTCGTATAGATATTCCACTCTTATAGTTGTTGATGGTTGTTATATTGTTGATTATGTTGTGAATAGTTTGATTGTAAATGAGTAAAAATTTATTCTTAAGTTCTATAGTCCTTCATTTGATCTATTGCGTAAGTGTATATGTATAGTAAAGAGTAGATGAGTTATAATTGTGCTCCTTAAGTTGAATCCATTCCAAACTATTAGATCTATATTAGACGTAATAGCATATGAGGTAGCCCTAAAGTAACTGGGATTGTTAGTTGTCCTTTCTAAGATAGGTACTCCAAGAGGCAAATTGAAAATAGGGATTAGAATACATATTTGTAACTTCCATTAGTGGCATGTTTTCACTAGTCGGGCAGTTATCACCGGTTGGACAGTTATGTATTATTATTTACCACCGGTTGGGCAGTTATGCATATTTATTTACCATCGAGCCACGGCCGGTTGGGCAGTTACATGTTTACCACCGAGCTACGGCCGGTCGGGCAGTCATGCATTTACCACTGTGCTACGGTCGGTCGGGTAGTTACCACTAATCAGTTGGGCAGTTAACGCCACGAGAATGATATAATCAGAACTACTATTGTAGTTTTATTTATATATACGAATGGGTTTTATTCTACATGGTACGGCCCTCAGCGACAAGTCAGAAGTTATAAGTTGACTCTTATCTCTCCCCGAGATAGTATCTTATTATTACTACGTTTCATTTCTGCCTTACATATTCGGTACATTCTTCGTACTGACGTCCCTTTTCCTGGAGCATTGTGTTTTATGTCACGTAGGTGTAGATAGGCGAGGTAAGGACTATCCACTGTAGGCTGCCTCCATATATCAGCTTTTAGTTGGTGAGATCCACATCTTCCTGGAGTATTGCCGAGTCATGTTCTATATATGTTACTTTGTTTTGTGAAGATGTCGGGGACCCTATCCCTATTTATATTTTATAATCATATTTTCTTAGAGGTTTTGCAGACAGTGTCCTGTGTATAGGTTTAGGTGTTATATGTCAACGGCTTTGTCGACCCATATGTATCTATATATAAATATTTTTGAATTAGATATGTGAGTTAAGTTCTATTATTATTAATTAAATATATAGTTGTGGCCTATCATGGACCGTGATAAGTCTTATAAAAAAAAGAAGATAAGGTACGTGGAGCTCGGTTGAGTAGGCACCGGGTGCCCATCGTGGCCCTCTTATTTGGGTCGTGACAACAGATCCATAATGGTACAATCTCAGGGTCGATCATACTCAGCTTCTGTACTCCTATCTCCGGGCATTTCATTCTATCTTTGATCTTAAGTCTGGTCCATTTGTCTCGAACTCAAACTCGCCCGGACTCAGGCTTTGGACGGACCCTCGAGTCTATAATTCGGAGGCATATGATTTTGACCGTATATAGATAATCTCCGCATTTCTTAGTATAAGATGATAAGAGATGATTTGAACCTCGATCCCCCGAAGTCCATAATGATGATGTCATATCTGTGATGTAGGCTCTCGAAGAGACTGAACCGTCTCGTCGGTCGGTTTTCCCAAAATATTAAATGTGCGTCAGTACTGGTCGGCCACTAGTGTCGCTGAACCATCATCGCCCTTCTATAAATACAAGGCTACTCCTTTGAATAAAGAACTTTATTATTTCATTACGTTTACTCTGATTCCTTCTCTTCTTCATCTCTTTCTCTGATCATTGGTTTCCATTGCCCCTTTAAGCACCGAAAAATGTCAAGTTCCTGTAAAACACCACTAACCACTACCGTCTGTACTTCTTTAGCTTAAAAGTATGGCTAAAACTTCCAAAATGGTTCCCAAAAAAGAAAAAGTGTCGTCTTCTTCTACCTCTCAGCTGGCCAAACCGGTGGTGCCGCCGACTCTTCAAGAAATCACCTCCGGCTCTTGTGTGATTAAAAAGGACTTCAATATCAAGAATCCCCCTGATATCCCAGGCCGATGTGAGCATGCATCTCGATATCTTAGTTTGATATCAAAGAAGTACCTCAAAGCTATGAGGAGGAACTGTGGTTGGGGAGATGAGGCTGTGGTTCAGATCTCGGGCCCCAAGGAGAGCATCACCACCAACGTGAAGGGATTTTTAAGTGTTTACACTTATCCCTTCACACTAGGTCCCCTTGACCCGGTCGTGATCGACTTCTGTAAAACATATGATGTCACCTTTTGTCAGATCCATCCCTCCTTTTGGCGCATCGTGACCATGCTGCGCTACTTTTTCGGAAAAGCCGAGGGGTTGGACTTCACCCTCAATCGTCTAATTCAGCTGTACCGGCCCTATCTGTTCCGATTGCTCATCAAGCTGCAATATCGGACAAAGAAAGCCTTCTTTGCTAGAACGATGAAGACAAAGATCGAGGCTGGGTGAGCCGCTCCATCATAGTAAGGACTTCGGATGTCATCCCCTAGGACAAAATGTCGTTCTTGGAGATATGGAATTTTAATCGTAAGTGGAGTCCTTCTTCCCAATATCTATATATACTCAACTTCCACATCCCATATTAATATTTTTTATCTTTTCTGCAGTTGTTGCTTGGACACCTCACGTTGTCCCCGACCTTGAGGATTGGGTTCGAAAGTTGGTCGCGACCTCCTCATACGATGAGCACAAATGGCGTGATTTATTGAAGGGCAAATAGGAGGCCAAGAATCATGGTAAGTGCTTTTCCCAAGTTTCAGATACTTTTAATTTATTGGTGGCGTCAACTCATTCATATTTACTTGTGCAGGCATTGGAGACGTCTTCGAGATGAGGCTAACCCCGCCCTGGGGAGAAGACTGCATCCTCGATCTTGAAATCACGGAAGGACAATAAAAGAAAGAGGGCTTCAAAGCCCGAAGATTCATAGGACGAGGGGACTCATACTCGAAAGCTGCGGAGGAAACTTGTACATGCGAATTTGGATTCCTCCACTCAATGTCTAGAAGATGAAGAGAATGAGGGTGAAGAAACGGCATTGGTACCCCGACCTAGGAAATCAGTCGAGGTCACCATGCCCTCCAAACCTGATACTTCCATATTATGGTGGAGGAGCTCCGGAAAAGGACTTGGACAAAGCCCTCGAGTCTCCAGAGATTGAGATCGTTCCCCCTGCTTCAATAAGTACCCCTGAGGGGATAAATGCTGAGAAAGCCTCAGCTAATCAGAGCTCCCAGAGTGAGGAGCTCGGGGCCATAACGATGGGCTATTCACTTCCTCTACCAGCTTACTCTGAGGAGACAATAAAGGATGCTCAGGCTCTGCAAACACCCGACCCGAGCAAGGTCCTCGAAGAAGATCCTTTCTGGGACTGTTTCATCGGGGTTGATGATGTTGTCGACCTTAACGATGCATCCACCCTCTTCAAAGAGGCTCAACATCTCCTCTCTCAGGTAAATATGATCTTTCATTGTTGTAATTCTTTCTTCTCTTCCCTTCCTTTGGCTGACACATCTTCATTTGATGTATAGGCCATTGTCAAGTTTAGAGTTGAGCTGAAAATGTGAGGCCGAGCTCAGGAAGGTTTCAGGTGAAGAGAAGGCCCTGAGTCTTCTCTGTGGCCAAAAGAAGGAATAGCTTAAAGACCTTCAGACTGAATTGGCCAAAGCTCGAAAAAATGAGACCAAGCTAGATGAGCAGGTAACTGTGATTTTAGCAGAGTATGTCCTTCTTGGCCTTACTTCGGAGGCTAATTATTCGATGTCTCAGCTATAGCACAAGTTAAGGATGATTGGATAGCTTCGGGGCAAGGTTGATCAAGTTAGGGCTCACTGCCTTAGATGGAAAAAGAATGTAGACATGTAATTTTTGACCCTCCCCAAGATTTTACGCATTTTAGTGTTAAATATTTAGTTTAGGTCTAGTATAGCTATTTCAACTAGTTTTAGCTATTTTACTTTATATTGTCACAAAAATAAAAATTACAAAATATTTTCTTTTATTTAGGTTACTGGTATTTTATCTTGTTACTTTTAGTTTATCTATCTTACATAAAATTCGAAAATACAAAAATAGTTACACTTTATTTTTCAAGGATATTAGTTTTTTGGGTAGCAGTTTTGTCTTAATTTTGCGATGATTTTAATCTAATCTTGTTATTATTTTAGTTTGACATTTGAAAAATATAAAAAAAATTAGTTTCATATTTTATATATAATTTAGTTTAATTAATTAGATAGATTTTTGCAATATGTAGTATATTTAGTATATTAAAAGGTAGTTAGCTAAGGTTTGGACATTCTTCTTTTAGCCCAATTTTAAGACCCAAATATGAAGTCCAGGACCATTTAACCCGTCAGCTCTTTTTAATTTAATCATAGTCATTCACTCCCTTTCATTCAATGGTCAAATTTAATCCCCACCCACATATATCTACCTAATTACAACCTAAAACAAAAACCCTAGAGAACACCCCTGAACCCTTAGAGATGCAGCAGCCCCAACCCGCCGACCCCTCTCCCTTCAGTCTAAAAACTAGCCTTCCACACCACCCTTCAGCCACCAGCCACACGCCACCAAGCTCGACGGACATCCGACAACAATCTTCAACAACGAGCCGCCCACCCCTAAGACTCCGACTGCCGCACACAACTTTCCCAAAAATCAATCTTCATTCCTTAACTTGAAACACTGATTTTCCTCCAACAAAGAGACAAAACCAAGAATCCTAGATACATATCCAATTCGCCACAAATAACAATTTTATTTGTTACCAAAAAGTGCTTGTGACCATGCTTTTTCTTCATAGAAAGACCAGTACACTCCAAAAGAAAATTAGGAGTACATCGTGTCGGGGTTACATGGTTGTTCCCATGTTTTAGAACAACAACAAATCAAGAGATGAAAGTCAGTGGCTTTAACACAAGGGAATGGACTGTATAAGCGGAGTATTCCGGCGAAATTGGAGGCGTGATCGAGGCAGTGAGGTTTTTCAATTGAGGTGTCCATTCGCGGTTTTCCGTCTCCGATTGAAGGCTCCTACTTGGTCGAGTTAGACATCAAAGGTCTATTCATGCTTCTCTAACTTGAAATCTTTTAATTGCTTTATTTGATAGTGAATTTGATTTATGAAACTCTCTGTTATTTTGTCTTGTTCTAGATTAATGGATGATTTGTCTTCTCTGCTCAATCTATTTGATGTCAAGAATGGATTTACTTACTAAGCAATTAAGATGGTTGAACAGTTGATGAGTTAAAGGGGCCTTGGGGTTTGGGGTACTGGAAATTGAAAAAAGGATTTGAGCCATGTGGTTTGTTAGGGATTAAACTTCATGGTATTTGGGCTTCGTATGATTTCAATTGTTATTATTATATTCTATTGAGTCGACAGTAGTATGCTTAGGTCCGTCATCACCGGGGTAGGCAAACTTTAGGATTTATTTTAGTTTTAAGGTGAGAGGTCATTCCTTTTGTTAAATTCATCTGGGGAATGCCCCGAAGGATTTGTATATATTTTATTCCGGGGAATGCCCCGTAGTATTTTGTAATTGGAGGCTAAAAGTAGAACTTGTAGTGTTTTATTCTTGTTTTATTTTTCTTTATTAGGTGGGGACGACCTCGAGCCTCTTATGTGTTAATTTTCCCATTTATGTGTTTATTACCTCAATTTGAATATTCTAAAATCCAACTAGATCGAGTACGCAACTGTGACTTTCACGGGATTTGCGGAGTGCCTAACACCTTCTCCCCGAGTCAAATGAACCCCCTTACTCAAATCTCTGGTGCAGACTTAGTTTTAAAGTCCGAAGTGTTTTGAAAGGAAAAATTATATTTTTTAAAAACGGTGATCTGGCACACCGAAACCAATGTCAAGTGGCGACTCTGAGTTAATCCTTTTGAACACTATCTTTTGTCACTTTCAAAATTGAAAAAAAAACCTTTCGATCGTTGCTAAATCTTTTTATTTATTTAAGAGGGTTAGTGAGGTGGTAAAAAGGGGGTGTGACAGCTCTGGCGACTCTGCTGGGGAGTTGCAGGTTTGAGCTGATACTTGATCTTGTTGGCTTTTAGGATATTCGGTTGAGGTGTTTATTTTCTTTATTTGCTTTGTTTAGTTGGTTTTTTTGTCTTATTTCCCGTTTTGTTGGTTGTTTGTTTATCGTTTTTCCTTATGTATTACTGCTTTATAAATTGTCATCATTTGCATAACCCTAGGTTTTTTTTTCCGCAACAAGTCTTCCGAAGTACGTTTGAGCGTACACGACCTTTTGTCAGTCATCGATGTCTTTAGGGGGTGGCGTGGGAGCGTGGAGTGGGCGGACAGCTAGAGCAACCGCCATCGACCACGTGCCGCCCCGAATTGCCTTGTCTAGTGAACCCCAAACGTAGGTCAAACTTTAGGTCATTTTTATTTGCATAATTATCATTGTGACTTAGTAGGGCTCGGTCCTAGGTACCGTGTTCCTTTGTAGGAAGCATGACCAAGTTGTGTCAAGTGGGCCCATGGCCCAAAAGGACATTCAATCGTCCCTATGTGCGACATGCTGCATTCTTTAAGGGTAAAAGGGTCATTTGGCAGACCAATGATGGTTGAGGGTATATAGATGAAGCAAGTAGGGCCCAGTTATATTTTTCTTTTACAACTTTTTCAAGAAAAGACCAAAAAAAATTGAAAATGAAAAAAAAATCCAAAATGATTTTGCAATTTCTCATCATTTCCAAAATACAAAAAAAAAGAGAAAAAGAAAATCCAAAAGATTTTTACCTTTTCCATCATTTTTCAAAAAAAACAAAAAATATAGTTTCTCCAAATTAATTGCATTTTTTTAAAAAAGCTTTCTCCCATATCCAATCTTTCCGAACTGTGCATACCTGATTCTTGTCTTTTGGGACCGGATACGTAGGCAGCCCACATAGGTTCCAGTCTTCCTAGTGTCATAGGTTCTTGGCTTCGCGGGGTCTTGGCCAAATCTTGCATGTCTAGCCACGTTTGGCCATATCGGCTGCTTTTGCAAAATAGGGATATTTTCGCAAAATGGTTTGTTAAACTATGTATTAGAGTCCTTAGCCCATAGCAAGGTGTTCTCTCAGTTTTAAGGTCCATTCCCGTTGAATTTGCATGTCTAGCCACTTTTGGCCATATCGGCCATTGTTGCAAAATGGGGTCATTTTCGCAAAAGTGGTTCAATTACCCATGTCTTAGGATTTTGAGTCCACAACTAGGTGTCATATTACTTTAAGGTCCTTCCTTTTTGAGTTTGCATCTTTAGCCACTTCTGGCCATATCGACCATTCAAAATGGGTTATTTCTGCAAATTAATTTTGGGCCATGATTATTGCGAGTTTGAATCCATATAAGCCTTAGGGAGGTATGTCCATGTCTTTGAGGTCATCTTTGTTGAGTTCGCGCTAATAGCCACATTTTGGCTGCATAGGTCATTTTGCAAAAATAGCCTTAATCATGCCTTGCATGTGTCCAATAGAAGGTGTCATGGCGTCACATGTGTTTTGAGTCACTAGCTCTATTTGATATTATTTTCTCCATTCAGGTATGGATCAATTTGCTAGAGTTTGAGCATAACAAATACCCCAGGACCATTTTAGTCAAGATCATTGCATGCACGAGCTGCTTGAGGAAACTTTTTATTTTTTAGTCTATTTTATGTTGTCTTTTAATTATTAGTCTTATACAGTAGTATCGAGTATGTCAGTCTAGTTAAGATTTTCAAGTCTTTTGTTATAGTACTTCCTATTTTGTATTTGAAAAACAAAAAAAATTATAAATGAAAATTCCAAAAAGATTTTTATTTTTAGTTTATTCGTCCATTACTTTTTTCAGAACTATGCTTGATCTGATTCATGAGGGACATGATACACAGGCAACCTACATAGGGTTCGATCGAATCTTTTTTTTTTTTTTTGAAAAAAAAAGAGACAAAAAAAAGAAAAAAAAAAGATTAAATTGTGGATGTGATAAATGAGAGGAAAGAAAAGAGTGACAATTAGAAAGAAAATAAAGGAAGGAAAATGAACAAGCCAGGAAGTGCTACAAAAGAAAGAAAAGAGAAGATTGAAATGAAACAAAATTGGGATGATGCCAAGTGACCTTGTGACCCTCGAAGTCACTCTAGAACTATTAATTGTTGCTAGGTGCATTGCACGCAATGTAATATTTCTATTTGATAAATACCCTAACGCTAACATGTTGGCTTTGTTTTGATCCTTTTTGTTACTTTCATTGCTATCATAACAGAGGGTGGTTAGTTTGTGGCACTTTGGCGATTCGTCCATACAACACAAGGTCAAAGAGCAAGTAGCCATGGCTAGTAAAGAAACAGACGCTGGGGTTGTAGACCCATCAAGAGAGTTTGTGGAGTCAGAGTCTGAATTGAAAGAGGAGGTCCAAAGGTTGAAACAACAGAATGGCAGAAATGTATCAGTCTTGGATCAGGGGGCATCATCCACCTTTATTCCCCACTAACTACACTAAAAACCATGCAACTATCCCACAACTATCACAAACCCAAGTTCCCACTGCTGTTGATATCTCCCCACAACATTTTCACATTCCACTCTTCAAAAGCACATCATATCCCGCTCCTTTGACCACTCGTGTTTTTGTAGCTCATCCACCAGCTACTCTTCCTCGATCCACCAGCGCGACTATGTTCCAATCTCCAGATGTCCAACACTATGATCTAGAACCAATTTTCAAGGTCTCAGGTCCATACTCTTACGCTCTTCATTCTGAGCCTCCCGGTGAAACTGCAAAGCCTACTAAGATTGTGGAGCAGGATGAGATATCCAGAAAGCTAAAAGGGTCTAAAATGCTAAAGCTTAATTTATATGATGGGCGTGGAGATACAGTAGCCCATCCGAGGGGTTATTTCAGTGAAATAAGAGGTTTTTGCGGGAAATATAAGGTATTGATGGCGTATTTCAGTCAGAGTCTGAGTGGGGAAGCTCTAGAGTGGTACACCCGCCAAGACACTAGTAAGTCGCATGCATGGGGTGACCTAGCTCAAGATTTTGTTCGGCACTATCAGTACAATGTTGACATTATCCCAGACCGCTCCTCCCTATCTCAGATGGAAAAGAAACCCAAGGAAGAGTTTAGGTAGTTTTGGTTCAGATGGAACGAACAAGTTGCTGGGATCAGTCCTCCGATTGATAGAAAAGATGTTGTCGAGCCCAGCCAATGACAGGATCTAGTGGTCATTCCTGCTAAACTCTTTCAGCCTCAATACCGACCCCATGAATATCCTTGTACTCCAAATAATCCTCCCCAATGCTACTTTCCTCCACAAAATCCCCAAAGTCATACCTTACCTCCTCAGTACTCTATCCACAATGCACCGCCATATGCTCCACACCCACGAAACCTGCGACGGCTTGCACCACCTCCACAAATGTCTTACCCACCTCAAAAAGCATATCAACCCCCTACCCGAAAGAGGTTCCAACCAAGGCCGGAGTACAAATGAGAAGGCAGCAACAAAGAGAAAAGTCTTTCACTCCTATTGAAGAATCATATGCTAGTTTATTAAAAAGGCTGAGGCAATTGGACATGTTAAAGCCGATTCAGATAAAAATGTTGAAACGCTTTCCAAAGAGTTTTGATTTTTCTCAAAGGTGCGCATATTGCTCTAATGCCCTGGGGCACGACATAGAAAAGTGCTGGAATCTGAAAAGGGAGTCCAGAAGCGTATTGATGCAGGTGACATTACCGTGCAAAATCCAAATGCAACAAATACTAGCCAAAGTCCATTGTCTGTTCATAATGAGACGCATATGGTGGACATGATTTGTGTGGAAAAGGAATATGAGAACTCTTCT
Organism: Nicotiana tabacum; assembly: GCF_000715075.1. Taxonomy (NCBI): domain Eukaryota; kingdom Viridiplantae; phylum Streptophyta; class Magnoliopsida; order Solanales; family Solanaceae; genus Nicotiana; species Nicotiana tabacum. The sequence continues at coordinate 74,170,450 of NC_134084.1, read as the reverse complement.
GAATCCCTTGGAGGGCCACTTACCGCAAAGTTTTCAGCGCTATCAGTTTCAGTTCTTTTAAGGAAGAGTTGGCAAAAGGGACCCAAAAGTTGTTTGTTTAGGTCAACGTGATGGAAATTGGTGAAGGTCCTAGTAATTTTGATGTGCAACCCAGTGGCTAAGATGTTGAGCTTGGTAATTGGAAAGACACTCCTTTCTTGGCTAGCCAGGGAGGAGTTTTGGTGATTTATTTTGTTGTCATTTCTATCTTTGGGTCATTTCAGGGTTGTAATTCGGACATTGTCTTGTGGCTCAAACCCTTCTGCTTCTTATTTTTTCTAGTTTGTTTAGTAGTAGTAACTCGTCTAGCATTATCTAGGATTGTTCCAGGGTTGTAACCCATGTCTATTTTGCTTGTTTTGTTCAAACCTTTTTCACCATCTGTCTAATGCAATCTCCTATTTTCTATTAGTTCTAGTCAGTTTTTTAGGTCACTTTTCCTTTTATAGTTCTTTTCATGCTGACTCTAGTGACATGACATGCACATATAATTCTCAGCTTGGTCTTGAAAGTTAGTTTAATCATAAAGCAATGACACCGTTTTGAACATGATAAAAAGAGGCATTTGAGGAAACAAATAAAGATTCACGTATTCTGAGATAACCTGAAGCTTGAATAGAGTGAAACTGAGGCATTAAGTCTGGGAAATCAAGAGGTCGATAAGAGCATACAACAAGAAGATGTCTCTCAAGCAGTTTGAGGTAAATCGGTCAGTGCTGAAATGCATTTTTCCACATCAAGATAAGGTTGAGTCAAGTCTGGTTCGAACTGGCCAGGGTCATTCATTGAGATAAAGGTATTGCTCATTGGCACTTTTTATTTGTGGTAATGCCATCACTAGATACTTTGTTTGATTTCTTTATTTATCTCCAATTGCATGTTTGTACTTGGCATTTTTAAAATTTGGTATGACGAAGGCATTTTATTCTTCTACCTAAACACTTTTATCTTTTGTTACCCCTTTTGATCCTTACATTATTTTCTTTCGTACCCCTCTTTTGGAATCAAAAATAGAGTTAGGAACTAGAAAAGAAAAAGAAAAAGAGAAAAAAAGAAAAAAAAGAAAAAAAAGGGGGGGGGAGAGAAAAAGAAGAAAAATAAAAAAAGAAAGAAAAGGAAAAAAAATCCAACTTCGTGTTTGAACTATGTTCGACCTGATTCTTGTCACCACAAGATACGTAGGCAGTCTTACGGTTCGGTCGCACCAAATAAAATATTTCATAATCCCCCGAAGTCAAGAGTGGGGCATATTTTCTTAGAAATCTCATCAAAACAAAAAACAATCCCCAAACTCCAAGAAACTAGGGCAGAAGTTTTAATTTTGCCAAAAGGCCTGATTCCAAAAGTTGTAATTTTGAACCCTTTCATCTTAAATTATTTTGAGCCTTCATGCCACCCTTTCTTTTCAACCCTGTCCAAAAGCCTACATTACGGTCCAAAGAAAGACCTTCCGACCAATCTTTGAGGATATCAAATCAAACGTGTGGGGAAAGTATGATCTTCTTGCATCCTGGGTAATACTTTGTTCTCAGCTCAAAGAGAGAAAATGATAAAATGAGAGAGTCTTATCGGTGAAAACTCTCATTGGCAGCGTAAGGCGATGGTGAGTTGAGAAAAGAACAAAATGAGAGAGGCTTAATGGTGAAAACCTTCAGGGCACTACAAGTCGATTGAGGATTGCGGATCATATGGGACAATTGAAGCGCTGAAGCCCAGTTTCACAGCGAAGAGGTACAATAAGAGTTGAATATTAGACTTGCTTGAGAGATTAGGCCACTTAATCCAAAGGTGCATGTCATGGTCATTAGAGTTGGTATCGACATCTGATAAGTTTCTACTTTGTAATTTTCTTGTTAGATATCATCTCTTTCCCTTGTCCCTTATTTTGTTTCTCTTGTTTTGTTTGAGTCCCTTCTTGAGTCTGTTTTGTCAGAATAAGTGAGAAATGACTTCAAAATTTGCTACCAACTTTCCAATTGCACAAAACGAATTTGGCTAGCACATCAAAGTGGCATAAATTAGGGAAAAGTGGTATGCACATTGAGTTGGTAACAATCAACATGCTTTGGGATTCATGTGAAATGCAAGGGTTCGGTAAATGTCAATTCATGAGCAAAATGCAACAGATATTGGGATCGAATGGATCGAATGGACAAGAGGTGTTTTCTGTGATAAGGGTTGAAAGAAAATGGGTAGTCGATAACAGTCAAGGTCGTCCAAGTTGAAATCAAAGTTATCTTGGAAAGTGTAGAAGCAGTAGCCCTCAAGGTCAAGGCCACAAACTAACCACCACATTTAAAGTCACAAGTTTTCTTTGTTTGAAATAGGAACAAAGCAGTGCATGCAAATGGGTTCAAAAACAAGAAAAAAGAAGAGAAGAATCGACAAAGGGAAGTTTCTCAAATCTTTTCCCTTACCAGTCTTGCTAGTGTGCATAAAATGTTGCTATTACTCTTCACATTTTTCCTCCTAGGATAAAAAGTCCTAGTCTGATGAATTTTCCTCCCAATAGAAATCTTAGTCTGATGAAGTTTTTCCTAGGATAGAAAATCTTAGTCTGATGAATCTTTCTCCTAGGATCGAAATCTTAGTCTGATGAAGTTTTCTCCTAAGATAAGAAACCTAGTCTGATGAATTTTCTTCTAGGATCGAAATCTTAGTCTGATGAATTTTTCTCCTAAGATAAGAAACCTAGTTTGATGAATTTTCTCCTAGGATCAAAATCTTAGTCTGATTAATTTTTCTCCTAAGATAAGAAATGTTAGTCTGATGAATTTTCTCCTAGGATCGAAATCTTAGTCTAATGAATTTTTCTCCTAAGATAAAAGACCTAGTCTGATGAACTTTCTCCTAAGATACCAAAAAAAAGAGACCTAGTCTGATAAATTTTATCCTAGGATCAAAATCTTAGTCTGATGAATCTTTCTCCTAAGATAAAAACCTAGTCTGATGAATTTTCTCCTAGGATTGAAATCTTAGTCTAATGAATTTGTTTCCTAAGATAGAAGACCTAGTCTGATGAATTTTCTCCTAGGATCAAAATATTAGTCTAATGAATCTTTCTCCTAAGATAAGAGACCTAGTCTGTTGAATTTTCTCCTATGATCGAAATCTTAGTCTAACGAATTTTTCTCCTAAGATAGAAGACCTAGTCTGATGAATTTTCTCCTAGGATAGATTTTTAGTTTTCTTAAAGTTATTAATATTTAGTTTTATTGAAATCAGGGGTCCCGCCTGGAGAATAAGGTCAGTTTTTACTTTAATCAAGCTTAATTTATAGTTTTCCGCAAGCTCAATCTTAAATCTAGGAGACGCACTTCCTAGTCTGGGTCATTCAGGTTCTATTCTTAGCAGACGCACTTGCTAGTCAAATGTTCTTGGTTTGATTCACAGGAGACACACATCCCTGTCAAGTCTTTAGTTTTACTCTCATCATTGCATCAATAGCATAGGTAATTTACAGTTTTGCTAACAACTCACAAATCTTCCTAATGCAAATTGGGACAGAAAATTTTGTTTGTTTTGTTGTTTTGATTGCAGGCGCCCACCTGGAGAACAAGGGAATACAGTTCAAGTTTTGGCAATCAGGCGCCCGCCTAGAGAACAAGGGAATACAATTCAAGTTTTAGCAATCAGGCTCCCACCTGGAGAACAAGGGAATACAGTTCAAGTTTTGGCAATCAGGCGCCCGCCTGGAGAACAAGGGAATACAATTCAAGTTTTAGCAATCAGGCTCCCACCTGGAGAACAAGGGAAGTTATTTCAGAATCCAATTCAAGTTAGAAGTAGCAGAAGCTCGCGGCAAGAATGCGAGTCCACAGTCCGAGATGATGAACAGAAGTAATCTCAATCCAGAATTTAAAAAAAAAAAAGGAAGTGAATCCAAAATTGCAGAAGCTGAGACAAGAGGTGGATTGCTCAAGACATGACTAAAGTCACAAGCATGGTGTGTCCGATTTTGATCCGAAAAAATGAAGAAGAATGAACTAGCACCTGCAACTAGCAAGCGTCAAGGTTCAAATCTAAAGTCTGCATGAAGAACCATTCAAGACTCAAGATCAAGCTTCAGAAGACTTATAGATAGGAATCTTGTAACTTGTAGTTGACAAGCTTAGTTAGTCTTTTTCATTTGTTAATTTTGATGTAATAACAGGACCGCAGACCGGAACCTCGACAGAATGGCACCTCGACCGGCTCTCCACCCCAGTATACTCCATCACCTCATTCACTTCTGAACTATATGTGGCATGATTCCTTTATTGCCAAGGATATGTAGGCAGCTCAGATACTAGGGCTCGGTCACATTCTCTTCCTTTCTCTTAGTTCTTGGTTTCTCTAAACAAGGGTCGGGTCAAAAAAACCTGTCTCGTCGTTCTTTGTCTGAAAACTCTTCGTGTTTCCAATCAAAGAGGGGCAGCTGTAGACATGTAATTTTTGACCCTCCCCATTTTACGTATTTTAGTGTTAAATATTTAGTTTAGGTCTAATATAGCTATTTCAACTAGTTTTAACTATTTTACTTTATTTTGTCAACAAAAATAAAAATTACAAAAAAAAAATCTTTTATTTAGGTTACTGGTATTTTATCTTGTTACTTTTAGTTTATCTATCTTACATAAAATTCGAAAATACAAAAATAGTTACACTTTATTTTTCAAGGATATTAGTATTTTGGGTAGTAGTATTGTCTTAATTTTGCGATGATTTTAATCTAATCTTGTTATTATTTTAGTTTGACATTTGAAAAATATAAAAAAAATTAGTTTCATATTTTATGTATAATTTAGTTTAATTAATTAGATAGATTTTTGCAATATTTAGTATATTTAGTATATTAAAAGGTATTTAGCTAAGGTTTGGACATTCTTCTTTTAGTCCAATTTTAAGACCCAAATATGAATCCCAAGACCCTTTAACCCATTAGAACTTTTTAATTTAATCTTAGCCAGTCACTCCCCTTCATCCAATGGTCAAAACTAATCCCCACCCACATATATCTACCTATTTACAACCTAAAACAAAAACCCTAGAGAACACCCTGAACCCTTAGAGCCGCAGCAGCCCCAACCCGCCGACCCCTCCCCCTTCAGTCTAAAAACTAGCCTTCCACACCACCCTTCAGCCGCCAGCCACACGCCACCAAGCTCACCGGACGTCCGACCACAATCCTCAACAACGAGCCGCCCACCCCTAAAACTCCGACAGACGCACACAACTTTCCCAAAAATCAATCTTCATTCCTTAACTTGAAACACTGATTCCTCCAACAAAGAGACAAAACCAAGAACCCTAGACACATATCCAATTCGCCACAAATAGCAATTTTATTTGTTACCAAAAAGTGCTTGTGACCATGCTTTTTCTTCATAGAAAGACCTGTACACTCCAAAAAAAAATTAGGAGTACATCGTTGTGGGGTTACATTGTTGTTCCCATGTTTTAGAAAAACAGCAAATCAAGAGATGAAAGTCGGTGGCTTTAACACAAGGGAATGAACTGTATAAGTGGAGTATTCCGGTGAAATTGAAGGCGTGATCGAGGCAGTGAGGTTTTCCGATTGAGGTGTCCATTCGCGGTTTTCCATCTCCGATTGTAGGCTCCTACTTGGTCGAGTTAGACATCAAAGGTCCATTCACGCTTCTCTAACTTGAAATCTTTTAATTGCTTTATTTGATAGTGAATTTGATTTATGAAACTCTCTGTTATTTTGTCTTGTTCTAGATTAATGGATGATTTGTCTTCTCTGCTTAATCTATTTGATGTCAAGAATGAATTTACTTACTAAGAAATTAAGATGGTTGAATAGTTAACGAGTTAAAGGGGCCTTGGGGTTTGGGGTACTGGAAATTGAAAAAAGGATTTGAGCCATGTGGGTTGTTAGGGATTAAACTTCATGGTATTTGGGCTTCGTATATTTCAATTGTTATTATTATATTCTATTGAATCGACAGTAGTATGCTTAGGTCCGTCATCACCGGGGTAGGCAAACTTTAGGATTTTTGTTAGTTTTAAGGTGAGAGGTCGTTCCTTTAGTTAAATTCATCAGGGGAATGCCCCGAAGGATTTGTATATATTTTATTCTGGGGAATGCCCCATAGTATTCTGTAATTGGAGGCTAAAAGTAGAACTTGTAATGTTTTATTCTTGTTTTATTTTTCTTTATTAGGTGGGGATGACCTCGAGCCTCAATTTGAATATTCTAAAAGCCAACTAGATCGAATACACAACCGTGACTTTTACGGCATTTGGAAAGTGCCTAACACCTTCTCCCCGAGTCAAATAAACCTCTTTACCTAAATCTCTGGTGTAGATTTAGTTTTAGAGTCTGAAGTGTTCTGAAAGGAAAAATCATTTTTTTTAAAAACGGTGACCTGGCACACCAAAACGAATGTCAGGTGGCGACTCTAAGTTAATCCTTTTGAACACTATCTTTTGTCACTTTCAAAATTGAAAAACTCTTTCGAGCTTTGCTAAATCTTTTTATTTATTTAATAGGGTTAGTGAGGTGGTAAAAAAAGGGTGTGACAAAGAACATGAATCAGCTCACTGCCGATAAGGAAGCTGTCACAACCCAATTGACCTCGCCTGAAACTCAACTCCGAGGCCTTAAAGTGAAGGTTCTGGCCTAGGCCAAGAAAATCTAGGAGTTAGAGGCAGATCTTGCTAGAGCCCAGGCCGAAGCTGCACAGGCCAAGGCTGAAGTTGAGAAGACGAAGGACACGGCTAATAAGACCATTGTTGTGTACTTAAGAGATGCCTAGGTTGTTCAAGCGGAGCTGAGGGAGGCCTCTGACCGGGAAAAATGGATTAATGATTTGGCCAAGTGTCAAGCCCGGAAGGAGACTCTCAAAGAAATCCACGCCCAAGAATTCGACATTGCTGAAGAGATAGCCGAAGCAAAGGCGCGGAAAACTGATGCTAGGTTTCTTGTCTCTTCCGACGACAAGGATATTGTGAGTGACTCCGGGGACGGGGATGGTGAAGAAGGTGCCTCCGAGGAAGAGGGGGTTCCCGAAGATAAAGCTGCCGAAGGTGCAGTTCCTGAGGACGTCTCTTCCGGGGATGTATCTCCGAAATAGATTAGGTTCTTTTTTTCTTTTGTGTAAGGGCCTTTCCTGGGCGTTGTAAATGTACTTTGTAAATTATATTTTATGAATACAAAGAATCCCTTTGCTTTATCTTCAGTTTGACTTGAATTTTTGTCCGTCTTTATTTGTGGAAATTTTTTTGTGTAACAATAATGATCAACCCCAATACTGGACTCAGAACATAGTAACCCTTAGGTTTTTTATTGATTAACATAATACCTCCTCGATCTAAGCTTAAATCGATTCGGTGAGAGCTCGGAGTAATGGGACTCTTGAGTCTGAGGTCTCAAACTCTATATATTTTGGCCCTTAAGCTCTTTTAAATTGGCCCTTAGGCTCTTATATACCGGCCCTTAGGCTCTTTAAGTTTGGCCGATTCGGCCTCTAAAGTGGCTATAATTTTTTCCTCTTTTCGGCTAAAAGACTTAGTGAAAATTTTTGTAATGCCTTAGCATGTGTTTTGTACCCGTTGGGTTTTTCGTGGGTTCGACATATCGGAACCTTATGAGTAACTTGTCTGTGCAATGATAATCGAATACCTCTTGAGGTTTCTTTGAAGGTTGATATTATCGAAGCCTTTAAATCATTCGAGGGCTGATTTTATCGAAGCCAATTATTTTTTGATTTTGCCGAGGATAGCCTAGTTTAACCGATTTTTTCAAAGTGTTTGAAGGCCTTTAATTTATAGCAGAAATCGGACATCTCCGAGCAGCATTATTTTGGTCATAGCCTTTTTATATGACCGTAGTCTTTAATATGGCCACAGCCTTCGGGTATGTCACCTGGACTTGTTTCCCGATAACCTTTCGAACTTGTCTGAAAAGTTAGTCCCCGAGTATATTGGCCTTGGAATTTGTTTCGAGGGGATTCCTCTTTGAGGTCTTACGAGCCCGAGTTTTCGATGACTCGGATGTGCTGACTGTCGATAATAGTCCCCGAGTATTTTAGGGGTGCATTCGTGCTTTGGCTCTTGAGCCGTTTCCCATAGGATTATAAGTTAGGGCTCGTATAATTGTAGACTTATTTGAGACACAAAGTGTTTTTTATATAAACAGAATGCTTCTTCAAATAATTGATACATGCGTACATGTCTTGCCGTCGGGGCTCGACTATTCTATATGGACACGGTTCATCTGACCGTTTGGCCCATCACAAATTTCTCCTATTGAGGCCCTCTTTGGCATGAAGTAAAGTATTTTCCTGAAAATATAACCTCCAAGGGTGATGCCCCCCAATATCTGAGGTTGATTGAAAAGAAGCTTTGGATATTGTTGAGTTCTCCTTAGGTAGCACATAGTTGTTGCCTCGTTAAAAACCTTGCCGGTAAAACCCTTTCGGGACAAAATTCGATCTAAGGGAAAAAGAGTTCAACGTATGCTTTAAAACCTAAGGCCTTCGTGTAAAAACGTGCCTTCGATAGCTTTGATCCAACACCAGCAATGAGTTAGTTTCAAATTCAAGAAAGATACATTCATACCTGAGCAATAGTATCGTTTGAGTAACGATATGTTCAAATTGTTCGGTAGTTGTTCGTCTTCCATTGTGCTTATTTGTATGATCCCTTACTGACAACTCCGAGGACTCGGTACGGTCCTTCCCAATTCGGGCCTAGTTTCCCTTCATTTCGGGTCTCAAGTATTGAGGGTGACCTTTTGCAGAACTAAGTCCCCGATTCCAAAATATCGAAGGTTGGTTCTTCTATTGTAGTATCTTTTGATCCTTTGCTTCTGTGCAGCCATTAGAACAAGCGTTGCTTCTTGCTTTTCATCTAATAACTCGAGGCTAGCATTCATGGCCTCGTGATTTGTCTCCTTCTATGCATGTTGAAATTTGGCATTGGGTTCTCCGACCTCGATGGGGACGACGGCCTTGGAGCCATATATTATAGAAAATAGGGTGGCCCCCGTGCTAGACTTTGGTTGTCTGGTATGCCCAAAGGACCTCGAGTAAAACTTCTCTCCATTTTCCCTTTGCATCGTCTAACCTTTTCTTCAGGTTTTGAGTGATAGTTTTGTTTGTTGACTCAGCCTATCCATTTCCAGTTGGGTAATACGGTGTTGATAATACCCTCTTTATTTTGTGTGCCTCGAGGAACTATGTCACCTTGCTGCTGATGAATTGTTTTCCATTGTCACATACAATCTTGGAAGGTATCCCGAATCGGCATATGATGTGGTCCTAGATGAAGTCGATAGCTTCTTTTTCTCTGACCTTTTCGAAGGCCTGTGCTTCCACCCACTTAGAAAAATAATCAGTCATAAACAAAATAAATTTAGCTTTACCTGGGGCCATTGGCAAAGGGCCAACTATATCTATTCCCTATTTCATGAAAGGCCACGGGGATAGGACCGAATGGAGTTGTTCTACGGGCTGATGGATCATCGGTGCAAATCGTTGACACTTATCACATTTTTTGATAAATTCCTTAGTATCTTTTTCCATGTTATCCTAGTAATACCCTGCTCTGATAATTTTGCAAACCAAAGACTCGGGGCCGGAATGATTTCCACAAGTACCTTTGTGGACCTCTCGTAATACATAATCTATGTCCCTCAGCCCTAAACATACTGCCAGTGGCCCATCTAACGATCTCATTTGTTCCGCCCTCGTCCAATGCAAACCTAGCAGCCTTGGTTCGTAAGGTCCTCGATTCTTTATGGTCCGATGGGAGTTTGCCATCTTTCAAATAATCGATGTACTTATTCCTCTAGTCCCAAGTCAAACTTATTGAATTTATCTCGGCATGACCCTCTTCAACCGCAGACCTCGATAGCTGGACGACAGTCCCTGGGACGATATCATCTTCATTGATCACGGATCCTAGATTTGCAAGTGCATCGGTGTGACGACCCGGCCAGTCATCTCATGAGTTACCACTACGTTTCCCCCATTTCGGCTTCTTATTGCTTTGTCTATCGGTTATATATGTGATCGGGATGGTTGGCTCGGGTTCGGAAAGGATTTGGTAAGGTTTGAGACACTTAGTCTCTTTGAGGAAGCTTAAGTTGGAAAAGTCAACTGGATGTTGACTTATGAGTTAGAGGGCTCGAATGTGAGTCCGATGGTTCGGATAACTTGGGGAGGTGATTTGGGACTTAGGAGTGTGATCAGAATGTGTTTTGGAGGTTCGGAGTAGATTTAGGCTTGAATTGGCAAAAATGGTTTTTTGGCATTTTCCGGTTGATATGTGAGATTTTGATATAGGGCTTAGAATGGAATTCCGAGAGTTGTAGTAGTTCCGTTGGGTCATTTGGGATGTTTTTGTAAAATTTCAGGTCATTCAAACATGGTTTGGTTGGGTTTTTTATCAAAAGCGGAATTCGGAAGATTTTTGGAATCTTAGGCTTGAATTTGATGTGATCTTGATGTTTTAATGTTGTTTGAGGTGTTTCGAAGATTGGTACAAGTTTGAATAAGGTTATGGGATATGTTTGTGCTTTTGGTTGAGATCCCAGGGCCTCGGGGTGATTCCGGATGGTTGACGAAGAGTTTGGGAGTTTGGAGGAGCTACAGATTTTCTGCTTCTGTTGTTTCCGCACCTGCGGATTGGGGACCGCAGGTACGACATCGCAGATGCTATGTAAGGGGCTACAAAAGCGAAAAGGAGCTAGGAGAGCTATGACTGCTGAAGCGGTTAGTGAACCGCACCTGCGATAGCGCAGGTGCGGCTAGTGCATCGCAGATGCGATTTTTGGTCATTTAAGTGAATAACCGTAGAAGCGGCTCTTGGACGGCAAAAGCGGTACCGCAGAGGCGGTGGATTGACCGCAGGTGTAAAAATGCCTGGATTAGAATGTATATATTTCTTCCTTCGCGATTTTCAGAGGGTTTCACCATTTTTAAACGCGAATTCTGGAGTTTTGGGCGATTTTGGAGAGAGAATTCAAGGAGACTTCATTGAGGTAAGGATTTTGGACCTAAAACTCGTTCCTATGGTATTATTTCACGGATTAAGGCTATAATTAATGGAATTTAAGGGTTAAAAATTGGGGAAAACTAGGGTTTGGTATTGGAGACCTAGACTTGAGGATTTGAAGGGTCATTTCTGGTCGGATTTTTGGACTTTTGATATGTATGAACTCGTGGGGAGATAAGGAACCTATTGATGTGAATTTTATCAAATTCTGAGAAGTGGTCCCAGGGGTCGGTTTTGGTAATTTCGGAATTTATGTTGTAAATTGATTATTTTTGCATGGGCTTCGTTCCCTTAGCTTATTTTGACGTCGTGATTCTGATTTTGGATAGATTCGACACAAGTGGAGGCCAATTCGAGGGGCAAAGGCATCGCGGGCTAGAGATTTGATCGGATTAAGGTGAGTAATGATTGTAAATTATGTTCTGAGGGTATGAAACCCGGATTGCACATCATTGTGCTATATTGAGGTGACGCACACGCTAGATGACGAGTGTGGGGTCGTGCACTGTTGGGGATTGTGACTTAGTCCATCCCGAATAACTATTTTATCGCGTATTTGACTGAAAACTATTTGTTATCATCATTTTGGGTTGAATGCCATATTTGGCTTCGTGCTAGCTATTTGAACCCTTACGGGATTTTTATTAATATTTCCTCACTGTTTTGACTTTATACTTGAACTCAGTCATGCTATATTCCTCTGTTTTTCATAACTCAGCCATGTTTACTCTGCTTTAACACTTAAATGATATTTTGGGCTGAGCACTATATTTTACCGTTGCCCGAGTGGCTGTGAGATTCTGACTGAGTAAGGTCGAGGGCCTACGTTGTGAGGAAACACTAATTATGACTATAAGGCCGAGGGCCTAAGATTTGTACGCCATGAGGTGGCTTGTTGTTATGAGGCCGAGAGCCTAGTGATGATGCCATGAGATGGCTTGATATTGGCCCGTAAGGGGCCCCTCCAGGAGTTTGCACACCCTAGTGAGTGCAGGTATCCATTATGATGTGAGATATAGCCCGAGGGGCTGGTATTGTTCTGAGATATTTCCCGAGGGGCAGAATTGTTGACATTGTGCCCGAGGGTCGAACCTTTATGTGTTTATCTTTCTTATTTGCCTGTCATTTACCTGCTTAATTGTTGAAAAGGTATTTCATGAAGTTTAAGTTGAACTAAAGTAATTTTTACATATCCTTATTGATTCACTATTTTCACTGGTTTTACTGCTTCATTATAGCCTATAATGTGCCTTACATGATTTCACATTTCTCAATCTTTATTTATGATTATTACTCACTGAGTTGGAGTACTAACTTTACTCTCTGCACCCCGTGTGCAGATTCAGGAGTTGTTGATCCTGCTAGCGAGAGTTGAGAGCTCCCGACAAACTTCGGAGTTCACGAGGTAGCTGTTTGGCATCCGCAGTCCTGTGTTTCTCCCCCTTTATCTCATTTCTATTTCTTTTTCAGTTGTTCTATAATAGCTTGGTAGGCATTTCAGACTTGTAGTGTTTTAATAAATGCTCATGACTAGTGACACCCCGGTATCGGGCTGTGTTGGGTTTTATTTTCGCAAACTATAATGTTTACTACTTGCTTTTGGATTATTTATTTCGCTTTCGACTTATTTCATATTGTTGAATTGCTTAAAACTGAAATGGAAAAGAGTTGGCTAGCCTTGTCTTCATGAGAGACGTCATCACGACTAGGTTCGGGTTTAGGGTCGTGACAAGTTAGTATCAGAGCCTAGGTTACATAGGTCTCATGAGTCATGAGCAGGTTTAGTAGAGTCTCGTGGATCGGTACAGAGACATCTGTATTTATCCTTGAGAGGCTACAAAACCTTTAGGAAAAACTTCATATTCTTGCAATTCTTGTCGTACAAATTTGTTGATCCGTGTACTAAACTTCTGTCACTCTATTCTCTCACAGATGGTGAGGACATGCGCTACCGATCAGGATGGATGACCACCAGTACCACCAGTTGTGGCCACTAGAGGCTGAGGACGCGGTCGTGGTCACGGTAGGGGTAGAGGTATGGCCCGCACAGCAGCTAGGGTAGCACCTGTAGATCCACCAGCCGCCCCAGTTCAGGATCAGGTCCCAGTTATGGACACTCCAGCAGCATCAGCTCAGGCACCAGCTGTGCCCATTATGATTCCAGGTCTTTAGGAGGCTTTGGCTCAGATCCTATCAGTTTTCACTAGCCTAGCTCAGGCGGTCTTAGCTACTACAGCCGCAGCTACTTCTCAGGCTAGGAGAGGCAATAAGACTCCCGCCACTCGCACACCTGAGCAGGTCGTGTAGGGACTTTAGACACCGGGGGCACATCCAGCCCAACCGGTTGCAGCTGCTTAGGACTATGTAGTTCCTGCCATGCCAGAGGACGAGCAACGTAGGTTGGAGAGGTTTGGTAGACTTCAACCTCCGACCTTCAGTGGTGCAGAGGGCGAGGATGCCCAGGGTTTCTTGGATAAGTGTCAGAGGATGCTTCATACGGCGGGTATTCTGGAGACCAGCGGGGTCGCTTTCACTAATTATCAGTTTTCTGGAGCTGCCTTCACTTGGTGGGGGGCTTTTGAGAGGCGTAGGCCTATTGGTGAAGCACCCCTTACCTGGCAGTAGTTCTCCGTTCTCTTTCTGGAGAAGTATGTGCCGCAGCCTTGTAGAAAGGAGCTGCGCAGGCAGTTTGAGTGGTTGCATCAGGGAGAGATGACTGTGATGCAGTATGAGATGAGGTTCTCTGAGTTAGCTCATCATGCTATTTGGTTGGTTCCGACAGATAGATAGAGGATTAAGATGTTTGTTGATGGCCTCACTTATCAGTTTCATATTCTCATGACCAGGGAGAGGGTGATTGGTGCTACTTTCGAGGAGGTTATGGATATTGCCCGTGAGATTGAGTCTGTTCATCGCCAAGAGCGAGAGGAAAGGTAGGCCAAGAGGCCTCGAGGATCTGGTAGTTATAGTGGTGCTCCTTCGAGAGGTCAGTTTCAGCACGGTAGAGGCCATCCATTCAAGCATGCTCAGCCAGCTCGCCCAGGTTATCGTGTGGAATCATCGAGTCATGGTTCTCACAGTTCTCATCAGGGCCAATCATCACTTAGTGCCCTTCCAGCACAGAGTTCATCCCGTGCTCCATCAGTTCAGGGCTCTTCTATGCCAGGCGCATCTGCTTGTCATTCTGGTGCTAGGTTCTCTTCAGTCCCCTTCTCTAGCACCCGGGAGTTGTTATGAGTGTGGAGAGATGGGTCAAATGTGGAGGTAGTGCCCTCGTCGTCTTATGGGTTCATCTCAACAGAGGGGTCAGTCATCGGCTTCAGTGCAGGTTACTTTCCCACCACCCGCCCAGCAAGCTAAGGGTAGAGGTCAATCAGCTAGGGGTCTCCCTAGAAGGGGAGGTCGATCAGGAGACGGTCAGGCCCATTTCTATGTATTTCTAGCTAGACTCGATGTTATTGCTTCTGATGTTGTTATTACAGGTATTGTTTCAATCTGCCACAAAGATGCCTCTATATTGTTTGATCCCAGGTCCACCTTTTCTTATGTGTCATCATACTTTGCTCGTTATTTGGGTACGCCATGTGAGTCCCTTATTTCACTTGTTCATGTATCTACCCCGTTAGGCGATACTGTTGTTATAGAATGTGTGTTCCGGTCGTGTGTGGTGACTATTGGGGGTCTGGAGACCCGAGTGGATCTTTTATTATTGTGTATAGTGGATTTTAATGTCATTTTGGGCATAGATTGGCTATCTCCATGTCGTGCTATTCTAGACTGTCATGCCAAGATAGTCACATTGGCTATACCGAGTGTGCCACGGATTGAGTGGCGAGGTTTGACTGATTATGTTCCCAGTAGAGTGATCTCATTCTTGAAGGCCCAGCGTATGGTTGGGAAGGGTTGTCTTTCGTATCTAGCCTTTGTAAGGGATGTCGGTGCTGAGACTCCTAGTATTGATTATGTTCCAGTTGTAAGGGATTTTCTCGATGTGTTTCCTACAGACCTGCCGGGCATGCCGCCGGACAGGGATATTGACTTTGGTATTGACATGGTGCCGGGCACTCAGCCTATTTCTATTCCATCGTATTGTATGGCACCAGTGGAGTTAAAGGAGTTAAAGGAGCAGCTTCAGGAACTCCTTGATTAGGGGTTTATTCGGCCTAGTGTGTCACTTTAGGGTGCGCCGGTTCTATTTGTGAAGAAGAAGGATGGCACTATGAGGATGTACATTGATTATAGGCAATTGAACAAGGTAACAGTTAAGAACAAGTATCCTTTGCCTCGCATTGATTTATTCGACCAGCTTTAGAGAGCTAGAGTGTTTTCCAAGATTGATCTTCGTTCAGGTTATCACCAATTGAAGATCAGGGACTCGGATATTCTTAAGACAGCTTTCACGACCCAATGTGGTCATTATGAGTTCTTGGTGATGTCTTTTGGGCTGACCAATGCTCCAGCAGCGTTCATGCATTTGATGAACAGCGTGTTACGGCCTTATCTCGACTCGTTTGTCATAGTCTTCATTGATGATATTCTGGTGTATTCACGTAGTCAGGAGGAGCACGCGGAGCATTTGAGAGTTGTGTTGCAGAGATTGAGGGAGGAGAAGCATTATGCAAAATTCTCCAAGTGTGAGTTTTCGCTCAGTTTAGTGGCTTTCTTGGGGCATGTGGTGTCCAACGAGGGTATTCCGGTTGATCCGAAGAAGGTAGAGGCAGTTCAGAGTTGGCCCAGACTGTCCTCGGCCATAAAGATTCGCAGCTTTCTTGGTTTGGCAGGCTATTATTTCCGGTTTGTTAAGGGTTTCTCATCTATCACATCGCCTTTGACCAAGTTGACTCAGAAGGGTGCTTCATTTGCATGGTCGGATGAATGTGAGGAGAGCTTTCAGAAGCTTAAGACAGCCTTGACCACAGCTCCAATGTTAGTTTTGTCATCAACTTCAGGTTCATATACCATGTATTGTGATGCTTCGAGAGTTGGTATTGGTTGTGTATTGATGCAGAAGGGTAGAGTTATTGCTTATGCTTCTCGTCAGTTGAAGCCCCATGAGAAGAACTACCCCGTTCATGATTTGGAGTTGGTCGCCATAGTTCACGCATTAAAGATTTGGAGGCATTACTTGTATGGTATGTCTTGTGAGGTGTTTACTGATCATCGTAGTCTCCAACACTTGTTCAAGCAGAAGGATCTTAATTTGAGGCAGCGGAGATGGTTGGAGTTGCTAAAGGATTATGATATCACTATATTGTACCATCCGGGAAAGGCCAATGTTGTGGCCAATGCTTTGAGCCGAAAGAAGGTGAGTATGGGGAGTTTGGCATATATTCCAGTTGGGGAGAGACCTCTTGTAGTTGATGTTTAGGCCTTGGCCAATCGGTTCGTGAGGTTGGATATTTCGGACCCTAGTCAGGTATTGGCTTGTGTGGTTTCTCGGTCTTCCTTATATGATCGCATCAGAGAGCACCAGTATGATGATCCTCATTTTCTTGTCCTTAAGAACAGAGTTCAACATGATGATGCCAGAGATGTTACTATTGGTGATGATGGGGTGTTGAGGATGCAGGTCCGGATTTGTGTGCCCAATGTGGAGGGGCATAGGGAGTTCATTCTGGAGGAGGCCTATAGCTCGCGGTATTGCATTCATCCGGGTGCCGCGAAGATGTATCAGGATTTGAGGCAGCATTATTGGTGGAGGAGAATGAAGAAAGACATTGTGGGATTCATAGCTCGGTTTCTCAATTGTGAGCAGGTGAAATATGAGCATCAGAGACCGGGTGGCTCGCTTTAGCGGATGGATATTCCAGAGTGGATGTGGTATAGGATCACTATGGACTTTGTAGTTGGACTCCCACAGACTTTGAAGAAGTTTGATGCTATTTGGGTGATTGTGGATCTGCTGACCAAGTCCGCGCACTAGAGATCTATATCCGAGAGATTATTCGTTTGCATGCCCAGTTTCCATCATTTCAGATAGGGGCACTCAATTTACTTCGTAGTTTTGGAGGTCTTTGCAGTGAGAGTTGGGTACTCAGGTTGAGTTGAGCACCACTTTTCACCCTCAGACGAACGGGCAGTCCGAGTACACTATTCAGATATTGGAGGACATGTTGCGTTCTTGTGTCATTGATTTCGGGGGGTCATAGGATCAGTTTCTATCACTTGTAGTGTTTGCTTGTAACTACAACTACCAGTCGAGTATTCAGATGGCTCCATATGAAGTTTTGCATGGGAGGCGGTGTAGATCTCCAGTTGGTTGGTTCGAGCCGGGTGAGGCTAGGCTATTGGGGACACACTTGGTGTAGGATGCTTTAGAAAAGGTGAAGGTAATTCAGGAGAGGCTTCGTATAGCACAGTCGAGGCAAAAGAGTTATGCTGACAGGAAGGTTCGGGATGTGTCCTACATAGTTGGTGAGAAGGTTCTGTTGACGGTTTCGCCTATGAAGGGTGTCATGAGATTTGGGAAGAAGGGTAAATTGAGTCCTCAGTTCATTGGGCCTTTTGAGGTACTTTGGAGGATTGGGGAGGTGGCTGATGAGCTTGTTTTGCCACCCAGCTTGTCAAGTGTGAATCCGGTATTTCATATTTCTATGCTTCGGAAGTATATTGGGGATCCGTCTCATGTTCGGGATTTCAGCATGGTTCAACTAGATGATGATTTGACTTATGATGTAGAGCCAGTAGCTATTTTGGGTCGTCAGGTTCGAAAGTTGAGATCAAATGATATAGCTTCAGTGAAAGTGCAGTGGAGAGGTCGGCCCGTGGAGGAGGCTACCTGGGAGACTGAGCGGGAGATGCGGAGCAGATATCCTTACCTATTTGAGGCTTCTGGTATGTTTCTTGACTCGTTCGAGGATGAATGTTTGTTTAAGATATGGATGATGTGAGGACCTGGCCAGTCGTCTCATGATTTACCGCTCTGTTTCCCCATTTCTGCTTCTTATTGCTTCGCTTATCGATTATATATGTGATCGGGTTGGTTGATTCAGGTTCGGAAAGGATTTGGTAAGGTTTGAGACACTTAGTCTCTTTTGAGGAAGCTTAAGCTGGAAAAGTCGACCGAATATTGACATATGAATTAGAGGGCTCAGATGTGAGTTCTGATGGTTAGGATAGCTTCGGGAGGTGATTTGGGACTTAGAGTGTGATCGGAATGTGTTTTGGAGGTCCAGAGTAGATTTAAGCTTGAATTGGCGAAAATGGATTTTTTTGCGTTTTTCGGTTGATAGGTGAGATTTTGATATAGGGTCAGAATGGAATACCGAGAGTTGAAGTAGTTCCTTTGGGTCATTTGGGATGTGTGTGTAAAATTTCAGGTCATTCGGACGTGGTTTGGTTGGGTTTTTGATCAAAAGCGGAATTTAGAAGATTTTTGGAATCTTAGGCTTGCATTTGATGTGATCTTGATGTTTTAATGTTGTTTGAGGTGTTTCGAAGATTGGTACAAGTTTGAATAAGGTTATGGGATATGTTTGTGTTTTTGGTTGAGATCCTGGGGGCCTCGGGGTGATTTCGGATAGTTGATGGAGAGTTTGGGAGTTTGGAGGAGCTGCAGATTTTCTGCTTCTGTTGTTTCCACACCTGCGGATTGGGGACCACGGGTGTGACATCGGATGCGATGTAAGGGGCCGCTGAAGCGAAAAGTATCTAGGAGAGCTGTGACCGCAGAAGCGGTTAGTGAACCGCACCTGCTATGGCGTAGGTGCGGCTGGTGCATCGCAGATGCAATTTTTGGTCATTTAAGTGAATAACCATAGAAGCGGCTCTTGGACGGCAAAAGCGGTACCGCAGAGGCGGCGGATTGACCGCAGGTGTAAAAATGCCTGGATTAGAATGTATATATTTCTTCCTTCGCGATTTTCAGAGGGTTTCACCATTTTGAAACGCGAATTCTGGAGTTTTGGGCGATTTTGAAGAGAGAATTCAAAGAGACTTCATTGAGGTAAGGATTTTGGACCTAAAGCTCGTTCCTATGGTATTATTTCAAAGATTAGGGCTATAATTAATGGAATTTAAGGGTTAAAAATTGGGGGAAACTAGGGCTTGGTATTGGAGACCTAGACTTGAGGATTTGAAGGGTCATTTGTGGTCGGATTTTGGGACTTTTGATATGTATGAACTCGTGGGGAGATAGGGAACCTATTGATGTGAATTTTATAAAATTTCGAGATGTGGGCCCGGGGGTCGGGTTTTGGTAATTTCGGGATTTATGTTGTAAATTGATTCTTTTCGCATGGGCTTCGTTCCCTTAGCTTATTTTACGTCGTGATTCTGATTCTGGATAGATTCGACGCAAGTGGAGGCCGATTCGAGGGGCAAAGGCATCGCGTGCTAGAGATTTGACCGGATTAAGGTGAGTAATGATTGTAAATGATGACCTAAGGGTATGAAACCCCGGATTACACATCATTGTGCTATATTGAGGTGACGCACATGCTAGATGACGAGCGTGGGGTCGTGCACTGTTGGGTATTGTGACTTAGTTTGTCCCGAATGACTATTTTACCGTGTATTTGACTGAAAACTATTTGTTATCATCATGTTTTGGGCGGAATTCCATATTTGGGCTTCGTGCCAACTATTTTAACCCTTAGGGGATTTTTATTGATATTTCCTTACTGTTTTGACTTTATACTTGAACTCAGTCATGCTATATTCTACTCTTTTTCATAACTCAGCCATGTGTACTCTGCTTTAACACTTAAATGATATTTAAATGATATTTTGGGCTGAGCACTATGTTTTATCGTTGCCTGAGTGGCTGTGAGATTCTGACTGAGTAAGGCCGAGGACGTATGTTGTGAGGAAACTTTGATTATGACTATGAGGCTGAGGGCCTGAGATTTGTACGCCACGAGGTGGCTTGTTGTTATGAGGCCGAGAGCCTAGTGATGATGCCACGAGATGGATTGATATTGCGCTTGGGCCGTAAAGAGCCCCTCAAGGAGTCCGCACACCCCAGTGAGCACGGGTACCCATTGTGATGTGAGATATAGCCTGAAGGGCTGGTATTGCTCTGAGATATTGCCCGAGGGGCGAAATTGTTGACATTGTGCCCGAGGGGCAAACATTTATGTATTTATCTTTCTTATTTACCTGCTTAATTGTTGAAAAGGCATTTCATGAAGTTTAAGTTGAACCAAAGTGATTTTTACCTATCCTTACTGATTCACTGTTTTCATTGGTTTTACTGCTTCATTATAGCCTATAATGTGCCTTACGTGATTTCATATTTCTCAGTCTTTATTTATGATTATTACTCACTGAGTTGGAGTACTGACTTGACTCCCTGCACCTCGTGTGCAGATTCAGGCGTTGTTGATCCTGCTAGCGAGGGTTGAGAGCTCCCGACAGATTTCGGAGTTCATGAGGTAGCTGCTTGGCGTCCGAAGTCCCGTGTTTCTCCCCTTTTATCTCATTTCTATCTCTTTTTTAGTTGTTCTATAATAGTTTGGTAGGCATTTCAGACTTGTAGTGTATTGATAGATGCTCATGACTAGTGACATCCCGGTATCGGGCTATGTTGGGTTTCATTTCCGTAAACTGTAATGTTCACTGCTTGCTTTTGGATTATTTATTTCTCTTTAGACTTAATTCTTATTGTTGAATTGCTTAAAAATGAAATAGGAAAGAGCCGGCTGGCCTTATCTTCTCGAGAGGCGCCATCACAACCGGGTCCAGGTTTAGGGTCATGACAATCGGCTTTGCTATTTTGTTCTTGAGGCATATGATCCAGAGTTCACTCCTTAAAGCGTGCAAAGTTAACTGTAGCTTATCCAAATACCGTTTCATTCTATCCTCTCGAACTTTAAAACTTTTGTTTACTTGGTTTACTCCATTCTCATAGTGTCATCCTTCTTCTTCACAAATAGAACAGGCGCACCTCAAGGTGACACACTAGGCAGAATAAACCCCTTATTAAGGAGTACTTGAAGCTTCTCCTTTAATTTCTTTAACTACACCGGTGCCATACGATATGGTAGAATAGAAATGGGATGAGTTCACGGCACCAAATCAATACCGAAGTCAATATCCCTATCTAATGGTATGCCCGGCAAGTCTGCAGGAAACGCATCCGGAAAATCCCTCACCAATCAATGGTAGGAGTATCTGCACTAACATCCCTCACAAAGGCCAAATAAGAAAGACATCCCTTCCCAACCATCCGTTGGGCCTTTAGAAATAAAATCAATCTATTGGGAACATAATCCGACGAACCTCACCACTCAATCTGTGGCACCCCCGGTATATCCAACGTCACCGTCTTAGCGTGATAGTCCAGAATAGCATGACACGGAGACAAGCCCATCCATGCCCAATATCATATCAAAATCAACCATACTAAGCAGCAAAAGGTCTACTAGGGTCTCCAAACCCCCAATAGTCACCACACAAAACCGATATACGTTGTCCACAACCACGGCATAACCTGTTTATGAGAACTCCCAGTTAAAACAAGAGACTCGCAGGGTGTATCCAAATAATGAGCAAAATATGACGACACATATGTAAAAGTGGAGCTAGGATCAAATAATACAGAGGCATCCCTGTGGCAAACTGAGACAATACCTGTGATCACAACATCTGAAGTAATAGCATCTGGTCTGGCTGGGAGTGCATGGAAATGGGCCTGACCACCACCTGATCGACCTTCCCCTCTGACCCCTAACTAACTGGACTCCACCCCTAGCTGACTGGGCGGGTGGTGAAGTAACTGGTGTCGAAGTCAATGGTTGACTCCTCTGCTGAGGCAGACCCCTATGATGACAAGGACACCGCCTCCATATATTCCCCAACTCCCCACACTCAAAACAACCCCCTGGTGCTGGTGACAGGGACTGAAGGTAACCCTTAGCACTGAGATAACTGGTAGAAGAACCTGGCATGGAGGAGCCCTGAACTGATGGAGTACAGGACGAACTCTAGGCTGGGAGGTTACTAAGTGATGAATGGCCCTGATGAGAACTATGAGAACCATGGCCCGATGATTCCCCACGGTGAACTGGGTGAGCTGACTAAGTATGTCTTAATGGACGACCTCTACCGTGCTGGAACTAACCCCCATGAGGAGCACCGCCAAAACTACCGGATCCACGATACCTCTTGGCCTCCCTCTCCACTCGCTGCTGATGGCGAATCGACTCTATGTCCCGAGCAATATCAACAACCTCCTCAAAAGAAGCACCAAACACCCTATCTCTAGTCATAAGAATCTGCATCTGATATGAGAGGCCATCAACGAAGCTCCTAATCCACTCCCTGTTTGTGGGAACCAACCATATAGCATGAAGGGATGACACAAAGAACCTCATTTCATACTGTGTCATAGCCATATCATCCTGACGTAACTGCTCGAACTGCCTACGCAACTTCTTTCTGCAGGACTATGGCATATACTTCTCCAGAAAGAGAACGGAGAACTACTGCCAGGTAAGGGGCACTGCACCAACAGGCCTATGCCTCTCATAAGCCTCCCACCAAGTAAAAGCAGCTCCTGAGAACCGAAAGGTAGTGAACGAGACCCCACTGGTCTCTAGAATACCCGTTGTATAGAGAATCCTCTAACACTTGTCCAAGAAACTTTGGGCATCTTTGCCCTCTGTACCAAAGAAAGTCTAAGGCTGAAGTCTACCAAACCTCTCCAATCTATGCTGCTCGTCATCAGGAATGACTGGAACCACATAATCCTGAGCAGGTGCAACTAACTAGGCTAGTGGTGCCTCCGGTGTCTATAATCCCTGAACAACCTGCTCGAGTGTACGGGCGGCAGGAGTCTGGGTGCCTCCCCCGGCCTGGGAAGTAGTTGTTGTGGTAGAAACAACGACCACCTGAGCAAGACTGGTGCACACTGTCAGAATCTGAGCTAAGGTCTCTGAAAAATTGGGATAATGATAGGCACAACCGGTGCCTGGGCTAGTCCAGCTGGTGCATCCACAACTGGGACCTGCTCATGAATTGGGGCGGTTGGTGGATCTATAGGTGCTGCCCTAGCTGCTGTACGGGCTACACCCCTGCCCTTACCACGGCGTCGACCGGGACCTCGACCTCTCATAGCCCCAACTAGTGGTAATGGTGGCCTTTCATCCTGACCGATAGCACGTGTCCTCACCATCTGTGAGATAATAGAATAACAAAAGTTTAATTACCAGAATCAACAGATTCGCATGACAAAAATTCAAGAATGTGAAGTTTTCCTAAAGGTTCTGCAGCCTCTCGAAGATAAGTACAGATGTCTCCGTACCGATCTGCAAGACTCTACTAAACCCGCTCATGACCCGTGAGACTTATGTAACCTAGGCTCTGATACCAACTTGTCCGACCCAAACTACCATGTCGTTGTGGAGCCTATCGTGGTACTAGGCAAGCAGAATCTTTACCAAAAATAACACGATATTTCATTTCAAAGATAAATTCAAGCTATTTAATAATAAAACTTCATAAAGAAATTCTGAATAGCAAAAGTGCAGAAAGAAAAGCCCGACATCGGGGTGTCACTAGTCATGAGCATCTACTACAATCTGTCCAGAAATACTGAGACTAACACAGTCTGGAAATATAATTACAATCAACTATAGGAAGATAGGAGGGAGAAGAGCAAGGCTGCGATCACCACCAGCTACCTTGCTAAATCCGAGAAGATCTACAACTGGAATAGTCAACAGTCGATACCGGACCCTGATACGCCTGGATCTATACATAAGGTGTAGGAAGTAACGTGAGTACGCCAACTTAGTAAGTAACCAAAGTAAATAAAGGCTGAAAAGTAGTGACGAGCAATAAAACATTTAAAGTTCTTATCATGAAATCTCAGTAAAAGACAACACGCCTTTAAAATCAGGGTTTGAATCAAATCATCTCATTCAAAAACCCAGTTCTAGTAAAAATCATTTAAAGATATGTTTCAACAGTTTTCAAACAAAGCTTAATGCAAAGGTGAGCACAAATGATGAAATCATTAACCGCGCCGGGCAAAACATCACTCATATACAGCCCCTCGGGCAAATCTCAAAGTCACTCGTAAATAGCCCCTCGGGCATACCTCACCATCACTCATGCCTCCCAGTCACTCAGCATTTGGACTCAGTAGGTACCTGCGCTCACTAGGGGTGTGCAGACTCCGGAGGGGCTCCTTCAGCCCAAGTGCTATAACAAACCAACTCGTGGCATAAATTAATCAGGCCCTCGGCCTCACTTAATCATGAATCAGTAAAACATGCTGTGGCGTGCAGCCCGATACCATATATATCCTTACAAATTAGGACCTCGGCCTTACTCTGTCATAAACCTCTTAAGCCACTCGGGCTCTCAGTAAAAACATGGTACTCAGCCCAAAACAACATTTATATGCATCAAAACAGAGCAATAAAGACTGAGTTATGAAAATCAATAAGTATAAACATGATTGAGTATAGATTTTCAATCAAAACAGTGAGAGGATAGTAAGAAAAAGGCCCCTAAGGGTCCAAACAGACCTGGCACAAGGCCTAAACATGGCATTCATCCCAATTTACAGAAACACTTTCTAAAATACATAAGTATCATATAGTTTCAACCAAATATGCAACTTTATATTTTCTACGAGACGGACCAAGTCACAATCCCCAATGGTGCACGCCCGTCACCTAGCATGTAAGTCACCTCAAAACAGTAAAACGATATGAAATCCGTGGTTTCATACCCTTAGGACTAGATTTACAATCGTTACTTACCTCAAACCGGTCAAATCTCTACACTGCGATGCCTTTGCCTCTCGAATCAGCCTCCGAAAGCTCTGAATCTATTAACAACCAGAACAATACCATCACTATACGCTAATGGAATGAATTCCACAAGAAAAACTATCAAGTTAGACACAAATCCCGAAATCCACTCAAACCTGACACCCGAGCCCACATCCCGGAATCCAACAAAAGTCACAAAACTAGAAAGCACATTCACTCACGAGTCTACCCATACCAAATTCATCAAAATCCAACATCAAATGGCCATTCAAATCCCCAAAATTATCTCTCTAATTCTCTTCCATTTTCACCCCAAATTCCTAATTTAGATGATAAATATCAAGATACAATCATCGAATTTAACCAAAATCAAGTGAAGAACACTCACCCCAATCACTTCTCTGAAAATCCCTTCAAAATTCGCCTTCTACCGAGGTCCCTCTTCAATTTTATGTTATGAACTCAAAACCCTCGTTTTGAATCTTTTAAATTTGCCCAGGTATACCTTCATCGCGATTGCGGAATTTGCCTCGCGATCGCGAAGCACAACAATGGACTGCCCCTCGACTTACCTTACACAATCACAGAAACACACACGGGATCATGGATAACAAACTCACAAAACAACGCGAATGCGTCCAGCTCTATGTGATCGCATAGAGCAATTCTTTCACCTCACAACTACTCCAAATCCTTCTACGCGAACGCGACCTCAGCCACGCATCCGCGATAGCCAAACTTAATAGACTTTTGCGATCACATAGAAAAATTTCCCAGCTGCCATCAACAGACCTACACGATCGCAGCCCCACTCTTGTGATCACGTATAAGGAAACCAGAAGAAAAAATACAGGAGCAAACATCAGTGTCTTCAAGGCCAAAAATGCTCAGTTACCACTCGAAACTCATCCGAGGCCCTAGGGATCTTAACAAAACATACTAACACACCTCATAATATCATTCAAACTTAGTCGAGCTTTCGAATTGCTCAAAACAACATCAAAACACCAATTTACCCTCAGATTCAAGCCTAAGAACTTCTAAACTTTCAAATTTCACAAACGGCGCCGAAACCTACCAAATCACATCCGAATGACCCCAAATTTTACACACAAGTCAGAAATGACACCACGATCCTACTCCAATTTCCGGAATTCCATTCTGACTCCGATATCAACATTTCCACTGCCGATCAAAATCACCAAAATTTCAACTTTTGCCAATTCATGCCTAATTCTACCACTGACCTCCAAATCACATTTTAGACGCGCTCCTAAGTTCAAAATCACCCAACGGAGCTAACCGAACCATAAAAATTCAAATTTGAGATCGTTTACTCATAAGTCAATATCCGGTTGACTTTTTCCAACTTAAGCTTCTAAATAGGAGACTAAGTGTCTCATTCCACTCCGAAACCACTTCGGACCCGAACCAACCAACACAATATGATAAAATACAGCTGGGGAATACAAAAGGAAGCAGAGATGGGGAAAACAGGGCTATAACTCATGAAACGATTGGCCGGGTCGTTACATTTATACCGTGTAGAAACAAGCCCCGAAAAAACTACCCTTTCCTAGCCGAACTTGGAAATCACTCTGACCATTTTGCATAGATGCGCCGCACACCGTGCCGCCCCATGCGGCAATCTAGTGAAGAAATCCAGAGAGCTTGCACTTTGCTTGTCAGACCACTTTTACACTGCCGCACCGCGCTTCATGGTGCCCCATGCAGCGAGGTAGCGGCTTTTTCTCAGAGTAAATTTGTTTGTTCACTTTTTGACATCTGGACTTGGTCCTCGACCCTCGAAAGTGATCCCAGCTTAATTTCTTGGGCTTCTACTCAGATTTCAAAGCTTCAACTTGTTCAATTTCGCTCCAAATTACCTAAATAGCTCAGAATCATTTTCTACAAGGAATAAAACACGTAATAAGTATAATTCACTATCATTTAAGCTCAAACACACGTAAAATACAGTAATTAGAGTACAATATAACAACTAAAATATGGGGTTTTAGCCTACCATCAACACCCCACACTTACACCATTACTCATCCTTGAGCAATCAAACTGCACTTCACCTAGGGACGATCTTTTTATTAAATAACTTTCCTAACATATCATGCCAAGAATATTTAAAATAGACTAAGCACCTATCACAACATCCTAACTTTAAGACTTGACTCAAAAGCACCATGCCTTTTTTATAACCTGTTTACTACTCTAATACGGAGGTCAAAGACTTTACCTTACCTTCACAAGTTATGTGCCCTCACACAAATAATAGAGAGTAGTTCCACACACAATAAAATTCAAGAACAAATAGGAGCTCAAGATAGACAGAATTCACTCTCTCATAAATAAAATTTATGCACCACGGAGAATGTACCATAAGCTTACCCGTAGTGTAATACTCTACTAATTGAGTTCATTTAGTCAAGGATCAAGCAAGACTTTATTTTGTTTGTAATGTAGGCTGCGGGACGGGTATAATAAATTTGGATACAGTGACTACACCTCCCTAAGCACTTTAATACATATACATTAACAATTCAAACCCAAAACTTATGTTGAACTAAACCCCACCCTTCACATCATATTAGCACCAAGCTCCTAATTTCTTTATGTATAAGCACAAAAAGATTTATTTTAGCATGGAATAATTTTATTTATAATATATACAAACACCACCATTATTTTCTTTTTCTAGATTCTGATTTTCTCTTCCTTTTTCCAATTCCGTACAAGTGGATCTCAATTTTTTTTCAATAGTGCACCTTTCTCCTTTTCTATAGTTCCACTAAAAAACCCAACCATACCCCCACTTAGCTTTTACAAGCTCATAACAAATTCAAGTGCTCACAAGAGGTGACAGATTCCAACAGAAAGTCAATTCAAACAAAAGGGTCGGGCTTGTAGTGATTGCCAAAGAAATAGGATTACAAGCTTAAAAGGGCTAACTAGGATACACAACAATTAGGCGGGTCACATGCATATAATTGGCTCAACAAAGAAATGTCTATATCACTTCCTAGACTGAACAAGACTGCTATTTTGCTTAGCAAACACACGGGGAAATTTCTAAACACCAACTGACAGGCACATAATATCAACAAAAACCTCACTCACACTTTGGCACATAACTCACTTAGGATCAGATCTTTCCCGACTATACAGTCAAAGTAGTTAAGCAAGGTTACGATCAACCAATTTAAGGCTCTTATCTAAAAGTCAAGAACTGAGCCTAGGCATCACAACTAGGGATCTCACTAATCTCAAGGCATCTGCAATCAAGGGAAATTGCTTTAAATTAGCACTATGACTCAAGATTCTTTATTCCTATGAAACAAAAACTAACTACACCTGGTCCAATTAAAATCCTTGGAAAAGAACCGCGACACAAAGAAAAACTAAGGGAAAATTACTACACTACCTCAGAAACTAAAAATAAAATAAAATAAAGGACATATTTTTGGATTTTCAATTTTTTTCTTCTTTTTTTCTTTTTTTTGTCCGACTTCAAATCCCTTAAGAAACTAGTCAACGAAATCCATCGTTGGGCAAAGTCGAACTACTAACAATTAATTACTAACTATTACAGGCCAATAGAATTCAGAGTTATGATTGCAGACCATATTGCTGAGAAAGCAAGAAGCAAATCAAATAAAATCAATTGACAAATAGAAAACAAGTACAAATACAATCAAATAGGAGCACCCCAATCCACACTTAATAAATTGCATTGTCCCAAATGCAAAATAGTAAAACAAGAATGAAGAGGTAATTCCCTGAGGCCTGTGGCCAACTCCTCATCAACACCCTCAAAGGTGCGAGATACTCTTCATCATCAGAGGGAATAGAGTTTGCGCCCTCATCCGGTGGCATCTGTACTTCATCGGCTAAGCCCAACCACTACTGCGTGACCGCGGAGAGGGGATGATCCTCCTGTAGCTCTGCCAAGTCAACCCCCCTGAGCAACACAAAGGTGCATATCAGCAAATAGCAGCTGCAGTGTCTCCTCAACTTGAACAAAATCTCTAATCTACAGGAACAATAGTAGGAGGGTCTGTCTGTAGGGCCTCGTAAAAATTTTCCTTAAAAACCAGGATTTCGTGGTGCTGAGGTAGGCTTACGTGTTTGGGTTGAACAGTAAGCGAGGGAGTTAAAGGGAAATGTTTGGCAGAATTGGGCATTTCTGCGGGCCATTATGCGGCCGCATAATTACTCTACGGGTCGCAGAATAGCCGCAGAGTGAGGCAGTCTTTTGGGCTATTTTTGCGGCCCATTATGCGACCGCAAAACCATTTTGCAGGCCACACTCTGACTGCATATCCAGCTTAGAAGTTTTTTGGAGGGAGGTTTTGCGGCATATTATACGATCGCAAAACAGGTCTGCAGGCCGCATGACGGCCGCAGAGTGGGGCACACCAAACCAGTTCCGTAGGGTTATTTCACGGCCTATTTCGCGGACCGCAGAAGCATTATGCGATCGCAGATCCTATTTTGGGGCTTCATTTTTGGGTTTTTATAACCTGACCCTACTTCGATAAAATAGATGCAATGGACCATTTTTGAGCTAAAATCTGATATTTTTAGAGTGAGAGAGTGCCTATAGTGGAAGAGTGATCTTCAACCAATTGTTCATCGATTCTTGCTCAAATCTTTGAAGATTAACAAAGAAAAACGCACTAGGTCTTCATCCTAGAGGTAAGATTCTTTACCCTAGTTTTTTAACTCAAAATTTAACTAAAATGGGTACTTAGCAAGTTAATTCATGAGTATGGGAGTTGTTCATCTTGTATGCATGTGTTAACAAGGTTGTAGGAAGAGTATGAGCTAAAAGTGGTAAAGAATGGGTTGTCGGATGAGGAAATCTTCCATAAAAGGACCTTGAACCCTTAATGGACACTTAGTGTTTATAAAATGCTCAAATGAGCTGGAACCATGATCATTTTCCTAATTTTAGCTCAATTTGTTATATTTCTAAAATAGATTGAAGTTGCTAAGAAATTTTGGAATATTTTAGAGTTAAAGAAGCTCAATTGAGGCATGTTGGCTAAACCTCCTCTTCTTAGAATTGAATCCCATGGTGTTCATATAATTGGTGTAAGTCTCAAATTGATCATTATGAAACCGGCTATTCCGAATAAACTTGTGGTGAAAGATATATGTTTAATATGTGTTCCTAATGCTTTTATCATGCTATGTCATTACTTGAGAATATGTTCAAAGTATGGGTTGTATTTTATAAATGTTATGACTTCAAGTCAAGTTTGAATGAAGGTGGTTATGCCAAATTATATGAAAATCTCTATATATCTAAGACTCCTAATTGCTCACATGTGTACTTAATGTCTTGAATTGAATGGCTTTGTTGTTGACAATGATAATGATATTTGAAAATGAATAAGGTGAGCATGAAATAAGAAATACGGCCAAGTGCCAAGAATGATAATAATAATTGTGGCTACTAGTGCCAATGAATTGAAAAGATGTGAAAGAAGTATGAAGTGAGATGATTGATAGAAAAAGGTAATGTCTCGGGCGAGACAACCTAGCTGATCGGGCCCTGATCGGATACCATGCCGCACATATGGTGGTGATTATGATGGAAACTGTAATTGAAATTATGATTGTGGTTGATGTTTCAATGATGCGACCTAGCCGATCGGGCCGTGATCGGACTCCGTCTAAAAGTACGGGGTATTCTGAATTATGGTATATCGGTACTAAGGATCTCCAAACCTAAAGACGTTGGAATTTGCTTGAAAACTTATGTGGTTCTTAACTTGATATTTTGGTATTGTTTGAAGCTCCTATTGATTTCACGATTGTTCCTCCTTATATTATTATTCATTCTATTGCGATGATGTTTAGTTATACATACTAGTACTATTCGACAGTACTAACATCCCTTTTTGCTGGGGGCGCTGCATCTTTAAATAGATGCAGGTGGTTCCATAGTAGGCGGTGTTGATCAGCGATAGTGGTACACTCTCTTCCCAGCAGACTTGGTGAGCCCCACTTCATCCGGTCATGTATTGTATCTTTTGTTTATATTATTACCACGTTTTGAGGTATAACCGGAGCCTTATTACCGACACTATCATCATACTCTTTTGTATCTTTAGAGGCTCCGTAGACATAATGTGGTTTGTATATGGGTGTCGGGAAAGTCAAACGAGTTATGTTATGTTTGAACCATTTATTCCACTTTAGTCTATGAATATGTGTGTATTTCGAGATCTTAAAAGTGAAGTAACTAACGGAAATGAATTGGTATCGTATATATGATCTCTTTATTGTCTAATTAACGGAAATATGTATTCTCTTTAAGCATGAGTGAGTTTGGGTAGAAAGTATGTAACATGCTTGCTTGACCGGGTTCACTCGGTTGAGCGCCGGTCGCGCTCCCCGATTTTGGGGCGTGACACTTCCACAACCGTGACATCAAAAGGCTTAAGAGTCCGCAAAAGTAGAATAGTCCAATCATAATGGAACTCCTCCTCTACATGGTAGGTCCTCAGAAGTCGCGTGATTGTGAGCACGTGATTTTTGTTTTACGCGACAATCACTCCAAAAGAAACAGAAAATAATAGCAATTGGTCTTGCTGTACAATTTTTGGATTTTTACGTGGCATTTCGTAGTTATTTGTGATTCTGTTCATTTTTATTTTTATCAAACAAAATACAAAAAAAATGTGTGTGTCATGTGTAGTTGAACCATAGTCCGGTTATCAAAAGGAAAATCACGAAATATGCATGTTTTGTCCTATTTGTCGCCTTGGTGATTTTACCTATTTTTAGTATTTTTTGATGTGTGTGTAAATAATTGTATTAAGTGTTTAATTAATGGAGTTTAATTTTGTTTAATTAGGTTTTGTTTTAAAATAAAAAAAAATAAAAGAAAAAGAGTGCAAAATTGGCCTGAAATCAAGTTTGGGTTTGTTCCCATTTAAAATCTGAGGCCCAAATCGAGCCCAAAATGTGTGCTTGCCCCGGTCCAGACCAGCTGACCTTAGGAGCGTCCAAACGACGTAGTTTTGATCTGGTCTGATCTGGGCCGTTGATCTCAGAATGATCAACGACCAAGATCACACTCCCCATACCCACGAACAAACCCGACCCGTTCAACCCCGGACCAACCCAACCCCTTGCACTTGAAACGACACCGTTTCCCACTAGCTGAAAGATCCTGGCCCTTCATGTCGCCTCATCCGACGGCCAGGATCTATTCACCCACTAACTATATAAGCCTATAACCATACCCCACGCCCCATCCAAACACCCCTTACCTTTCATCGTCCTCACCACAGACCCTTTAGAACCCTAGCCGCCCCCTTTCCCCTCACCATTAATCCCGGCGGCATGGACGCCGGTGACCTCCACCTTAACACCCTAGGACCGCCTCACCACCCCGAACATAGATCTGTTGTCCTTTGGTCTCGAATCCCCTCCCACCTTCTCGAATCTTCATTTGAAGGTTCGAGTCGGACCTCGACTTACCCCGATCTACCCCAGTTTCACACCAGACAGTCCCCGGACCTCCCTTGTGACCAAACCATGCTTGGTTTGGTCCGAATCTAACCAGGGAAACTTAGATCCCAAATCTACCCTTAGGAACCCTAGAAGTCCTGATGCCTGGTCTGTGGCCATTTGAACTAAATGATTAGGGTCTAATGGACCTTAATCGAAGTTTTCTCAGTAGAGAACACTTCGATTAAAGTCTATTCAGCCCCAAGAAAGATCGATTCAAATCCGAACTAGGGTTTGCTGATTTTTCAAGATTTCAGGTATTTGTGTTTTCCTTTTTATCAGTTCATGAGTTTTGCTGTAGTTAAACGTTTGTTTATTGCCCCAAAATGTTTAGTTGATTTTATTTTTGAATTGTTTGTCGACTGTGTCCTGTCCGCCTTGCCTGAACCTCTGTGTTTGATCGAGTTTTTCTTCTATTCACTGATAATGTGTATATGTGTATGAGTTGTGCAATCAATTGAACTTTAAATTTGACTGATTAATTGATTCCCCAGTACAATTTTGGCTTTGTCAGTACAATTCTAATCATGTGTTTGATAATGTTAGATGTCTGATCATGGTTTTCGATTGTAAATGTTATAATTAGTATGGTCGATTCGATACGTATCGTCGAATAGCTTCAGCTGTCTGAATAATAACAATTTGATCTGTTTCTGTTAAGCATTGTCTGAATCAATTAGGAATTGAGTTTAGCTACTTATAATTGATGTATTTGAATCAGAAATTTGAGGATTTGTTTTGTTTAGTTGCAGTCTGAAATGGGGGCATGTGCATTTGTGCACAACATGTGCATTAAGGCCTTTTTTAAAGTTTAAAATAGTTTGACAGCATATGCTGTCAGGTTATATTCTTGATGCCCATGTCTACTTTTAGTTTAATAAGAAGATAAGGGGGACTGTCAGGGAATATGATGGGGGGTTCCTAATTTTAAGTGTTTGAGTGGGAAAAACAGCTGAAAAGGAATAGGTTCTGAGTTGTTTAAACAAGCTGTGAAAGTTGATTGCTAGGCTATAAAAAACAGGCAGAACTTCCATTAGAGGGGGACTAAATTTTGGAAAAGAAAAACACAGACAGATTTTAGACTGAAAAAACTTAGATTGTGCCAGGAGATTGATTTTTTAGATACAGTGAGAGAGAGATCAAAGAATAGGCATATACAGACACATACACAATAGAGGAAAACATACAAAAAATCAGAAACTGTTTCTTCCTACTGTTGTTTGAGTTTCATTTGTTCAACCTGTTCAATCAATCCTGATTTCTTCCAAGTCTTGACTAAGTCTATTGTTTGGTTTGCATTGTTTCTCCTGGACTTGGTCTTGTCTTGGAGCATTGTTTCTACTGCACTGTGTGCTGCTGTCATTTGGCTACCTTTTCTATCGGCTATAGTTGCATTCTTGCACTCAGGCATGTTCTGCTGTGTTGTTTTGTTTGCCGCTGCTACTTTGTCTGCTGTTGTCACTTTGTTTTCTGCTGCCGGTGATTTTCCTATCTCTTTCTTCTTCTCCTCTGCATTTTCAACATTCCAGGTACACATTTCGAGTCCCATATTGGTGTAACTGAAACAGTTTGAAAGCATGAAATGAAAGATGTTGAAGAAGTTTAAGTATTTGTTGTAATACTCATGGTATATTGATGGGCTCGTATAATTGATTAGTTTGTAATTCAATAGCATGAAAGGATAGTTAATTGATACTTAACTGAGTTTTAGTCTCTTGTGTTTTAGTTTATAATTGTTTGTTGGTACGAGGTATGTAATTATACAGTACACAGAATGCACGGATAATTGACATAGTGACTGACCAGATTCCTTTTTAGCTATAATGATATGCATAGGATAGAATACTTCAACTTTACACAATGTTGTTCTGTTTTATTCTAGTTCTTTTATCGGGTCCCATTAGGCAGTATATAGGATCACGTTCGAATCTCCATTAGTAACAATGCCTAGTAGTTAATTCTCTTAATCTAGTCTAAATAAGTTCAGTTAAATTCAATTCAAGAAATGTTTGGATGTAAGTGTAGCGCTTCATCAGCTTGTATGTAATTTTTATCAAATTAAAAGCAGGTTCCACGAGGTATGGCATTCTTCATCTTGTAAACAACTAATCAGATGATTAACAGGAAATCCGGATTTGGGCTAAAAGCATGCAATTGAATTAGCACGTACCTTTTCTTTTCTATTTGTAGAGACAAACATAATAGAAATGTAGCCACTTTAGGATATCCCTTTTAAAATAATGAGATGAGCTTCGTTCAAATAAAGATATACATTGCGGGGCCCTCAATAATTAATCATAATAAATATTTAGAATTTGGGATGGGCTGTCTAGTGAATTTCCCCGCCTTCTCCAAAGACAATAACACGTTAGACTCTTTAGGCGCGGTTTAATTAAATTACATTTTTAAATTCGGGTGCACATTGATGTGACCCAAATCCCAATCTCAACGGAGCCGAAATGTGTTAACAACTACGGGTGCATTGACTGTAACGTGGTTCGATATGCATTTTCACGACGTTGCAATTCTATAAAAATAAATGATAATAATAAAAGCGGTCTTAAACTTAATAAAAGCACATGAGTCACAACATGTATTTAAATCAAATATTTAGCCATCATAACAATTTAAGCGACCGTGCTAGAACCACGGGATTCGAGGGTGCCTAACACCTTCCCTCGGTTCAACAGAATTCCTTACTTAGAATTTCTGGTTCGCAGACTTCATTTGGAAAAGTCGAAAATTTCCTCGATTTAGGATTCAAGATAAACCGGTGACTTGGGACACCAAAAGCCAAACCTTTCCCAAGTGGCGACTCTGAATTAAATAAATAATCTCATTTAGAATATTGTCACTTAAATTGGAAAAAAAACCTCGCGCATTTTTACCCTTCGGGGCGGGACGCGCAAAAAGGAGGTGTGACAGTGATCATACTCGAGAAATACAGGCGTAGGGCCCCAAATGGTCATACTCGAGACATGTGCTCAAGCATAATCTTACCCAGATCAAACTTCATCTGAGTCAAGATAGCATAAATGAGACACACCTTCAATTGGGAGACATCAGTGTCATTCTGGGTAGGCATGATCTTTGCATTAATCAACCGGAGAATGACTCTGGTGGGATGCTAGAAATTGCACTTCTTCATGTCCTTGTGGAACTCATTAGCATCTCACGTCCATGTGTAGAGAGACCCCGTGCCACCCAGCTGGCGTTTAATATCAGGATAGGGGGCCAACGCAGAAACCTCAGGAACAACTTATGTGAATGCTCCGTGAATCCCATGATTTGATTTATTACCAGGGAAGAAAATGGAATCATCTTGACTCGCACCTCCACTTCATACACTACATCTATATTGGCCTCAGGTTGTCAGTTAGCGTAGAATTCCTTAACCATGTTCACGTTCACCGGTTCATCGGACGAAACAAGCTTTCAAAACCCATGTATATGATGTTGTTGTAAATATCTGACTATTTCCTGGATAGCTTACCATCATCAATGCCCACTTCCGGGCTAGGACTCACCACCGGAACAAAGGTCCGGTACCATATCCTAGCATGAGCTGGCACATCCCAAATTCCATACTTGCAGCCTGGCACTACATCCGCATCGGGATCAATGCGCTCCTCTTCCTCCTCTACTGGGGCAGGGGAGGTGCCTGCCTACCTCCTCGACGGCTGATAGAGGCAACCGAGGTACCTGTGTTAGAATGTTTGCTAGGACGACAAGACATTGTACCTACACAAGACGAACAACATTAGCCACAACACTTAAAACAAACCAAACAGGATAATCACCCTACACTTATGTTATTGGAATGTTCACAAGTACATTGTATATCGGGGACTCAGGCTATCCCATTCAAAGCACACCACGAGTAATCAACAACCCAACCGACCACCAATATAACATTACAACAACATAGCCATGGACTACACTAGTGCAAAAGACAAAATTAAGAAGCTAAACTAGTAATTAGGAAAAGAAGAATAAGAAGTTAGTCTAATTCACTACTAACAAAATTAATATACAATACAATACCACACAAGCACAATAACATGAGGTGTCAATCAATTAGCACACGTGGCTAACAAGTTAAAGTTTCACAACATAAGAACATGATCTTCCACCCTGCACTTATCATTAAGCATCACATCCCGCAATACTTCCCTTCTAAATTAGCAACACTACACAATTTTATGTCACTAAGGCATTTCAACAAACACATTGTGGGCATATCTTGCACCATCCTATTTCGATTCAAAGTGGGTTAGAATCACCATACAACCATATCAAATACACCATCACCACAACCACATCTTCACAATAGCACCAAGTGCACAAATTTTGCAAAAAACTTTACTAATTTTTGGCCATAGGGGCATCCTTTTCAAGCTTCATCACAAAACAATCACAACACCATCAAGACACACCACAAATCATCCCCAAGCATAATAATAATGAAAAACCCACAAGGTTAAGAACAATTTGCCACCAAAGTAAAAAAAAACTACAGGATTAGCAAAAATCAACTGCCTAGGGTTAAAAAAATCAAACTAAAACTATCTAATTCAACAACTAAAGGGTAAGAAAAATACAATTAAAAGAAAAGAAGAAGAACTTACCTTGATGAGTGATGGAGATGAGAGGAAGTTGAATAAATGAAGGATGTGAGGAAGGAGGTATTTGAAATGAGTGAGAGAAGAGTTAGAGATGAGGAGGTGAAAGAATTGGGGAAAAGAAGGGTAGGGGGAGGGTGTTAATGGGTGTCTCTGGGTTTTTCAAAATTGCACAACCACTGTTGATACCCAATTTTTCCTTCATATTTATTCTTAAATATGCATACATACTTTCAAAATATTGTATACACATTTACAAATATGCACCAATATTTTTATAATTTTTCTATAATTTTAAAGGCCTTAAATCAATTTATTTATGTATTTTTATTTATCCAAATATACAATAATTATCCCTCATATTATTTTTTATGATGATTTAATCATCTAAATTCATCATTTATGCTCATATAATGTTTAAATATTTCAATTGCATTTTTTACAATCACATTTGCATTTTTAGGCTAGAATTGCATATTTTTGCAACAATAGCCTATATATATGCATAATTATATTATCTATATAGAAAACGACTTTTCATATTTTAAAAATATTAAGTAAGTATTTTAAAGCATTTTCATGTACAAATCACATTTTTATCATTTATAAATTATTTTATAAAACTATTTTACTAAATTAATTGGGCATTTAAAATCTAGCCCCTAGAAAATACCCGATTTCGGACCTAGCCTAGCCCAATACCCATACCTGTCCAACCCAAACCCAAACCCAAATACCCGTCTAATTAAACCCTCCCCACCGAAACATCTAATCATGACCGTTGATCATAGGAGATCAACGACCCTAAATCAATCGACCCCTTTTAATATATCAAAAAACCCTGACCCTACCCATTCCTCCAAACCTGCCACCCTCATATGCTCTCGTCTCTCACCCCTCTCTAACCCTAGCTCCATCACCTGTTATCCCTTCCGATTCCGACCCAAAAGGGAATCAGCCATGGATTCCCTTACATTATTGGTCTCTATTCACCGCTGGTTACTCGCCTATGACCTTATTTAGTTGCTTTTTAACATGGCAAAGCAAATCTGGCCAAACTCGAGCCAGATCTGGTTCAAAATCTTTCATGTCTTGACTATTTCCGTCTATGTTCATCCCAATACCTGTGAGTACGAATATCTTCGTATTTTTAGGGTTTCAAATCTCCGGTTCAAACTAGATTTGGTTCAACCTCTGTTTATTTTATGAATCTGGCTAATTTTTGGTTGAATCTGTTTAGATCTTCTCAAATATGAAACAATTTCATGTTTATTTTGGCATTTCTTCTTTAAATTTTCAGTACTTCTACCTCGATATTTTCTGATCCTTCCCTATTATTATTATTCCTGACTTATTTTGGTTTACCCTAGAATTAGGGTCTTGATTTCAACGTATTTTTCTACAAAATATTTAACCTTTAAACGTTTTCATCTATGAGTATCTATTAGGGTTTCCTTATTTATAGAGTAGAAGGGTTTCCTTTTGTTTACTATATGTTTCTGTATTTCTGCCTAATCTCCTATAGTTATAATTATTTAACCATTCCTTATACTATTTTTGCTCATTTGCCTTAAACTCTGTCGACTAATTGTTAATTAATTTCAGTTACCTAAATTAGGGTTCGAAATTGGGCTTTCCTTTAGTACCGGTGCTTTCTTATTAGATTTTACGTGTTCTTACCTTATGTGCAATTACTAATTGGTGCTACTGGCCTGATTTTATGCTTTGATTATTAGAACCCAACTCCTAATTGATTTCAGAGTTAGTTCTTGCCTTATTTAACGTATCCCTTAATTACTGATTGATTCCATATACAATTTTCCTTAAATCAAGTAGTACTAGCCTGACTTTACTGCTAATTTGTTCAAGATTGACTTTATTTGATTGATTGTTTGATTATTTTCTTGCCTTATTTTGAAATGACAATCTGCCTTGCCTTACTTACCTATATAATTCGACTCCTATATATATGTGTGCATTCTCATTCTATAAGGGGAAGAACATCAGTTCACAATACACACATACACTCAAACTCTTCTCCTTCTTTGCTACTTGTGTTATTGTGGTTCTAGCCGGCTGAAAGCCAAGACTAGATAGTGAGACTATACATGCTCTATATTCTGCATTCTTTTTCCTCAACTGGTATGTCTCTCGTTAAAATTGAAACCCAAACACTATGTGTTTCATTCCTGTATTAGTTCATTATGAATTTGACCTATCCTTTTATTCACTTCTTTATTTAAGCGTGCCTAAGTTCTGCCCGATTCAATATACAACTAGTATGTCTACACTTTACATGTTTATCTTATGCTTGACCAGCATGTTTGTTGATTTATGAATAATCCTTTAGCTATGTGATCATGTTATACATATGGTTGATCCTACTTGTGTGTCTGATTCTGTCCTCTACATCTTTGCTCCATGTCTTAATTGCCTACTATCCTGGTTATATGTTAAGGCTATGAAGCTCTTAAGTGTTCTATGCATATTGTTATTTACATGCCTCCCTGCACCCTATTCATGTACCGTCAATGAGATTCCTATATGTTCCCAATCCCTTTCACCCCTGTGTGCAAACATGCTTGCTAAAGTGCTTGTGAATCTGAACCTTCTATGATTGATTGGATGCCTACTGAGTTTGCTCTCTTCTGAACTGTTTTCAAAAAATATTATCAGTATTCTTCTAAAAAATTGGTTTTCATTCCTAGCATTTTCCTAAAACTGGTCTGTTCCAGAAAACCTTTTTCACTCCTAAGAAATTATCTCCACACTGTTTTCACTAAGCCTTTCAAACTATATCAAACACTTTCACTTACTCTTAGGTTATTTAGTTCTGCCCCTTTAGTATGTGTACTGCTTAGGGATCCTTGAGATCTCTCTGAACTCTGGCATATTAGGGCTGGCTCTTCCACACTGCACATAACCAGTCCCTACTTGAGAAAAATCTTGGTATGAGCACTGCCCGGGATCCGTGAGGTTCTTAGGGAACTCTGACACACCTAGACATTTGTTGGCTATGAGATTTCTGAGCATTTGAGACTACATTAAAGGCCTGGTACTCCTAGGTTTATTTTGGGCCTGCTTCAGGCTCTCTACAATATTGATTTACATTTTATCTGTGTAATTTATACAATTCTGGTCTGTACTAATTATTTGTAAACAGATATTGGGGTAACTAATAAAAAGGGAGGGAGTTGTATGATACTGTAGGTAAAACTGGGTAGAAAAACATGTTATAGGCTTTATATTCCGCAAATCTACATTAGAAGCCATGTTCTAGGATTGATGTGTTCATTTACATTTAAACCATGTTAAACCGGTGCATTATATATCCTGCTTTTAGGGCCTTCACATTTATTGCTTCAGCATATTGCATGCTCAATTTCTGGTTCTTCGCAAGCAATGTCACATAGACATCCTGCTATTAAATAATCTTAAAAAACTGTCATTCCTGTATGCATTAGATAACATATTCTTAGGAACTCTATTTGCATCTGTTTGAACCACGTCTATTTCGATTAAATCAATAGCTTCCCATGAAAAAGTTTAAAACAGACTCACGCATAGGTATCATGTATCTAAACACAAATTGATAAATCGCCTGTTATAATCTGTATCACTTAGATAAGCATGCCTATAGGATGAAAGAACTTCAAACTATTTAAGAATTTCCCAGATTTGTGACTACATATACATACCTAGTCAAGCCTTAGGCCGTTAAATAATTGTGAAACCAGTTCTGTTTATGTGAGAAATTATCCAGGCTTAACAGGCTATAAAACCAGTAGGCAAACTGGTTAGGATTTTTCCACTTCCCTTAAAACAAATACTGCATATCCTGTATCTATAACATTCACCTAGATATTATGTTCTTAGGCTTTCTGAACTTCTTCAAAATCAGTTGTTTGAGACATGCTGTTTATTTGCATATGTATATATGGAGGCAAACATGAGCCTTTTACTTTCTTCCTTAATTGACAGTCCTATATGTTATTCGTTGTCGCCTAGACTTTTCCCTTTTAAACACCTTAGGATTGTCTAGAACTGCTTAAGTCTAGAGGTCCTAAATTCCTACGGGGCCACAAGGAAGGGACGGGTAGCAGCACGTTTAGAGGTCGTTAATCAAACTCGCTTATATAACCATTAAGGGGGGTAATGGGTAGTAAAAGGATATGATGACCTGCGCGCTAATGTCACGTGTAGCCCCTCTAGTTGAGGACGATTACTGGGCATTGCACAGATTGATCCTGTTGGATAATCAACTTAGGACTTCCCTTTCCTAACTCCTATATGTGTTTAAATTATCTAAACTTCTTTCATAAGTGTGCATTGGACCATCTCAGCTTCTTTGATCATATATATATTTAGACTGTGAAAACTACCTTTATTTGCAAATATTTGCGAAGACTGCTTACTTGTTAATTGACTAATTCACATAGTTTAAGTTTGGCCGAGACCCACCGTTGTGGACAACGAGGGGTGCCTAATACCTTCCCCCCAAGGTTATTTCGAGCCCTTATCCTAATCTCTGGTAATGCAAACTAGTTGCATGAGTTAATTTCTCTAGGTGACCTAACACACCTTAATCCGTTAGATAGCGACTTTTCAAATACCCAATTCCCAAAAGGAGATGAGTTGTTCCCCGATGAATGTCAAAACCCAGAACTCCCCGCAAAAAGGGAAGAAAGGGGGCGCGACAGTTGCGCCACTAGCAATGCGACTGTGGGGTTTTCTAGAGAGTCGATCGTGACAGATTTTGCCCGTTTGGCCTAGCGCGGCGCCCATACAGCGCGGTAGGCCAGTTTTATTAGAGTCCCAATTTTTTTCACGTTTTAGCCTATGGGTCACACCCCGACTCAATTTTGTACTTATTTTGTATTCGATTCATACTTATACCTATTCAAACAATTATCAAAACTCCTAAACTCTAATAATCCTATACTACTATTAACTAACTAGTCTACAAAAACAATAAAAAGGGTTAGAAGTAGTTTTGAGTTATAGTCGTTAGCTTGACTCCGTCACATAGGCTCATTTGATCATGATGCTAGAGGATTGCTTGTAAAATCTTCCAACATGGTATTGTTTCAACCTGTGTCCATTCACCTTAAAACTTTCATTCCCTTCATTATGTATTTCAATGGCGTCATACGGTGAGACGTGTTTCACATATACGGACCTGTCCATCTTGATTTGAATATTTTTGGGAACAACTTAAGTCTACCATTGTATAGTAAGACTCTGTTCGCTTCATAAAACTCTTTTGGCTTAATCAGATGATCATGCCATCTCTTTGTCTTTTCCTTAAAGATTCACACATTTTCATACGTGTCCAGTCTAAACTCCTCCAATTCATTCATCTGTGCCAACTTGTATTCACCTGCAAGACTAAGATCAAGATTAAGCATCTTAATTATCCAATAAACTTTATATTCTATCACAACAGGTAGATACACGATTTCCCATACACTAATTTGAATACTGAAGTCCTTATGGTTGTTTTGAACGCAGTTCTGTACACCCATAGAGCTTCATCCAACTTTACAGACCAATCCTTACAAGAAGTACTAACCATCTTTTCAAGGATTTGTTTAAGTTCCCGGTTAGCCACTTCAACTTTCCCACTAGTTTGGGCATGGTACGAGGTTTCTATTTTGTGTGTGACCCCATACTTGGACAACAGTGCAACAAACTACTTGTTCATAAAGTGTGACCCATTATCACTGATAATCACTCGAGGTGTCCAATATCGGGTAAAGATATTCTTTCGTAAGAACTCACACACTACCCGAGCATCATTGGTCCTAGTAGAGATTGCTTCGACCCATTTAGAGATGGCTACTAGGATATACTCATATGAATAAGATGATGGGAATGGGCCAATGAAGTTAATGCCTTAAATATCAAAAGTTTCACATACCAGAATGGAGTTGAGTGGCATCTCATCCCTCTTGCTAATGTTAC
The DNA here is from genome assembly GCF_000715075.1 of Nicotiana tabacum. Lineage (NCBI taxonomy): Eukaryota > Viridiplantae > Streptophyta > Magnoliopsida > Solanales > Solanaceae > Nicotiana > Nicotiana tabacum. The sequence goes on along the minus strand of NC_134084.1, from coordinate 74,127,561 downwards.
CTTCCCTTTGACACTTGTCACATGCAGCTACATACGCCCGTGCGTCTTTGTACAAAGTAGGCCAATAGAAACCAACTTCTATGACCTTTGTTGCAATGCGATTTCTAGCTGCTCCGTCATGGCAATGAGAAAGAATGCTTGTCATCTCTCCTTCATGCACACATCTTTGAATCACACCATATGCACATAGTTTAAAGAAGAAGGGGTTATTCCAAAAATAACATTTTACCTCACATTGAAGCTTCTTTCTTTGATCACGAGAGAGGTTGCGAGGTAACCATCCACTAGCCAAAAAGTGGGCTACATCAGCATACCAAGGCGGCCTTTCGGAGACCGTAGCAATGGAGAAAATCTGCTCATCAGGGAACTCTTCCCTTATTTCAACTATTTTGACCAGAGGTTTCTCAAGTCGAGATAGATGATCTGCGACTTGATTTTCTGTGTGCTTCCTATCTTTGATCTCCAAGTCAAACTCTTGGAGCAACAACACCCACCACATCAGATGCGGCTTGGACTCCTTCTTACTCAACAGATATTTCAAGGCTGAGTGATCAATGTGTACAATCACTTTACTCCCCACTAGGTATGATCTAAACTTGTCAAAATCAAAGACCACAACAAAGAACTATTTTTCAGTAGTGGCATAGTTAACTTGAGCATCATTAAATGTCCTACTTGCATAGTAGATGGGCCTAACCATTTTATCGTTTATTTTCCCCAGAACTGCTCCTACAACTACATCACTAGCATCATACATTATCTCAAATGGCTGGATCCAATCAGGTGTCACCATAATATGAGCACTCACAAGCTTTTCTTTTATCAATTTGAATGCTCTTAGGCACTCTACATTGAAAACAAACTTGACATCTTTCGCTAGCAAAGCAATTAATGACTTAGTAATGCTGGATTTTTTTGTGATGAACCTCCTATAAAACCAAGCATGTCTCAAGAAACTCTGTATGCTCTTCACAGAAGTCAGTATAGGGAGACTAGCAATTACATCAACCTTAGATCTATCAACTTCAATTCCATGTGCAGTTACTTTGTGACCCATGACAATTCCCTCTTTCACCATGAAGTGACACTTCTCCCAGTTAAGAACCAACTGAGTGACTTCACAACATCCAAGCACGAGCTCCAAATTCTTTAAGCAATCCTCAAAGGCATCACCAAAGAGGGTGAAACCATTCATGAATACTTCTAGATACTTTCCCTTCAAATCGGAGAATATAGACATCATGCACCTCTGAAAAGTGGTAGGTGCATTACACAACCCAAACGACATCCTCCTGTAAGCAAAAATACCTAACGGGCAAGTGAATGTTGGTCTTCTCAACATCTTCTGGGGCAATGGGTATCTGACTGTATCCTGAGTACCCATCCAAAAAGTAGTAGCCTCTATGTCCATCCACTTTCTCGAGTATTTGATCAATAAAGGGGAGTGGAAAGTGATCCTTCCATGTTGCATCATTTATCCTTCTATAATCAATGCAAATTCTCCACCCAGTGACTGTTCTTGTGGGGATTAATTCATTGTCTTCATTTTTTACCACTGTCATGCCACCCTTCTTAGGTACAACTTGCACTGGACTAATCTACTAGCTATCAGAGATTGGAAAAATCACTCCCGCATCTAGCAATTTGATGATCTCCTTGTGCACTACCTCCTCCAAATTTTTGTTCAACTTGCGTTGGGCTGCACCACTGGCTTGCTATTTTCTTCCAATAGAATTTTGTGCATACAAATGGCTGGACCGATTCCTTGAATATCAGCTATACTCTAGCCAATGGCTTTTTTGTGCTTTTTCAGCAGCTCCACCAGTTTTTGCTCCTGTGTACCTGTAAAGTCAGCAAAAATAATCACAGGAAAAATTTTTAGTTTCAAGAAAAGCATATTTTAAGTGAGTGGGGAGGACTTTCAATTCCACATTAGACTTAGAAGCCTCCTCTTTTAAATCCTCCTCATCAACCACTTGATCCTTAGTTTCAAGAGCTTCAATCTCTTTCTTTATTTCAGGATCTTCATCCTCCACTATGCTAGACTGGCTAATACATCTCTCTAGAGTATCCCCCACAAGCTTGTCAAACTTGTATTTTTTAGCCAATTCCCCAACAACATCTAGCTTGAAACACGAGTAGGCAGATGCCTCACCACTGGGGTATTTCATCATCCTCTTCATCTGGAATACCACTTTTTCATTGCCCACTCTGAGCATAAGCTTCCCTTCGTAGATATCAAGGATAGATCTACATGTACATAAAAATGGCCTCCTTAGAAATAGAGGCACCTCCTTGTTCACTTCCATATCAACCACAATAAAGTCTACGGGGAACACAAATTTGTCCACCCGCACTATAATATCCTCAACGATTCCCTCACGCAAAATGCTGGTCTGATCAGCCAGTTATAGGGACACTGGTATTGATTTGATCACTCCAAGCTCACCTTCCAGTTTCTTGAATACAGAAAGAACTTAGATTTATAGACTCACCAGACTCGCAGAGGGCCTTGTCAAATTTCTCACTCCCCAACGAGCATGGTATGGTGAAGCTTCCTGGGTCCCCATACTTTGGGGAATTTTGTTTTGCAGTATGGCACTGTAGTGGGCATTCAGCTTGATCACTGTTGTTTTCTCTAAATTTCTCTTGCTAGACAGGATTTCCTTCAAGAGCTTTACATAAGCAGGCATCTGAGTAAGTAAATCTGTAAAGGGAATGTTAACATAAAGTTGTTTGAGCATCTCCAATAATCGCCCAAAACATTTGTCAAGTTTCTCACGCTTCATCTTTTGAGGCAATGGTAGAGCTGGCATATGTCTACTTTCTTCAATCTCCTTTTGTACCCCACTACTCTGGCCATTTTGCTCTTCACTCGTTTTCTCTGTTGGTGTCTCAGTCTCCTTGTTAACCACCTCAGGTTTAACCTTCACCACTGGGTCAGTCAATGCTTTGCCACTTCTTAGAGATACAACTTTGATTGTTTCCTTTGGGTTCTTTTTAGTGTCAGAGGGAAAAGTCCTAGGAGCCCTTTCAGATAACAAATTTGTAATCTGTCCCATTTGTCTTTTTAAATTTCGGATAGACGTGCCCTAAGTCTCGAATTTTTCATCTATTTTATTGATGAATGCCTTCATGAGATCTTCCACACTTGACTGATTTGGCTGTGGTGGCTGGTATTGCTGCCTCTACTGGTTCTAAAACCTGGTGGTCCTTGACCCTAGGGTCTAAGATTATTTTCTTCCATAAGTTCAAGCTCCCATTAGGTGAACTCCACGAAAAACATGGATGTCTTTGACCCATCACATTATAGTTGTTCCCACCTTGGTAATTTTCTCTATTAAAGTTCCCCACAGCGTTGACTTCCTCAGCTGTAGCTTGATACTCATATGTAGGGTGTCCCAATCCACAAAAATCACATGTTACTTATGGCTCACTCTGTATCTTGGCCAACGTCGGCATTCTTACCTCCTTAGACATGGTGTCTAGTTGGATTTGCGTGGATGTGTTAGAGTTCATCTAGTGAACCCCCACGGATTTTCTTCTATCATTACTCTCAGTCGACCACTGATTAGCATACTCAGATAATTTATCAAGGATTAAGACAACCTCCTATGGAGTTTTCTTCATTAATGGACCTCCACATGTAGTATTCAGAGTTTGTCATAACGGTGCCAGCCCATCCCAAAAATCCTGAGTTGCATCCACAATTCAATTCCATTGTGCTGACACTTTCTGACTACCTCCTTGAATCTTTCCCAAGCTTCAAAAACGTTCTATCTCCTTCAGGCAGAAATTGTGGATTTCCCTTCTAAACCTCCCTATTTTTGCAATTGAAAAGCACTTGTCGAGAAACTTCCTAGTCATATTGTCCCATGTCCTAATCGAACCTGTGGGTAAGATACGAAGCCATTGCTTCGCATCATCTTTCAATAAAAAGGGGAATGCCCTTAAGTAGACGGCATGCTTTGATACTCCATTGTAGTGGAAGGTGTTAATGATTTCTTTAAATTCCATCCAGTGACTGTTGGGATCTTCGTTCACCTTTCCTCAAAAAGTGCAGTTGTTTTGGATAGTTTGAAGCAAGCCTTGCTTCAATTCGAAGTTGTTTGCGGCTATGGGTGGAGGTCTTACACTTGACATTCCTTGATTGTAGACTGGCCTAGCATAACCACCCAATGATCTACCAGCCTGGGTGCTGCATTCTCGAACTGGTCTTCAACCAAGGGTCAGTTTAGATTGAATCTTTGACCCCCATTATCTTTGATGGTCTCTTCAGCAATTCTCCATGCAGCTTCTTGTTGTGCTAGCTCTCTTGTAGTTAAGTCTACTCCGTCTCTCTCTTCGTTTTCCATGAAATCTTGAGTCGAAGTTTGCCCCAAGATTTTTTTTTTAATTCTCTTTCTTTTCTCAGATTCGCAGGTGTTTCTTCTACTCTGGTTCGTAAAGTATCACTTACTTTGAAGAAGATTGAGTCATGCACCAGACAAATAAAAAGCTATATCCTGCACACAAGTAAGAAAACATGAATAACTAAAGTAAAAATTGGTTCTTGAATTAGTACTAAAAACTATTTTTAACACTATTAATTACTCATCCCTGGCAAAAAAAAGGGCTGCCCCGTGCACTAAGCTCCCGCTATGCGCAGGGTCCGGGGAAGGGTCGGACCGCAAGGGTCTATTGTACGCAGCCTTACCCTACATTTCTGCAAGAGGTTGTTTTCACGGCTCGAACCCGTGACCTTTTGGTCACATGGTAGCAACTTTTCCAGTTATGGCAAGGCTCACTTCAACGGTGCCAAAATTTGACGAACACAAAATACAACATAAAATTATTGCACGCTAGTCAAAGATAGTATAGTTTAATTATCGTCTCTGCAGGAATTGGATTTAAACAGTATTTGAATAATCTTCAGTTGATTACTATCCAGGAAAATTAACACTTGATGAAATGGCTATTACTACGATTAATTACTAAAAATTAAGCACTTAACAGTTAATCACAAAAGACAACAGATGAGCAACAAAGAAATATCAATGAGAGAAATAAGGGTATTTGACCAGATAGATGCAAGATAACTGACTCGGGATCCAATTCTTGAGTTAATTCACTCTATAATACGGTTAATTCTCACGAATTCAACCGATAATCAGATTACACTTGAAGTTAATGTTCCTCTTTTGATTAAATGTTAATTTCAGTAATTAAAGCAATTGAAGCACAATAAACAATTGCAACAATAAAATGATGGTTATGATCTAAATGGAAACTTCTCACTAATATTTCCTATTTTCTTGTCCGATTAACAATTCATGAGGCTCTTTCTATTACCTAATTGAATCATAAATTTAAACTAGATCATAAGATGTAAAGCAATTCAATATAAAGCTCCTTTATCGATTAAGCAAAATAAGAAATATCTCCACATATGAATTAAAACTCCATCAATTAATTCTAACAATTATCAATAATTGAATTCCTAATCAAGTTATCAAAACATTGTATCTATCAACATCCTAAATGAAATTACTCCATAAAAATGGAGTATGACATCTCAATAAGGTTCAAAAACAAAGAAAACATCAATTCTAATTATTCAATACAAACTCCCGTATTGCACCGATTGCAGGTTGAAATATTGATAAGTTCTTGAGTCTTCTTTCCTTGGTTGGTTCTCCAATCTTTCGTAGGTCAAAAGTCTCTTATAAATTGTGTTTTTGGTGTATTTATACCGTGTATAAACAAGCTCGGACGAAACTACCCTTTCTTAGCCGAACTTGGAAATCACTCTGACGATTTTGCATAGTTGTGCCGCCCCATGCGGCACGCTAGTGAGGAAATCCAGAAAGCTTGCACTATGCTTCTCAAACCACTTTTGCACTGCCGCGCCGCGCCTTAGGCCACCCCATGCGGCACGGTATTGGCTTTTTCTCTGAGTAAATTTGTTTGTTCCCTTTTTGACATCCGGACTTGGTCCTCGACCCTCGAAAGTGATCCCGACTTAATTTCCTAGGGCTTCTACTCAGATTTCAAAGCTCCAACTTGTTCAATTTCGCTCCAAATTACCTAAATAACTCAGAATCATTTCCTACAAGGCATAAAACACGTAATAAGTATAATTCACTATCATTTTACCTGAAACACACGTAAAATGCAGTAACTAGAGTGCAATATAACAACTAAAACACGGGTTTCTAGCCTACTATCAATACCCAAGGCAAACATGGGTTCTTTCCAATTAGAGACGATGGAAGGAAAGCAATTACCGAATAATTGGAATGTCAGCCACCTCAAATACTTCAACTTTTAAGGGAAGAAGTATCCCCAAGTCGTACTTTTTTTCTCTCACTTGAGTTTAATCCCATTAGGGTTTTCTCAAAGAAGTTTTTAACGAGGAAACAAAGGGGACACTTCGAGTCAAAGTATGCGAGGGAGGGACTATTTTTTCTACTTCATTGCTTGACTCCTCAATTCTCTCCAATATAAGCAATAAAGAGACTAGATAGACTATGACTGTAATGTCAACCAGTACCCAAAAGTTGTAACTTTCTCCAATCATGTAATCAGAACAACAACATTAAAGTAATAAGAGACTAATAATTATCAGAAACATTTATCATCCCTCGACCGCGATTTCAAGAGGTCAAAATTCGACAAGCTCGAAAAACACCTATCGGCCCCTGGCCAAAATTTAAAAAGGTTAAAATTTGACCAAGTTAGAATAACACCCACCGGTCCTCGACAGCAATTTAAAAAGGTTATAATTTGACCAAAGTTCGAATAACACATATTGGCCCTCGACCGCGGTTTAAATTGGTAATAACACCTACCGGTCCTCGATCGCAATTTAAAAAGATTATAATTCGACCAAAGTTCAAATAACACCTATCGGCCCTTGGCCGCAATTTAAAGAGGTAATAACACCTACCGATCCCCGACCGCAATTTAAAAAGGTTATAATTCGACCAAAGTTCGAATGACACCTACCGGCCCTCGGTCGCGATTTAATAAAAGGTTAAGTTCGACCCAGCTCAAACGATACCTATCGGCCCTCGATTGCAATTCAACAAAAGGCTAAGTTTAACCTAGCACGAACAACACCTATCGTCCCTCGGTCACGTTTTAATAAAATGTTAAGTTCGACCAAGTGCGAACAACACCTATCGGCCCTCGGCCGCGTTTTAATAAAGGGTAAAGTTCGACCCAACCCGAACAACACCTTTCGGCCACGACTTGGAAAAAGACCAAAATTAACCAAGTTCAAACAACACCTATCAGCCTAATCAAAATAAAGAGGCACACCCGACCTATATAAACAAAGGGCAGATATGGCCCATAAATATTCGTCAACAAGACTATGACTAACTAGAAGACAACGACGATAAAAAGAGCAAAAATAACAACAAGCAAACAACAAAATCAAAGTACACGAGTGCAGAAACAAGTAACAGATATGGAAGAAGGCGCGAAAAACAACTTAAACATCCATATACAAAAAAAAGTTCATTACCGGGGCTCTTAGAGACGCCAACAAAAATACACAAAAAAGGTCTAAGAGAAAGACTAGTGGCGCTCGCCATCGCAGTCCTCTACAACCTCACTACCTCATCCACTGACACCCTCGCCACCTTCGCCCTGAGGATAAGCAGTATCATACCAAGCATCCTCCTCTAGCCGGTCTACACCCTATTCCCCATCATCCTCTTCAGGTTGAGGCATAGTGATATCATATCCACAAGCGACTCGAGCCTTAACCTGGGCATCCTCAAGAGCAACCTCGGGAATGGAGCTCACTGCATACAAGTCCCGAAACACATCTAACCGGGCCTCAGCATAGATCCATTCTTCGTATAACTCCCGAGGTATATTGGGAAAATCAGAAGTGTTGGATGAGGACAGCCATACAAGAAGTTAAGCCTTCTCGGCCTATAAAGCGGTCGCTCAATCATGAAGGATGAATTTGTCTCTCTCCATGTCTCCGATGCTCTCCTCGAGCCAATTTTCCTTAGCTCTTGCTGTCGATTGATCATTTTCCCGCTCGGCTCGAAGAGTCCTATTCGCCAACTCGAGCATCTCAACCTTCCTCTGAGCGTCCAAACTATAGGATTTCGCCTTCTCAAGTTCCTTCTGTTTCTCGGAAACCTCGCCGCTAAGGGCCTCTTACTAAAACCAGCACTCTTCAAGTTGCCCTCGCAATTCAACCACTTGAGCTTGAAGATCACTGCATTGGGCCTCTAAGCCCCTGCTAACCTCAAGCTCCTTTTCCCTACTTCTCAACGTCCCTTTGAGGATGCTACACTTCTCTTTGGCCTGCACCAGCTCCTCGTCCCTCTTCTTCATATCTTCCCTCAAGTCTTGCATGTCTCCACCCTCGCGAAACCGACTGCGGAGATCCCGGTACTTGCCGCAATACTCAAGGTATTTATCCTTCAGTTTCACGAAGATCACTTTCTCTTTCTCCCTTCGGGAGCTCTTAATTTCTAAAATCACTGCCTGCAAACCAAAAAAGAGAAGAAAAAGGTCAGAACTTCGAATGCCCTGAAAAATAAGAAAAATTTTGTATCACAAAATCTCACCCTAAGAGCGAGGCCATCAATGCTCTTCGACAAGGCACCGTCATTTATTTCCTCAAGGGTCTTACCTTCAACTTTGGAATAGAGAGGACCGAGGGCAAGGACTACCTCCTTAGTGTCCACCAACAAGTCATGATCCATAAGGATAGCAATAGTCCTCATAGACTACTCTAACCATACCTCGAGCTGAGTAAGCCCCTCTTCACTCATTCTCAGGTCATCCGCATCGACATTAAAACCTCACTCATCACCCTCCTCAACAATGCTTTTACCCATATCATCGGCAGGCAAAGAAGCATCCATGGTTGTCTGAGAGGTTGGAGCATTCTCTCGCCGCGATGGGTCAAGAGCATCAACAATCGCCCCATCGGTCTCCATTCCCTCAGAATGAAGAGATAAGCCTACACTGGCTTCCACTGAACTTGGAGCCTCAACACTCGATTCAACATCATCGCTCATAAAAATCATCGTTGTCTCACGCAACAAAAAGCCCCCTTCTGCCTCATCAACGGCCAGAGTAACTCCATCACCCGCATCTACAAACTTCCTCTTTTGAGGTTGAAGATCTCTATCACTAGGCAAATTCTCATCGTCCTCGTCTATGAGAGAACATAGAGGAAGAGCATAAGTCTCAACGACCGGAGCAGAAATGAAGGCGGATGGCGACGGATGAAATTAGAACAAAGATAGGATTGGCCGTAGTCGAAGCATGGGTGGTGACTAAAGGTGTAGTGGCCCTCCTCTTCCTAAATGAGGGCATGGGAGCTCTCGGCCTCCTTGTAGACCCCCTGACCGAAGCTAAAGAAAAACAAGAAAGGGAAAAATCAGCAAAGATAACAGACATGGGCGAAGAAACCACGGTGTCGATGGTAGGGAGTAGATTAACAGCCAAGGAAAAAGACGACCTAAATCTATGAGAAAAGCTTGACCAATTACGTATCCCCGCCGTATGAGGAAGAATCTGTCTAACCCAATCAGCGATGTAGGCCACCGTCTAGAGAGGTCGAGCAGTAGCTGCAAAAAGGGAGAAGACGATTAACCAACCCACAACAAGGAAAACATGGGAAACAAAAAGGTATATAAACAGATACGAGCACTTACAAGTACGGTTCCAAGTCGCAGGGAAGCCTGCAACAACGGACACTACGTCCTCGATTTTGACAAAAAAATAGTCAAGCCAGTAATACCGACTAGCCTTGTTATCCATTCTCACCACCAAATATTTTCCTCTGCGGTGGCGAAGATTTAGCAAAGTTCCTCGATTGAAATGAGGGGCGAAAAGATGGATCCGGTGGCGTCTTATGTAGACATCGACCAATTCAACGAATTTTGCCAACATCATGACCACTTTAAAGATATAAGAGGCAAGCTGCATCGGGCATACATTTTAGCGATATAATTCTTCTATCAACGGCGGCAACGGGAACAGATATCCAATTAAGAATGAATATGCGTAAAGGGCGCAGAAGCTGGGACGATGAACCCATACCTCATCATCGCCCGCAGGAACCAAGTCCACGCAAACAGGTAGGCCAAGTCTAACCTTGAGTTCAATAAACCGCTTAACCATCATCGTAGATTTAAACCTCTCTACCACCACTTCTGATACATTTTTTAAGTCGATTTTAGCATCAGGACTTCAAGATACGATTTCCTCTACAGTAGGTAGGGTTTCCTCCTTAACTGCAGCTCCGCCATCCTCCCCCAGGTCAGGGAAAACGCCGTCAAGAGGAATAGAGTAATCTTCCATATGGATATCTGATGGTAGGTCCGACATTGTGTGAAAAAGAGATAGGGAAGTAAAGAAAACAACAGAGAGATACAAGGGTTCTGCAAAGAAGAAGAAGCTATGTTTATCGAGTAGAGGGGCTTTGGAAAAGTTTCAAAATCAACAAACCACCCATATCTATAAGACTAGGGGGCACCAGAATCGAAACGGCGGGCCATGATTAGCACGAAAATTGAAATAATATAACTAATCAAGGGTCACACGTGGATCGACGCAGCACATCGAGAAACGACATCATCATGACGCATGACATCATGGCATCACTCCTGCTCTTGGACCAGATAATTCCAACGGACTTCCTGGGAAATTTCAAAGAATTCAAAATGTGCGGCCTTCAGAAAGCCACGTTGCCTGACCATCACGACCACAACTTGCATAGCCAGCTCTGTAAAGCTCGACCACAAACAACATTATCCACTCATCGACCTCGCCCGCGAGGACGATCTCGATAAGCCGAGGGACTAACTGTATTAGCCAAAAAATATCTTTGATATAGGCAAGCCATGTCAGCACCATTATAGCCTTTGTCGACCACCACGTGCTATCAGTAAGGTCCCCACAAAGATCTGACTCGGGCGAAGTAGCCTCGAAAAGATGAAGGGTGCGGTTGAAGAGTCAACAAAGATCAAGGTCGTGAAGTCACCGCGGTTCAAGATCGAGGTCGAGGTCGAGCATCTTAGATAGAGTTATAACTGCTAGTTCTAAAATAAGACATAAAAGAGAATATTCTAGTAGATATTCTCTGCACATGTGCTATTAGGGTTTCTAGAAACATGTTCCCTATAAATAGAAAGAGACACAATGATAGCAAAGGGGAGATATTCATTTGTAAAAATACAGTCTGACTTTATAGAGAGAATCTGGTCATATTGCAAGCGTACAAAAATAACCTTTTTACTAAGATTCTTGTCTAGCGTTTTTCACCGGATCCAAGAACAACCTAAGTGTTTAAATGCTTATCAATCATTCATTATTATCAGAAAGAATATCCACTGATCTCATCTCTTTTCGGATGACTCTCACGTTTTATTTGCTTAAATGTCATTTATTGTCATTTATTAATATTTAATGTCATATTCCACTTGGATCATTGCATACTGTTATTATCGCTAATACTTGTCGCCATCCGGACATATCTACTATTTATTTGTCATGATATCAATAGCTTTATCTTTGGGATATTATTTTTAATTAAGAATAGCTTTTTTTATTTAAATCTAATTGGTTGAACCGAGAGCTATATTTTTGGTCAAACGTATCATACTTGACATAATGGTGTAAAAAATTTATACAGTATAAAACAAAGCTAATGAAATTACTCTGTAAACAATAATGAAAGCTTAGTAAATATTGTGCTTATTATTCCTCCGGCTGAGGCCGATGGAGAGGCGCCAAGCATCAAGAAGAGGTTCAGGCAACAAAGAAGCAAACCACCATTGAAGTGAATGTGGCCAGTAAGGCATTCTCCTTCCTCCATATCCTATTTGTCCGACAGCTGCTTTCGCATACTTTTCCGCTGATGGACTGAACAATGTAGATCTCTCTATGCTTGCAACTCTTGAAGTCATCTTCGTTTTAACATATAATGGTACCTAATTAAAACAAACAAACCATGAACTCGATCTTAAATTCATGATTACATTTTTCCATTTCTCACTCCATATATATGTATTTAAATTAAGATTCAACTTATATACCCTGGCAGTGTAAAGAATTTTTGCATCAGTCGCGGGTTTAGGATTTCTAGTAAATGGTGTACTACTAAAAAGAAGAAGAAAAAGTTATGGTATTAAGTGGGAATTGATCCATATTTCTCCTAGTAAATAACTCAACATTCAATCAAATGCACCATTTACCCTTCTTAAAGTATGAGTATCAACAGTTAATATTATACGAATTTGAATAAATATGTACATAAAATATTAAATTTTACGGAAAGACCATGGATTCACGTACCCCACAATCTCTCCTACAAATCCGCCCTAGTTGTAGACAGATAACCATAGGCATTGGTAGCATACATATTGTTAGGTTTTTGAATGAGTGAATGGGAAATGGAAGAGCACCTTTTGAATTGCACCTCTTCATCTCACCCTTTTATTGTCTATAAATTTAGAGGCTTAGCCTCATTTTTTAGATATGGAAAATCTGAAAACTTATTCCCTATTTTTTACATTGTTTCATTATTTTTTCAAATAAATAAAGTGTCAAGTGTGATTTGTTCCGTTTTTTGAGTTCGTTGAAGTTCTGTAATTTCGATTGTCAGTATTACAGAATAGTTGTTCCGTTCTATCCTGGGAGGAAGTAATCCATAACCTTGGGCAACAATAAGGGAATTAAATTCCTTAAGGGCACACAAGTAACTTGTGGGCTTGGAATTATTTTTTATTTTTGTTTTCTTAAACTAATGTCTTCTGATTTTCTGGTTTCGAATACAGTATTACTAACACATATAAGAATCACTAAAAGCCCAATAAATGACAGTATTAAATTCATACTCATAATTATAAAAAGTACAAAGAGTTCATTATTAAAGTAATGATCGGAAAGTTGTTTGTTCATGGAGAAAATTGACAGTTCTATCATGTATAATATATTATTGCAGACCGACATACAGTCAAGTTAATTTGTAACATGATTTAAAGTGCTATATTTTGAATGCATTTGGAATGTCTTAAGATCACAATTTATATTGCAACTTATAAACAATGGAGACATAATGAGTTAGTAGTACGTACCTGACACTGAACATCTATACCGTGGTGTTCGTATTCCACGTACAAACATCTCGACAACTGATCGATATACCTGAGCATGTTTATTTCAATTTTTATTAATATATATGAATACACCAGAAATCCAATTCCAGTAGTCCATATAATAGCATTAATTATAGCATTAGATAAGATCCATCTCTGGAGATCAATTATTTTTTGTTTGGAAATTAACCAATTGAACAAGAATATATACATATATATATATATATATATATATATATATATATATATATATATGAGAAGGGGAGCCTTGGCATAACTGGTAAAGTTGCTGTCATGTGACTAGGAGGTCACGGGTTCAAGCCGTGGAAACAACCTCTTGTAGAAATGCAGGGTAAGGCTGCGTACAATAGACCCTTGTGGTCCGGCCCTTCTCCGGACCCCGCGCATAGCGGGAGTTTAGTGCACCGGGCTTCCCTTTTTACTAAGTTCTTGTGATCATGCTTTTGTGGTCTAATTGGCATGCTTTGTGATTTTGTATCCATTGTCGTAAATAGTGGTTTATGTTGGAAAAAATAATATCCCAACCAGGAATAATATCCACGGTAAATAACAATAACACAAAAGAGTAACAACGACACCAAATTTTTAACGGGATAAAATACAATACCCGAGCGGAAAAATATTACACCATTATAATATTACAATTTGGTAGTGTCAAGAGACTATTACAATTTCGAAAGAAATAATATTCTTTATCTTAAATACATCACTACGATATTACTCACACTCACTATTTATCTCATAGACAACAGTCTATAGATTATTCTCTCTAACTCGTAGTTGTTTCTCTCGATTTGGTGTATTTGAAACGAGGAAAGTAACGTCTCTATATATAGATGAATAGTTGCTCACCATAACCATTTGAAGTTGGTTCTGACTCCAAATATGCCGATTTGCAATCTTGCAAATTGGTTTTGCAACTTGTCCACCCCCAAGCCGTAAGTTTGGCCAATCATCTTTTTTTTCATTTCTTTCTTTTATTTTCTTTGTTTGTTCTTTTGGTAGGGAATTAGTTCCCACAAATCTCCCTCTCAATTTTGATTTTCTTCTTCATTTCAAATCTTGATCTCACTCTCTGAAAATCTTTAAACTTGAGAAGTATTGTAAAGATAGTTACAACTTGATCATGAGATTTCACATATTTGAGCTCTACTTTCTTATTGGAAACACATTGTCTTTGCTTGTAGCCATTAGCCACAAGTCTTGCCTTGTGTCTCTTCACCTCTCCATTAACATTCTTCTTTGCCTTGTATATTTATTTCACTCCAATTACTCGATGGCCTTTGGGAAGAGTTGTTAACTTCCAAGTGTTGTTCTTCTCTACTGACTCGATCTCCTCCTTCGTGGTTGTTCTCCACCTTTTGTCTGTAACATCTTCATCAAAGCTCTTTGCTTCACTATCAGCAAAGAAACAATATAGAAAATCAAAATTAGTAACTTCTTATATGCCATCATAGAGCTCTTGAATACTCCTCGTCCTTTGCGGCTGTTCATTTGAACTTTCTCGAGAAGAAGGAGATGCAACATTAGTTGGTGAAGGAGGTGGAGTTGTATCTTGCACAGGTTCTAAGGTCTCTAGTTCTTTTTCATCACCAAAGTATGGAAGAAAATCATATGAAGTTTCTTCCTGAGCCTCCCAATTCCATTCCAATTCTTCACCAAATTCAACATCATGACTCACCATCACCTTACCGCTGCTTGGGTTATATAGCTTGTAGCCTTTGAACTTGTATCATAGCCAACAAGCACATGCTTGACACGTCGATCGTCAAGCTTCGCTCTCCCTTACTGTGGCACATGAGCATAGGCTATACTCCCAAAGATTTTCAAGTGCTTGACACTTGAATTTCTTCCACTGCATGCTTCTTGAGGGGTTTAATCTCTAATATTTCTTGTTAAAGACATGTGTTTCAAATAAACTGCACAAGAAATATCTTCGACCCAAAATTCCTTAAGCATACTTTTAGCTTTCAATATACATCTAGTCATATTAAGAATTGTTCGATTATTTCTCTCTGCAACTCCATTTTGTTGGGGGTGAATAAGGTACCACTAGAGGACGATGAAATAAATTCTTTTGAAGAAAATTCGCCTCCTCTATCAGGCCTTAAATCTTTTGTTTCATAACCACTATCTTTTTTAACAAGCGCTTTGAAATTTTTACAAGCAACAAACGCTTCAGATTTTTGGTTCAAGAAATAAACCAAAGTCTTTCTACTAAAGTCATCAAAGAATAATAGAAAGTATTTACTTTTACCAAATGAAGGTAGATTTATTGGCCCAGACATATCAGTGTAAACAAGTTGGAGTCGCTTGGTTGCTCTTGACATGGACTCCTGCGGAAAACTCCTCCTTGCATATTTTCCAAGAAGACAAGCTTCACACAATTGATTGGGATGGTTGATTGATGGTATGTCATGCACCATGTTCTTTTCTTCCATTGATTTGAGCGCTTCAAAATTCAAGTTCCCAAATCGCATGTGCCAACACTATGATTCATCTTGCACATTAGCCTTCAAACACTTTGCATCAATTGTCTTAAGATTCAAAGAATATAATCTATTTTTTGCCATATGCACTTTAGCAATTAGAACTCCACCTGAATCTCTAAGCCAAGTATGCATATTTTTAACGTGGATATAATATCCCATTCAAGAAGTTGGCCCAAACTCAAAATATTACTTTCTAATTTTGGCACATAATAAACATCTTGAATTAACTTGTGTCCACTATTTATAGAGGAGATCAGAATTGTACCTATCCCCATCTCCAAAGGACACATTACCTCTCACCATTTTATTTATCTCCACAAACTTGTCCTTGCATCCACACATATGATTGCTTGCTCCATTATTTAAATACCACGAGCTACACTAACTCTTGTCTTCTTCCGTGAGTGCCAACAATAATGTTGGCTCATCTTCTTCTTTCTTGTCATCAACAAGGTTAGTTTTCTCTTCAATATTGCTATGACATTCCCAAGAGTAATGGTCAACTTTATGACAATTATAACACTCAATTTTTGACTTATCATACCTTTATCCATTATTTTCTTGATAGTATCCATGTACTCTTCCTTATCTTTATCTACAACCACAATCTCTAAATATTTGGTGGATTTTGACTTCATTGTTAAAGTTGTTACCATTACTTCTTCCTCTTCTATTACTGCCACGGCATCGTCCTCGTCCATTCCCTTGATATCTTTTTCACCTTCATAATCCTTAAAGGATGACTAAGTTTTAAGAAGTTACTCCAGTGACACTTCTTGTCTCCTCTTGATATTTTCTTCATGGGTCTGTAAAGAACCCTCCAGTTGCTCTACCGTCATTGAGTCTAAATCTTTAGACTCCACAATAGCACATGTTAGAATAGTTATATGAATATATGTAATTAGTCTTAGTCCCTTATATAATAAGAGTAGGTTATGTGTTATGTATACACGTAAATACGGCTCATTGTAATATAAAATAATAATTAATAATATTTTTCTCCCATATTTTCTCACATGGTATCAGAGCATGAATAAGAAAAGATCGTTATGCGTCATTCCAACGACATCCGGGAAAAAGGAACTCAGTCACCGTGCAATTTTTCGGTGATCTAAGTGACTGATTTGCGTCATCTCACGTTTGCTAAGTGTTGTGCACAAACCAACACCGCCATTAACTTAGATTCTCCAGCAACAGACGCCCCATGCGCCTCCACGTGCCATCTAGATCTGCGATTCTGCCGGCT
Source organism: Nicotiana tabacum (assembly GCF_000715075.1). Classification (NCBI taxonomy): domain Eukaryota; kingdom Viridiplantae; phylum Streptophyta; class Magnoliopsida; order Solanales; family Solanaceae; genus Nicotiana; species Nicotiana tabacum. Next base: position 74,110,681 of record NC_134084.1, on the reverse strand, counting down.
TGTCTGTCCCACGCGTTGCCGCATGCGTGCTTCTCCAGCCATTTTTGGCCGAGTTTCTTCAGGACATCCTGTTCGCACAGCAATTCTGAGTTCACTAGTACTATTTCTGACAAATTTCAATAACTTTGGAATTTACCGGCGAGCTACAGTGTTTTCCAGTGTGAATAGTGTTTCCCGGTCCAAAATTGTGTTCTTTTTCTATGTTGTGAACAGTGTTTTCCCAGACATTTCTTCAGTTTTCTAGGAGTTACTTATTTTCACTATTTCAAGTTAACCCTACACCTTTTAGTCAAGAATTTGAGAAATTAATTGTAGCGACATGTGATCCAATACTATGATTAATTGGATGGTTTCTCTATTAGATTATATTGAGTTCCTTTAGTACAAAGCATGTAAACAGACATCTCACGAGATAGATTCCATTGTTAAAACATGTAATAACGTGACTTGTGTCTCCCAATCTTCATCCTCCGATTCTTGGATCATTGATTCAGGTGCATCTGATCATATTTCTAGTAACAAATCCCTTTTCACTAGTATTTCGTATTCTGAATCTCTTCCAACAGTCACAATGGCCAATGAGTCTTAAACCATGGCAACTGCAATAGGTCAAGAAATACCACTTCCTTCCTTACCTTTAGATTTAGTTCTTTATGTTCCTAGTAATACTTTTAATCTCATAGTCGTTAATCACTTAAATGGGTTATTTTATTTCTTGATGACCTTATTTTTATAGAGGAACGCAATATGGGGTAGATCATTGGTTCCAAGCGTGAATCAAATGGACTTTATTACCTTATCCTTGCTAAATCACATGGACTCATATCTTGTCTTCCTTCAACAACTTGTCTTGTTACTGATTCATCAGATTTATTACAGAAACAGTTAAGACATCCCAATTAGTCAAAACTTCAGAAAATGGTACCTGGTTTATCTCACTTGTCCACTCTAGAGTGTGAGTCATGTCAGCTCGGTAAGCATACCCACTCCTATTTTCCTCGACATCTTGATAATCGAGCAGAGTCACCTTTTACTTTAGTCCATTCAGATGTTTGGGGTCCTAGTCGGGTCAGTTCTACCTTGGGATTCCGCTACTTTGTTAGTTTTATTGATGATTATTCCAGGTGCACTTGAATATTTTTGATGAAAAATCGATTTGAGTTGTTTTCTATTTCCAAGACCTTCTATCCGCACATTTCATAGTAGTAATGCCCTAGAGTATTTGTCTTCCCCATTTTCAGTAGTTTATGAAATCTCATAGGATTATTCATCAAATATCTTGTACGTACACATCTCAACAGAATGCGGCAACTGAAAGAAAGAATAGACATCTATTGAAACTGCTCATACCCTACTCATACAATATCATATCCGTTGCGTTTTTTGGGGGATATAGTTTTTTCATCTTGCTATCTTAATAATCGTATTCCATCTTTAGCTATCTAGTATCAAGTTCCATTCTCTATCCTGTTTCCCCACTTACCTTTGTGCTCTCTTCCACCCTGTGTCTTTGGAAGCACGTGTGTTGTTCATAACCTTGCTCCAGGAAAAGATAAGTTAGCTCCCCATGCTCTTAAGTACGTATTTCTGGGTTACTCGGGAACGCAAAAGGGGTATCGATGTTATTATCATAACCTACATCGATACTTTATGTCCGTTGATGTTACCTTCTTTAAAACCCAATCATAATTCACAGGTCCAAGTAATTACTTAGATATTTCGAAGGTGCTACCAGTTTCATCTTTTGAAGATTCAGTCACTATCTCCCATTTATTTTCGTATACTACTCCACCTCCACCACCTACAACTCTAGTTGAAGCTCAACCACCTATAGCTCCAGTTCCACCACCTATAGCTCTATTTTTACCACCTATAGCTCCAGTTCCACCACCTAATCCAGTTTAACCTTCTGCAGCTCCACCACTCCCAATTTATTATCATCGTCCGCGTCCAGCATCAGGCCCACCTGATTCACATCCTGCACTTGGCCTTGCTTATACTTCGAACTTGTCTCTTCTTAGTCAACTGATTGCACTACAGAAAGGTATACGATCCACACTTAATCCTAATCCTATTATATCGGTTTAAGTTACCATCATCTGCAATCACCCTATTGTGCATTTGTATCATCTTTGTCCTTTGTTTCTATACCTAAGTCTAAAGGTGAAGCATTATCTCATCCAGGATGGCGACAAACTATGATTGACGAGATGTCTGCATTACATAAGAGTGGTACTTGGGAGCTTGATCCTTTTCCCTCTAGTAAATGGATTGTTGGTTGTTGTTAGGTGTATGCAGTCAAAGTTGGTCCAGATGTCTAAGATGATCGACTTAAGGCCCGTCTTGTTGCCAAAGGGTATAATAAGATGTTTGGGCTCGATTACAGTGATACTTTTTCTCCTGTGGATAAAATAACATCAGTCCGCCTTTTCTATCTATGGCTATTGTTCGTCATTGGCCTCTCTATCAGTTGGACATTAAGAATATTTTTCTTCACATTGATCTTGAGGATGAGGTTTATAAGGAGCAATCACCTGATTTTGTTGATCAGGAAGAGCATAGTGGCCTTGTATGTCGGTTGTGCCAGTCCCTCTATAGTCTAAAGTAGTCTCCTCGAGCGTGATTTGGTAAGTTCATCACATTTATCCAGGAGTTTGGCATGACTCGTAATGAAGCTGATCACTGTGTGTTTTATCGGCATTATGCTTCAAATTTGTGTATTTATCTTGTCGTTTATGTTGACAATATTGTTATTACTGGCAATGATCGGGATGGTATTACTAAGTTTAAGCAATATCTCTTTCAGCAGTTTCAGACCAAGGATATGGGCAGAATAAAGTATTTTCTGGGTATTAAGGTCACATAGTCTAGCTCAGATATTGTGATCTCACAACGGAAGTATGCCTTAGACATTCTTGAGGAGACGGGAATGACAGGTTGTAAACCTGTTGACACTCCGAAGATCTGAATTCTAAACTTCTGCCAAGACAGGGAGAGCCACTTAATGATCCTACAAGATATAGGAGGCTGGTTGGTAAATTAAATTACCTCACAGTGACTAGACCTGACATTTCCTTTTTTGTGAGTATTGTGAGCCAGTTTATGAATTCTCTCTGTGATAGTCATTGTGATGCAGTTGTCAGCATTCTTCGGTATATAAAATCAGCTCCAGGCAAAGGTTTATTGTTTGAGAATCGAGGCCATAAGTAGATCGTTGGATACTCAGATGATGATTGGGTAGGGTCTCCTCTGATAGACATTCTACATCTGAATATTGTATCTTAGTATGAGGTAATTTGGTGTCTTAGAAGAGCAAGAAACAGAATGTGGTTGCTCGGTCTAGTGCAGAAGCAGAATATCGAGCAATGGCTATGGCGACATGTGAGCTAATTTGGATCAAAAAGTTGCTCAAGGAGTTGAAATTTTGGTAATATCAGCCAGATAAGACTTGTGTGTGATAATCAAGTTACTCTTCATATTGCATCAAATCTAATATTCCATGAGAGAACTAAACACATAGAGATTGGCTGTCACTTTGTCAGATAAAAGATACTCTCGGGAGATATTGCTACAAAGTTTGTAAAGTTGAATGATCAACTAGTAGATATTGTCATCAAGTCCCTTACTGGTCACCGTATCAGCTATATATATAACAAGTTCGGTACATATGATTTATATGTACCACCTTGAGGGGGAATGTTAGAATAGTTATGTGAATATATGTAATTAGTATTAGCCCTTTATGTAATAGGAGTAAGTTACGTGTTATGTATACATATAAATATGGCTTATAGTAATATAGAATAATAATCAATAATATTTTTCTCCTGTGCTTTCTCACAGCACATACCACAAAATCAAATTTAGTTGTTAATGCGCGAAGGACCTTTTCTATAACACAGACATCTTCTATGTCTTCGGATTCCTTCATTTTTTAAACTTTAAAATCAGCTCTTAGAGTTTGAAGTTTTACCTTCCTCGCCTTGTCAACTCCTTGGAGAGAATTTTGTAAAATCTCTCAAGCTTCCTTTGAGGTGGTAGCATCTGCCACTTTCTCAAACATGGCATCATCCAAACATTGGCGGATGAGCGTGAGGATTTGTTGATCCTTCTTCCTTGTCTTTGTTAAGACATCTTTACTGAGGCAAAACTTCCTTATTACCGGATTTTGCATACCCTCTATCTACGATTTCCCACACATCCTGGGAGCCATGAATGACTTTTATACATAGACATCATTTCTTATAATTATCTTTTGTGAGACAGGGATACTGAAAAGACAACGGACCATTATTCACCGTGGCTCTGATACCATATTGTTGGAAAAAATAATATCCCGCCAGAAATAATATCTACAATAAATAACAATAATACAAGAGAGTAACAACGAAATTAAATTTTTAACGGGGTAAAATACGATTCTCGAGCGGAGCAATATTATACCACTATAATATTATAATTTGGTAATGTCAAGAGACTACTACAACTTCGAAAGAAATAACACTCTTTATTTTAAATACTTCACTACAATATTACTCTCACTCATTATTTATCACACAGACTACAATCTATGGATTACTCTCCCTACCTCTCAGTTGCTTCTCTTGATTTGGTGTACTTAAAATGAGGAAAATAACGTCTCTATTTATAGATGAATGGTTGCTCACCATAACCATTCAAAGTTGTTTCTGACTCCCAATTTGCCGTTTTGCAATCTTGCAAATTGGTGTTGCAACTTGTCCACAGCCCAACTTTAGCCAATCATTTTTTATTTATTTTTTTGCGTTTCTTTCTTCTATTTTGTTTATTTGTTCTTTTGCTAGGGAATTAGTTTCCCACAGTTTAATGTTAATAGCTCGTCTTCATACTAATTCCTAGTGACTAACGAGTTTGTATTAATAAGTGTCCTACTATTAGTTAAATGCAAAAGTGCAGCGGACCTCCAATTGTTATATCTTGGAAAGAATTTAAGAATTGCTAACACCAGAAGAGACTGATCAAGAAAAAGGTACAGCCCTAGAAAGGGAATACTTAGGAGTCTTTTGGTAGGGAGTATAAGAATAATACTAAATAAGGTGTATTAGTAATGCATGAGTTAGTAATACAGAGATTATTTCTTATGCATTGTTTGGTGTGGTGTATTAAAAATTAAAATGCATTGCATAATTTTTAAAAATTTAATTGTTTACAAAAATGTCCTCCATATTCTTTAACTTAAGGGACTTTAAGGATAATTTTGTCTTTAACCATGATAATGCATGCATTAATAGCCTTTGTATAGCTAATGTCATGGTTTTCTATGCATTAGCTATACATAGGATAATACCAAATAGAGTGTATAACTAATATTTGTATTAGTTATACATATGTTGAAAAAGTATATCAAACAAAGCATTACTAATACACAAAGCTAATGCATGCATTATTTTCTCTAACACTCTACCAAACGACCTCTTAGAAGTCTAACCACAGCCCTCCCATGCATGCAATAAAGTAAAGGATGAGATGTTTTATGGATTGCCTTGCACAACTTGTGTGGGGCCTTAATTTATCTCACAAATTTTTGGATCCATATGTTACACTTTTGGGTTTACAAAATTTTGAATTCACAAAAATTGTACTCCCTCCGTTTCATATTAGATGAAGTACTTTCCTTTTTAGTTTGTTCCAAAACAAATGATACATTTCTAAATTTGGAAATAATTCAATTTTAAACTCTTTCATTTTACTCATTTACCCTTAATGAGATGCTTTTATAGCCACACAAATATCATGGTCCCACAAATCTTTTACCCTTTAAACTTTTAAGACCGTAAGTTTTAAAAGTCTTTTTTTTTTCTGACAGACCCTCTTGTTGTCTCGTACTCTCCTTTCCATATGTTGCCATGAGGCAAGCATCATCAGGAGTAGTTTCGCTTCCTATGATGGGTAGATAAGTACTTTTGCTTTCACCTCTGTGAAAGATGATGATACTGGAACTTCGTGTCAAGTCAAACTACATCGTCTAATATGAAACGGAAAGAGTAAGATAAGAAAAAAGTCTCGCTCGGTGTGAGGCACGGAATAAAAAATTTCTTGATGAAGGTAAAGCTAGAATTAAGCTCATAAAGTCATGTCTGGCAGGACGACAGCGATGGAAAAGAATGCATCAGCAACAGATGCCATAGCTTTTAGTTGGTCCTTATTTGGCCACGACCACCCCTCCCACCTCTCTTGAGTGTACTTGCATTTAATATACTACTACTAGTACTAATCAAGAGTTAATTTGATTAAATTCTAGACAGCCCCTTAAACTTGGCATATCTTGTAAGTTAGATATTCTAACTTACCTAGTGACAAGTTAGACCCTTCTATTTGACAGAAATGTGTCTTACGAATACTCGTGTTCATAAGACCAAAATCCAAATGCATGAAATATACTTACACAAGTGATCCAACTATTGAATCACATGTGTGATTAAGTGTAACTAAAAGTTTAAAAATATAAAAATACAGTAATTAAGTAAAAAGGGAAGGAAAATAAACAATTAGACTTTCACCAAACCCAGGCCGTCCCCTCCCTGTTCCCCAACCCCTGGACCGTTCCCATCTTCATTTTTGGTACAATTAGACATCTTTCATCAGGTGTTTGATTCATTTTGTTTTTTGGATTAAAATAGAGATTAGTAGGTAGTCAAGTGATTCTCTTTTTTATTCATGTACATGGTAACACTAATCAATAAACCTCGTGGAGGTAACACTTTATTCACAGTCATTAGAAGATGGTTCAATATGAAATCAAAGACACAAGTACACAAGACTATCGTTTTCTGGTTTAAATGTGACAGAGTGGCTCCAGACCACTACTTTGAAATTTGAGCTGTGGTCCTCGAAGACTGGCACAGAAAGAAAAGAGAAGAAGAGGAGTACTAATACTTCATCAAGTTTTAACTGGATTTTGGTAAATATCACAATTTTTATCCATATAACACCAAGCAGAGGCATTCCTTATTAACCAAAAAGTAGACCCCAGCAAAAACGTACAGTACCCTAAGACCGCTCACTAAGCTAGCGTTTGACCATAAATTCTCAAATTTGTTTTGAAAAATCTGATTTGGGTAAAGTTTGGTTTGAAGATGAAAATGTATTTGAACATAAGTTTTCAAAATATACTTAACTTTTTTTTTTTTTGAAAAAACATGAAACATGACTTATACTCACATGTTCTAAAAACTATCATAAATACGCAATAGTGCCTTTATAAATAACATTTATTATATTGTTGCAAATCATAGTCCTGAACATAAATAAATTTGGTACAAAATTATCATTTTTATAATGAACTACATAACACACTATCAGATAGCCAAGAAGACGAAGTAACATTGTTACAAACGGGATTTGGATTTTGGGAATTTACCAAAATGTGGATAAAATCTCTAGCCAAACATGTATTAAATAATAGCATGTTCTTTTTAATAAAAATTTGTGAAATTAATAACGGAACAAAACTAGTAGAAGGCAGCGACGGAACCAGAATTTCATTAAGGAGTATCAAAATATAAGAATTTAAATATACCGTAAAATTAAGGGGAGTCAATATATAGTAAATATACATAAAATAAAAAAATTATCTAACAATACAGTATAATTTTTCGGCGAAGAGATGTTAGTTGGTTAAATGTAACTCCTTCACTGGTAGAAGGGAAGAACTATATATGTTGATACATACACCACATAGAACTAAAGGACTTCAACCAAAGGCGTATTCAGAATTTAATTATGGGTGTTAGTTTATTAGATTTTAGGAATAGACAATTTAATGAGTTACTTCAAATAAATTTTTACCTGAGCTAAAACTTCTGAGTCCTGCTGGACTCATAACTAATGGAGTAACATAAATCCGCAGCTAAGGTCAATTGTACTAACTGGTCACATAAATTCTAATTTCGTAAAGGTCAAAGAGAAAAGGTAAGTATTTTAAGACTTGAAATTGTAACAGTATGTAGGTATTATGTATTCTCTGAGAAAAGAGGACTCAACATATTGATTAACTCTTTGCACAATAAGCAAATTTCTGTAATAATTTTACTATAAAGGAATTCCTGTTTCAATTTTCACATGAAAATTAACAGGAACCAAAAAAACTTTAGTTCACATAAAATGATGAAAAGAAAATAAATGGCTAGAAGAAGAAAGACTCACGCTTTAGTTGCAGCATAGATGGCAAAGAAAGGGTGAGAAGGTACAACTATTGAAGCACCAGAACCGATATTCACGATAGCACCCTTTCTTCTATGTATCATTCCTGGTAACACAGCCATTGTCACCAAGGTAGTACCTGTTTAAAATATAATTAAATAAATAAAAATATATTTAACTTAAAGTATATTTTTAAATAAAATAATCACACAATTTAATACTGTATAGTATCGAAGTAGGCACCACTAGGCTTCCATCCATTATCAAAATTAATTTACGCATGCTAGGCTCATGAAAAAGAATCTAAGTCGTACCATGTTAAAGACATAATTAATTAATTTTAAAAAAATATTTTTCTAATAAATTTTTTTAAATCATCACACAATTTCAATATAAAAGCAGAGACTTTCAAAGGCCAATCATTAATAAAAAAAATTACACGTGTTAGGTTAATAGAAAAGAAATAAACTTGCAGAGGAGGAACGTGTCGAAGACACTAACATTTTAAGTTTTTAAATAAAATACAACTCAACGATACCTTCCAAGTTCACTTTCACTATATTTTTCCATATGTTCTCATCCACCTCATGAAAAAACATGGCTCCTGGATATGTGACACCAACGTTGTTAATTAAAACACCAATATCTAACCGTTCAACGGCCTTTTTCATTTCTTGAATTCCTGTAGAAAGATCACCAGAGAAGTCTAGAACAACAATCTTGATTTGGGTATTTGGATTTTGAGCTTTGATTTCGGCAGAGACTTGTTGTAGTTTGCTTAAATTTCTAGCTACTAATATTAGGTTAAGATCTTTTTGGGCCAGTTGAAAAGCAAAAGCTTTTCCAATTCCGTCAGTTGAGCCAGTGATGAGTGCCCATGAGCCATAAGATTTAAGATTCTTTGAATTTCTGAAAAATGTGTTGAAGATCCATTTGAGAAAAATAAAGGAGTTTTTGAAGAAGGAGATGAATCCAATAAAGGAGAGAAGAAGAACTAAGAAAGGTTGAGATTTGAGGTGATCCATGGCAGTTGAAAGCATCTTCTTGAGTAGTTGGAGAAGAAGATCGGAATGTTTCTCAAATTGCTATCTCCTATATGTTTTTTGAGTGTGTTACCATATCAAACATTTATTGCTTTTATTTAGACTTTAATTTATTTTTACAATTGAAAACAAGTAAATATTCGGAAATAGCTTGTCTATTCCTTCGGGCAGGGATTGCTATGTCCTATCAAACATTTATTGCTTTTTATTTACACTTTGATTTATTTTTACAACAGAAAACAAGAAAATAAATGAATGAGTGATTGAATTAATGGAAGTGCATTGACTTTGTCCGATCCCTATTGCTATGAGTTATGAGTAAAGACTGGTAGGTTTAGTTTACGTGGAGAAACAGAGGACAGAGATGTGATCGTCAAGTGTAAACAGTTAAGAAAGGGTCATGGGCTGATGGACTGGGTAGGTCCGTTTAGAATTTTAAAACGGGTATTCGGACCGGTTGAACCCAGTCCAATGAACAGTTACCCTTATCGGGTTAACCAAACCGGCCCGGTACAACGGCTAGAATTTTTTTTTTGTTTTTTTTTAATTTTCGAAATAAGTGGGCCCCACTGACCGTTGGCAACGGTCAGACCTTGAATTGGTCCGTTGGCCAATGGAAAAATTGCACAAATAGCCTTTTTTTTTAATTTTTAACCCTTTTTAAATTTACAAAACTAACCTTCTCTAAAACCATAAATACACCCCTCCCTCTTCTTCATTTCTCAATCTCAATTTCTCTCATTCTCTCATTCTCCAATTTGCAAGACTTCAAGTCTTCAATTCATCTTCTAATTTTATTTGGCTCTCTTTTCTTGAATTTAATTTATCGTGTTTTATCATTCGAAATTTGAAGTTTGAACAATTGAAGTTCAAAATTGAAATACTTGCTTGACGTTTGTTCGTGGTAACATCGGAATTGCGTAATCAAGTGCTCAATTTATTGTCGAATTCGGTGCACTCCCTCCAACTCTTTCTCTTATTTACTATTTTAATTGCATATTTAATTTTAGCTTATACTTTAATTTTTGCAATATGTTTAACGCTGCTAAAAGAGCGTGTAAAAGAGTTACTGGTAGGGAAAATAAAAAAAGAGGTAGTCCTTCAGCATCTGGTAGTAATAGTAATAACCCATTATCATTTTCACATGTTTCCGAAACATCGCCTAATGATAATATAGATATAGATTATGAACAATTACAAGAAGATTTTGGAATAGAAGATAATGAAATAGGAATGGAAGATGAGACACCAGCTACACCTACTAGTGCTGGAGCTGGTAGTGTTGGAGTTGCTACAAGGGGTGGTGGTCGTGACACTAGTAGTAGACCACCTTTGGCTCCGACTACTAATCGTAGAAAAAGAAGTAAGGTTTGGAATTTTTTTGAAATAATAGAAGGTACTGATAGAGTTAAATGCAAACTTTGTAAAGGTGATTTTAAACATTTGACTGGAGGAAATTTAGGGGGGACTGGGACGCTTAGTAGACATATGAGAACTGAGCATCCCATAGAATGGGGCGCTGATGGTGATGGAAATCAAACAACTATTAACCCTACTACTGGAGGTCTAGTGAAATATGATAAAATGAAGGATCGTGAGGAGTTAGCAAAAATGATTGCTTTGGGTTGTCTACCTTTTTCTTTTGCTTCTTCATCATATCTTATTATGTATATTCAAAGAATTTACAATCCTTTATTTAAAGATATCCCTAGAAGTACTTGTAGAGCTGATATCTTTAGATTTCATGGACAATATCAAATATACATACGTTATTTGTTTAGCCACCTTCCTTGTAGAGTTTCTCTAACTTCTGATATTGGCCATGCTGTTAATGGAAATGATTATTTGACAATTACATGTCATTGGATAGATGATACTACTTGTATGCAAAAACGTATTATCGCTTTTAGATATGATGAAGATCAGAGTCATATTGCTGCGTTTATAAGTAGTACTATTTGTGAAGTTGTTGAATTTTATAATCTAAAGTAAAAAGTATTGTGTATGTCTTTTGATAATGCTTCTACCAATAATGCCGCAATTTCAATATTAAAACTGCATTTGCAACCACCTCTTGATGAAATTTTTCATGTTAGGTATGCATGTCATGTTTATAATTTAATTGTTAAAAGTGGCCTTGATTTATTTTCAACTGAGATTACTCATGTTAGAAGAGCAGTTGGTGTTATTCAAAGAAATAATAGACAATCTAGAATAAAGGAATTTAAGAATAAGTGTGTCCAGTATAACCTTAAACCCAGATTCATGCCAGACGAAATTGTTACTAGATGAATTATAAATATATATTTTTAAAATGTTGCTACAAATATAGATTCCCAATAACTGAAGTTGCTAATGCGCATTGTACTGATCCAAACTGTATGTTAACAACTAGTACTTGGGAGGTCATTAGTGATGTTGTTAAATTTTTACATAAATTTTATACAGCTACTGTTGAGTTTTCTGGAGCATATTACCCTACTGTTACTATGACTTTAGTACATATAGCTGAAATTTCTTTTCTACTCTCTGAATTTAAGAAGAAAGAAAAATATAAGGATGTTGTTGAAAAAATGCAAGCAAAATTCGAAAAATATTTCTTTCCAATTCCTCCGATTTACTTAATTGGTGCAGTTTTAAATCCTTCTATTAAGATGTCTGATTGTCACCAATAATGAATGCTTTATATACTTATATGGAGATTGGACCAACTGAAACTCCAGATTTATATGTCTTTATGAACAAGCTAAATGATTATTTACAACAATTATATAATTATTATGCAAATGTAATTGATGATGATGCTCGTGTTATAGGCAATGTTAATCCCACTATGCACTGTACCACTTCTGATATTGTGGATGATGAAGAAGGCCTTGATAGTTTTAATATTTTTTCTACATTTTCTAACACTCAAACCAGTAGCAGAAACATTGATGAACTTCAATTCTACTTGCAGAAGCAAAAAGAGCTCCGCACAAAGGAATTTTCACCGTTGGGATGGTGGCATGAGAATGGAAAGCAATTTCCTGTTCTTTTCGCTATGGTTCGGGACGTGCTGAATGTGCCAATTTCTACTGTTGCATCGGAGAGTGCATTTAGCCAAGCAAGACAACAACTTGGAGACACCCGTCACTTATTGAGAAGCAATGTTTTGGAAGTTTTAGTATGTTTCAGAGATTGGATTAGATCGGAATGAAGAAATCAAGGATGTGAAGATGCTGATAGCCTAGAAGACGAGGAACTTGGAGATATATTAACACATGGTAACCCATCCGAATTTAACACTCCAGAAGAAGGTCAATCAGTTCATATTGATTATGAAGAACTTACTAAGGCAATGCAAAACCTTTGAATTTACTTGTTGTTAAAAATGTAAATCTTTTAATTTGTAAGTTTGAATTATGAAATAAATGTAGCACTTGCAACAAGTGCATTTTTTCCCATCTTCCTTGTATTCTTTATGTTAATACTTTGTACTAATATAACCTACAATAGTTATACAAAATTCCAAAAAAAAGTTAAAAATACACTAAACCTGGTCCGGCCCGGCCCCCTCAACCCATAACCCTTACGGTTCAATTTTTACCCGGATGAACCCGAACCCATTAAGAACCAACCCGGAACCAATTCGGAACTGGCCCGGACTGTAACTCGTACGGGTCCAAAAAATAGTGACCCGTCCCGGCCCACCTGTTTAATACCTTTAGTAAAGACCGGTAGTTTTAGTTTACAGAAGACATATGTGGATTGTGGAATATCGTAGGATCGTGAAGTGTAAAAAGTTAAGAAATAGCCATGGGCAAATTATTATGTTAGGTAGAAAATAGGGATGTAATAATGGTAGCTATTCGAATTTTATTGGATTTAAATTTTAAAAATAATTTGGACTATATTAATTTCAAGATATATCAATCCTAGTAATATCGGGGGCTAATAATAGTTGAATTAATTATTTAACTCCTATAGATATGAATTTAATAAATAGGTTCAAACGCAACGGGCTAGCTTTTTAAATTGGATTACAAATAATGAGTTCACCGTGTTAAGACCAAGATGTCATCTTATTCTATAGGACCCGATGATAGGTGGATCTTATTCTAGATTCACCTTGAGAGGTGGGGGTGCCACGCCAACCACAAGTTAGGCAAGAATTTTTACAATCCATGTTGAAATTTTTTACAATATTGACTAAATGTATACGCGTGCTCTTGTTGGAAATTAATTTATTAAAGTTATTCTTATGTTTAGGCTTAGGTTTGAGACTGATTCTAATGAGGAAATTAATTTTTCGTTTGCTCAGTTTCCCTTTTCTTTTATTTTTTTTCTTTTCTCTTTGTTTTTTCTACTTCCTTTATCTTTAGATAGAATATATGGGTCCACCAACTTCTATAGAGAATCAGGTTCGACGATAGTACACATACAAAGCAGAAATTAAATGACAGGAGGAATTTTACGTGGTAAATTTCCAGCTCAACGGGATTAAAAACCACGACCTACCCTTGTAGGATTTCAACTTCACTACTGAGCAACTTTCAGATTACAACCTATGCAACCTAGGAATTAAACTCTTAATTCCGCACTAACTTGTAACACACCTATTACAAGCTACTTTGCAATAACTCTATTACAAAGACTTTGAAACTTGACTAACTCTAGCCAAAACTTAAACATGCAGGTTTAAGGTTTACAAAGGTTTCCTACAGAATACTTCTAAACAAGCTAGATAGGAATTACAATTTGAAGAACTATTACAAATTCACAACTCAACTAAGGACACATAATAACTTGATGTGGGAACTGGTCCGTAGTTGCTTTGTTCTTTGTTCTTGAGGCACTTGAAACTCGCTAGCTGAATAGTCACGCGAGTGAGCTTGAAAGAGATCTCTAAGTATTCAAGTTGTTTTGTTTTACCTCCCTTGAATGCATATATACATGTGTGACATCACCTATAATGATGCAAGCAAGGTAGGTAAAAACATTTCCCTGAAAAGTTGACTCCAGTACTGTTCCTGCACTGTAACGTGTACGGGCAGCAACTTTCCAACTGGAAAGTTGACTACGTACAATCTCCTCGGGAACTGGTAGGGACCTGGTCCCTCAGTTGTTCTTTCCACTTCTAAAAAGTTGAATCATATTCGACGCTGAATCCCAACCCGAGACCTTGTGATCTTGAGGTCTCGTAAATGTATACGCTCCTTATTTGGTTCTGGATAGTAAGTTTGTTAGATCATCAAAACATAAAGTAAAGTACTTATAACCAAAGTACTTGTAACCTATAAATTTCTCCCTTTTTGATGATGATAAATTTATAATTGAAAATCCTAGAAGGAGCCACAAAGTAACCAGATTGTGAACTAAAAAGACCTTAAGTTCCCCCTAAAGCTCTGTATTCTTCCTTACTCAGTACCCTAACTTTTGTGAGTTCCCCCTGAATCTAAACTTTTGTGAGTTCCCCTTGAATCTGTATTTTGTTTTCAGATTATTATTCATTCATGCTCTTATTCATTCATGCATTCATACTGTGTATTATTCAATTAAATCTTTCCCCTTTTGGCATCATAAAAAACACAGAACAGGTTAGCAGCATAAAGAAGTCTAGCATAGCTAAGTCATGCCACTTATATGCTCACAACATGATAAAAGACAGAAGCAAAAGAGCAGCAGTATAGATAGCAAAAAGGAAATCACTTTCAATAACCAAAATTGGACTTTTACAGGCAGGAGCATAATCATTATTTTCATCCAAAGTCTAGAACAAACAAATAACAAGTGCCAGAAATAACAAAACATCACCAAAAACAACTTAAGAAGATAGACACTGGAAATTGGACACTAATGGGACATTCTTTAAGGAACACTAGATGAATGGGGCTTGGAAGAGGAAGCAAGAATCTGGAGGACAAGATCCATGCGAGCATTTGCGGACATTTGCTCATTGAGCAGTCTTTCTTTCAAGTCTTCCACCAGTTTCCTTAGTTCAACATTCTCCTTTGTTAGGCGTGCAACCTCTACGCTGTGACAACCACTAGAACCAGGTACCTCTTACAACTGACTGAGCTGACTCTCAAGAATCGTGTTCCTAGACTTCAACTTTTGGATCTCCTCTGTGGCACTATTCTGAGCATTTATCAGTAGAGAGATTGTGAAAGTGCTTCCAACTCCTCCGACTTTGTCAATACACTCACACTCCTCTTGAGTAGTTTTTGAAAATGATTACTTTTTGCTGCCCACTTTAGCTTGTCCCAGAGGTACTTTGAAAAACTCAAAGACCTTTGTGAGAAGGAACCCAAAAGGTAGCCTAGGATTCCCATTTTTAAGGTTCTCTACCTTCTGCATATGCTCAATCATTATGTCAGGCAAATTGATGGGGGAGAAACTATCCAAGGTTTCTATAAGGAATAAGTCAGCTTTGGATGCAACAGATCTTCTTTCAGCGCGGGAAGCAATACTTTGTTAAGCATCTCAAAGAGCAGTTGATAAACTGGAAGGAGTGCCTTCTTATGCACCTGTTCCCTATGATGTACTGCCTTGTCCTTAACAATGGCATTTCTAAAGTTTGGTATGCAGGCACCTTGAAAAGATGACACTCCTTCGGTAGGAACACCCAAAATTTACCCCAATAAGGTAGAGTCCATCACTATGTACACCCAATTTACCAACACACAGATTTGATCATCATCTAATGTAAAGAGGCTGGTGTAGAAACTCCGCACCTCGTCCTCATACACTATAAGATCCTCAATTGTAAGCAAATTGGTCCAATATTGAGAATCACAAATATCCACTAATTGTCTCATCCCAACACTCTCTAGAATGTCATAGACAAATGTGTGGCCCCACATCACTTTCTGATTCCCCAACTTCCTTTTCTCAGACCTTAAAGTCCACTCACTTTTCCTTTCTTGACGGAACTAGGTTCCTCATCATCATCATCCCTCTTTCTTTTCATTGACTTGCCAACATACTTTTCCTTCTCCACTAACTTGTTCTGTCTATGTTCACTAGATTTCTCCACTTCTTTCTCACCAGACTTGTCACCATGCTCCTTCACTGTCTTGTCACCAGAATTCTTTACCAACTTTTTACTGGAACCAGCAACAACACTCTTGGAAGAACTCTCAGCACCCTTAGAGGTGTGCCTTTCAAATTGAGAGTGAGAGTGCTTCTTCCTCGAAGACTTGTGGTTCAGGGAACTAGGTTTCTCTTTGGTTTCCTCATCCACATCCACTACAGGAACATCTTCTGTTTGTACAACTTTTCCATCTTTGACCAACTTTCTCCTTCTCCGACTCCTTTTACTCTTTTTTTAGGGCAAACTCTAGAGCCTCCTTTTGCTACAACTTTAGTCCTAGCCTTGATAAAACTAGCATAAACCAAATTATATGCGTCATCTTCTTTCTCAAGATTCGTCTCAAGCACCACCATATTTAAAGGCTCAGCATCGAAGCGGGGAGAGGGAGCAGGATCAATACTGGTCTGGGGAGATGACTCTTGACCTGGATCCTCCATAAAGGGATTAGGTTCATTATTTGGGACCCTAGTAGCATTATCTTGTGCCGGTTGTTCAAATTGCAAAATTGCTCCCTCTTCTTCTGTCTCTTCCCTTTGAGGCTCAGACCCTCTTGCACATTCCTCTATGATGACCCCTTATGATGCAATGGAAAACGTATTCTCTATTCCCTTATTTTCTTGTGGTTCCATGGTGATTTCAACAGACGAATGAGTGATACCTACAGAGTCACAACTTGTCATGATAGTCTCAGTTTCTTCATGACTAATCACCAGATCTTCACTCAAGTGCTCAGCCATGGATAGAGTTGAAAGTTCCTGAATGAGGTTCCCTTGTTTACCCTGTTGACTCTGTTTGACTGGTGAGACTGGAGGAGGACAGACATTCTCAAACTTGCTTAGATGAAAAGTGGACTCGGAGTGGGTAGGAGAGGGAGTGAAGTGTGGAAGAGACTCTTCTTTAAGGTTTGGATTAGTGACTGTGTTGGGAGAGAGGTTCACCACTAAACTACTGACCAGTGAGGACTCAATCATAGTGTTGTTTGCCACACTAAAGGTTGCTTGATTTTCAGACATGATGAGATTATTCTCAAAGGACTGTGGATTTAAGAAGAGAGAAGACAAATAGGAATTTTGAGTTTGGAAGAGAAAGGCTTGTGATGTTGATTTAATTATGATGAGGGACCCATTCTGAAATGGCAGCACCCTTTTGGGCTGTGACGTTTTGGCTGAAGAGCCATGACTTTAAAGATACTGTCATGCTGATGATGACGTGACATTGTTTTTTGTCCATTTTAAATTATGTATGAAATAACAAAAAAGCTACTAACCTGCGTTAGAGAACTAGGTTCCCTAATAGGTTTGGCAAGTGAGTTTTCATCCCCTTATTCATCATGCACTGCAGCATCTGCTTTTGTAGTTATCATGCGTGTCTACCTGTAACGGTATATAGGTAAGTTAGACTTAGCCAAAAAATACTTTAGCTAGCTTTTACGTGACTATGACTTTCATAACCAATCATGAGGAACCAGGTTCTCAGTTGGGGTTTATCATCCCCTAGTGCAAGGCGATCATTCTCAGAATGCTTTCTTCCCAGGGATTTTGGTGAAGATGTTTGCAACTTGATCTTCAGCAGTCACTGTATTTGGCCCTCTTGAGTTGGACTCAAGTTCTTCCAATTTGTTGCTTGGTCCACAACACTTTGTTGCTTGGTCCACAACACTTGACCACAGCAAGATGCTGATTAAGCGTATTCTGCTTCAGTTGTTGAGAGTGCCCTTGAATTTTGCTTCCTTGAGCCTCTTGAGACAAGACATGAACTCAGAGACTGTCCCAATTCAGGCAATATTTTCCTATCCATTACTTGGAGGATAGTAAAGAACCAGGTTCTGTGTTCTTCTAAGATATCTCAAAATTTTTACACCACCCTTCAGATGAGAATCCTTTAGATTTGACTAAGACTTTGCACAGAACCCAACTCTGACCATGATGTCTAGTTTACTTAAAATGATATACATGAGTGATTCAATGATGTCTCTATGCAAAAACCCTCTTTCCAACAGCTTGTTTTTCAGTTTCTGTTGTTGTAGACGTGGGGCCCGGTTCCTTGCTGGAATCAATGGGCGTTCTCTACCTCGATCAGTATTTCTGTTCTCTTTTGAGACGAGTATGTCGGGAAGATTCCTCCATCTCTTCTACCATTAGATTTTCAAGGCTGAACCTTCCCATTGTTGAGAACATAACAGTTATACCCAGATATCCTTAATTGAGTCAGCAGCTTTGGTCAAGATGTTTGCAAACCCTTCATCAATTAATATTGACTGTGCCCAATTGTCAAGAGTCCTTTTCTTTTTTTCAACAACTCCATGTGAGGTGGTGTTCTTTGAGCTAAGTGGTTAAGTAGTTCTTCTTTGAATATAACATTCATCCACTTATGGCATTATCCAAACTTGTTTCATGAATTAATCTGATGCAAGCCACGTTTATTTTTATCGGTACCTGGATTTTCTTGACAAAAGCCATAGTTTCTTGAAAGATCTCATCCTTGGTTCTGAAGTGTTGTCTGCCCCTTTTGGGCTTGAATGACGATCTGACACGCTTTCCTTTTACACATGCATTGCACACTTCATGTTACTTGTTACTCAACTTGATCAGACCAGGAACCAGGTTCTTCATATCCAGTTTGTTTAGAGATAGACAGCGTGCAATTCTCCAGTCTTTTGTTCCATGGTTTAGCATTGTCTTCAACAGCTTCCAACCAACTTATATCTCCACTCTGCAGAAGCTCAATCGCAGCAACATAAGTACTCTTGTGTCTTTTGGCTACAACATCACCTCACCAGTCACAGGATTTGAGATTGTGCATATCCTGGACAAACATTCCACCTTATTTCCTTTGACACAAATCTTCCAACTCCTAGAGTGTACCCTTTCTTGCCATTTTAAAAAGGGTACACTCTTTCCTTGCAATGTTTTTAGTGAAGAATTGATTGTATTTCCAGTCTTGTCCTTTAAGCAGCCGTTGTTCATGTGTCATTGTTGGTTGCTTCCCTTCACTGCTCCCTGCACATGGAAATCAAGGGTTAGATTTAGGAACCCAAACAAGTTTTTAGGAATCCAAACAAGTTTGAGTCCCTTGTTATGAGAAAAAGGATGAATGAGTGCTCTCTTAGTCCAAACAGGTAAAATGCGTTTCCTATTTGACGGACCAGGTCCTCTTGTAGTAGTTTCTCTCTCAGCAAAGACTTTATTTCTCTGATAAGATTGAACCCTGGCCATGCAATTTTCCTTGAGGTGCCTATTGTTGCCACAGTGGGTACATAGCCAATTGTTAGGTACAGTAACATACTTGCTTTGAGGGTTGTAGAAAATCTTTTCCCTTTAAAACCTAATCCCCTGCATGTTTTCCCCAGAGTTGGTGTACATGGCAGTGATAACATCCGAGAACCAGGTCCACTTAAGTGATTTCTCAAGATCACTCTTCATTTTCCCTAGTTCTTCTTGAAGCTGTTTGTTTTTCTCAAGTTCAACACACAGACCAGTCTTCGCCAAGTTTAACTCATTTTCAAGCTTAATGCGTGCTTCACTTGCAACTTCCTTTCCCTTTTTAGAGTTTCTAGGCGTATTTACTGTTTTAAATTCCTCAATTGGTTCTTTCAAGTCTACTACCACCACTACTAGGTCATCTCTTTCTTGCTCAATGATAACAACTCTCTCAGTCAAGGTTTCATTTTCTTTACTTGCACACTCAATGGTTTCTTTTAAGTCCACCACAACCACCATTACATCATCTCATTCATGTACTATACTAACAATTTTCTCTTCTAAGGCATTCTTTTCTCTTTTCAGGTTCTCTATTATTTCTTTCAAATCAACTACAACAACTACTAAGTCATCTCTGGTTTGTTCAGCTTCCCCTAGTTCCATAGTTAAAGCATCTTTATCATTGATAAGACTATGGTAAGCATCAATTAGCACATTTGCTAATGACATGAGCTTTTTAGAAGAGTAAGATTTCAGATTTTTTTGAACATCCAAAAAGTTGACCTCATCGTCGTCGCCATCTTCATTGTCATCAGATTGAGCCATTAGAGCAAAGATTGAATCATACTCAGTTGTTTCATTTTCCGCTGCCATCATTGAACTACCACCATGGTCGTCTTCTTTTTCAGATTAGCTGGAAGAGTCTCCTCATGCAGCAAGAGCTTGCTTTACAACGTTGTCAGTATCATTCTTCCTCTTGAGGAGTTTGTCAGGAACCTAGTTCCTCTTGGCTGCTTTGTCAAAGTTGTTATTATATTGATCTTGATTTAGGAGGGGGCAATCCTTGATGAAGTGTCCTGGCTTTCCACATTTATGACAAAGGTCATAATTTCTGGGCTTGCTAGAGCTTCCCCTTTTTGGAATGCCTCCATTCTTGTGAACTATCTTCTGGAACCTTTTTATCAAGTAAGCCATGTCCCTGTCTTCACCACTTGAGTCATTGCTATCCGTCTTGAGGACTAGGTTTTTCTCCTTCTTGGTCTCTCTTCTTTCATTGTCCTTCTTCTTCTTCTTCTTCTTCTTCTTCTTCTTCTTCTTCTTCTTCTTCTTCTTCTTCTTCTTCTTCTTCTTCTTCTTCTTCTTCTTCAATAGGTTTTCAAGTTCCCAACAAGTTCATCCATGGTCAGTGTCTGCAAGTCCTTAGCCTCTGTAATGGCATTAACTTTGCTTTCCCATGAACTGGGCAGTACACTAAGGATTTTTCTGACAAGCTTGTTTCTTGAAATACTTTCACCAAGAGAGTCAAGGTCATTGATGATGGAGGTAAATAGAGTATGCATATCTTGGATGAATTCATCATCTTTCATTCTGAAGAGCTCATATTCTGTTGTGAGCATATCAATCTTGGATTGCTTCATCTGAGTTGTTCCCTCGTGAGCTGTCTGAAGAGCCTCCCATATCTCTTTTGCTGATTGACAAGCCGATATCTATTATATTCATCAAGGCCAATACCACACACAAGAATTTTCTTTGCTCGAAAATTCTTTTTTATGACCTTTCTATCAGTGTCATTGAATTCTTTCTTCGTCTTGGGAATGGCTATAGCTGGATCGCCAAGGTTCTTTGTAGGGACAAAAGGCCCGTCACATATTACATCCCATAACTCAGAGTCTTCAACCATGATGAATTCATGCATCCTAGTTTTCCACCATCCATAATATTGACCGTTGAACCTAGGAGGTCTGTACGTAGACTGGCCTTTTTTAAAGTTTGGAGGAGCAGCCATGGGGATACTTTCTAGGTGTTAACCTGATAGAAAGAACCTGCTCTGATATCAAATGATAGAACATATGGGTCCGCCAACTTCTATAGAGAATCAAGTTCTCCATCAGGTTCGACAATACACACACACAAAGCAGAAATTAAATGACATGAGGAATTTTATGTGGAAAATTTCCAACTCAACGGGATTAAAAATCACGACCTACCCTTGTAGGATTTCAACTTTACTATTGATCAACTTTCAGATTACAACCTATGCAACCTAGGAATTAAACTCTTAATCCCTCACTAACTTGTAACATGCCTATTACAAGCCACTTTGCAATAACTCTATTACAAAGATTTTGAAACTTAACTAACTCTAGCCAAGACTTTTTTTTTAATTGTAATCACTTTTCCATATATATAACATAAGGTACAACAAGGGAGGGGGGAATAAACTTGACCTCCAAACATATGATGAAAGAACACTTGGTTGTCCACACTTGACAACCAAATGGATCCTGAATGCTATGATAGGTTAGACCTATAATGATTACCCGTAAATGATAGATAATTGGATATCCAAAAACAAGCTGAAGTAAGCCTAGGTCAATTATACAAAATTGCACAAGTGATCCTAAATCTACCAAAGTATTAAAATGGATTATCATCTTCCATGTACAAATAATTCTACATCTAATAATAGTGTAGAAATTCCCTATTGATTGAGGCAAAAAACAAGTGAAAATGGAGGGGTCTATCTTCAACTCTACTTTGACATTGAAGAAAGCTAGGTTGATGATAGTTATCAAAAAGACCCAGAGAACTGGGTTGAGTAGTTGTTGCTTGTTACTGTTGACAAAAGGGAATGAGCATTGTCTTGCTTCATTTGTCCAGTAGAGCTTTTGGCCCGGAACTAATTTCTGATTGCTGGAAAAATTGTTGCCATGAGTATGCTTTTGTTGCTAAAAGCATATAGATGAAGAAGGCAAAGTGACTAGGTCTGAGTCCCTAGAAATTTCTTGCTTTGGACTTGAATGGTTGGCAGGTTGTTGTGAGTGTTGTTGTTGCTGCATGAGACTAGGAGAAAGGTTTACAAGGGTTTCCTACAGAATGCTTCTAAACAAGCTAGATAGGAATTACCATTTTGAAGAATTATTACAAAGTCACAACTCAACTAAGGATACACAATAACTCGATATGGGAACTAGTCCGTAGTTGCTTTGTTCTTTGTTTTTGAGGCACTTGAAACTCGCTAGCTGAATAGTCACGTGGGTGAGCTTGAGAGAGATCTCTAAGTGTTCAAGTTGCTTTATTTTACCTCCCTTGAATGCATATATACATGTGCAATAATGCAAGCAAGGTAGGTAAAAAGTCTTCCCGGAAAAGTTAACTCCAGTACTGTTCCTGCACTGTAGCGTGTGCAGACAGCAACTTTCCAACTGGAAAGTTGACTTCGTACAGTCTCATCGGGAACTGGTAGGCACCTGGTCCCTCAGCTGTTCCTTCCATTTCTGAAGAGTTGAATCATATTCCACGTTGAATCCCAACCTAGGACCTTGTGATCTTGAGGTCTTGTAAATGTGTAACAGATTCCTTATCTGGTGTCTGGATTGTAAATTTGTTAGATCATCAAAACATAAAGTAAAGTACTTATAACCAAAGTACTTGTAACCTATCATCTTTCTATCTTTTCCCCCTCTTTAATTTTCCTTTTCCAACCTTTTTCTTCTTTTGTTTGTTTGACAATGACTTTAAAAAGGGAACATATAAAAAAAACATAAAATTATCAAAGTACCATAATCAAAAACCATGGCTCTTAATTCAAAATTCTGCACTTATATAAATAAAAAGTTTACAGGATTATTCTTTTTAAAATTTTGTTAGCTGGTATATTTTATATAAAACGTGCAAGTGTCCTATTGCTTGCAAGGTATAATTTCTTTCTGAAAAACATTGTTTTGCTTGTGCTCCTATAAAATTAGTGCGAAGCAAAAAAATTTAATAAAAAGGGCTTCATTCTTTATTAAACGAAGATTGCTAATTTTTACTAGTGCTGATTTATTTTTTATAAGTTTGAGTTGATTTTTCTATTGAAAATATCGATAAATTTATTAAATCGGCCTGAATGAACTCAAAATAGATCGAACCGAATTGAATCCAACCTATATATACTCACACTCAAACTTTATGGTCAATGTGAGGTATACATTAAAAGAAATGTGGCATCCGCTATATTCAAATCTTGGATCCGCCTCTGCAAACTCGTGCCACCTGTTAAATGATATGACACACCAAGTCAAATGAAAGAGACAATTGGATCAGGTCATACGTCAAAATAACATGGCATGCCAAGTCAAATAAAAAAGCCTACAAAATTGTGTCACGTCTACAAGTGACATTTTATACCAATCAAATATGATTTTGTCATGCTTCAACCTGATTGGTCGGAAAGAGTTTGTTCTTATCGCCATTCTTGTCTCCCATAACTATAAATAGGAGTTTTCATAACTCAGAAAAGGGATCACAATTCATAACAAGAAACAAGAGGGAACTCATGGATCAAACGCTGCAGATTTTTCTAGAAGCTACAAGTATTCAAGCGTTCTAAGGATTAGAAGATCAAGACGAAGGTTCAAGAACAAGTTTCAAGCTCTTGGATCAAAATACATAAATATGAGATCAAGCTGCAATTCCTTGGATTAAAACACGTCACAATCAAATCAAACTTCAAACACTTGGATTAAAATAATATAAAATTCAAGATCAAATTCAAAGACCCTTGAATCTAATTTTAGAAAAGAAAATCAGAGGTTCATAGTTTGATAAATAAGGAATTAAGATTCTAGTATTGAGTATAGCGGCAAAGAGGTTCAAAAGTTTCTTCTAGCACTAGGTGTGTAATATCAGTGCATATATGTTGAGCGTTTTTTTTTACATAGAAACATGTTCAAGGTAATCAAAGTGACACGAGAATAATAGCCACAACATATAGGCAATATAACACTAATATGTTCTTTTGTAATTGCAAAAATAGCATGTTAATAGGTCGAAATAAGTCGCTAAATTCTTCAAAGTTTATACCTTAACATAATCGTTCAGTACAACATTATTTGTTTTTCTCTTTTTCGTTTTCTTTTTTGTGCGCATTAATTCTAGATAATACGAGCTTTTGATTCCTCAGATGGATTTCAGGACCCTGCACAATGCACACTAATGCTTAAAATTGAAGCTCTAACGGTGGTGTCCTATCAATTTTATTACATATCGGAGAAATTCTATGGCAATTTCTCTATCTACCGGAGAACTCTTTCCACAAAATCTTAGACAGACAGGAAAAAATCACCTAATATTTTTTGTTTCTAGCACAGAACACTGTTTCATCCAAGTAGCATGATTAATCTGCAATTTACTTGGTTCATTTCCGTAAGTTACATGTTCCTGTTACGGCTGTCTTCCGGGACGCCACATTAGTTTTCACAACTAAGACAGCAATGGATATCAAAGGTATTTCACTCGTTGATTTATACAACAAGTCTGGTAAGATACACCTTGCAAGTTCTTAACGGATACAAAAATATGCTACATAACCACAACTATATGTCCTATTCATTGTTGATCTACCAGCCAACATAAATTGCCACCGCTATTTGATACTAGGAGCCACTATCAATCTTCCAACAGCCGCCCTGTGTTTTCACATGCAAGGAACTTGCCAATACAGCACGACTGGGCCACACCACTGCACTGTGCAGAGAAAATTTTGGTTTTGAAGGCTCGTGCTATCTAAGAACAGGAGAATCAGGCTGCTGGGGCACATCATTTGAGCTTGAATATCATGTATCTTTTGCTCAATCGATTGGGATATGCAGGATTTCTTGGGCTCGCTCCCCTTCCTGTTCAGTGCCTAATATATGCGACTCCATCAAGTTGGAACGCTATGACCCCCTCACATGTTTTGTCATTGCAGTTTTGAATTATGGCTATGGCAAGCAGAATTCCTGGGGCTATGTTCATGCTGAAAAGGGTCATCACTACAGTGGACAGAACTCAATCTTGGAGAAAAGTTCCAACCGCTAGCATGTTCCAGCTCATGATCAACTGTTCTCATATTGACCTCCTCTTTCAGCTTCATGAAGTACATCGATGACCAGTAATCCTTTGCTAAATTCTTTTTATGTCCACAAGAAAGACGATTGAATAAGAGTAGATGAAATAAAAGAGTAAGACAGGGAAGGAGGGATCGAAGGAGCAGAATTAACGTAATGCTCAGTACCATAGCAATCAAGCAAGTAGTAATAATTTAGAAGGTAAAAGACCAACCAGTTTCATCAGCTGCATCAGTTCACCTAGAGTATTTTTGAAGAGATCAGCGTGGGAGAGATCATTAGAACTCAAAATTTCCTGCCGAATTCTATGAGAAATGTTCACCTCCCTTGGTGCTCCTATAGGTGTTTAATGAGCAAATGCAAGTCAAAAAAGCATCAAATTTAAGCAGAAGCATAATTTCCAGAAACAGAACTAAGTACGAGAATCAAAGTGTATAGTTTACCACGAAAACCCTGAAGAGAAGATGAAATGACCATCAAAGTTGAATCATACAAGAATCGACCATACCTGCAGCTATATACTTCTCTATTATGTGGCGTGCCATGTAAATTCTCCTAACTGGATCTTGAATAGGAATTTTATCAAACTGTTGCACTTCATCATAGAAATGGACACTCTCCCCAGCCAAACAACTACAATGTGAACAATGTTTAAAAAATGGGTCCGTTACTGTGTGGAGGAGAAGTTTCAGCGCTCACAGGGTTGATTACCTGTCTGACAGAGCTTATCATTAGAAAAGATGATCTGATTTCGTCTGTGATTTTCTTTTACTTGTTTCCAAGAATGTCACAAACATTTTACTTTTTTTTAATAATCAATTATGTTAAATCAAGGACAAAAGACAGGACCATGCATCTTCTCTCTTTAATATGATAAGCTGATCCATGTACACAGCACAAAGATATGATGCTATTTTCGCAAAAGGAGAAAGAATAAAACCTGTCTGCAAATTCCATGAAGGACTGCCGGAACCTTCGGTTCAGCAGGAGCTTATCCAAAGGTTCATCTGGATCTATAATGCTTATCGGTTCCCTCTGTAGATGAATCCCACTATCATGTATGCCTAATGCCTGGCTCATTGTCTTGTACTCCTTATGATCCTTCTTCCTCAAGCTCATAAGTGAGATAAGAGGTTGAGAAATTGAGAAAGAGAAGAATGCCAGCACAAGGACACTTGTCTGTTGAAATAACAAGAGAAAGCTGTGGGCAATCCACAAATAATTCTGGCACCCACATATTATTAAAGTAGCACAAGATCAGGAAAATTGTACCATAACCAATAGCAAAAATCTAGAGGCAATTTCTAGCCATGATATATCCTCGCGAACTTCATTCATAACATAAGCAGCCACCCAAATTCCTTGAGACAGAAAACAGACAGTGATATCAGCAAAAAAAAAAAAAAATCTTGGGAAATGTCTAAGACGAAAAATCATTATTGATCTATTATGCTTTGAACTACAAGTGAATGTGGAAGCAGACATAGATGAAAGCCATAAAATATGTATTTGAATAAAGCATGATGTAACAAACACATGAATATTTAAACTAAAAAACAAGTTATGATATTACAGAGCTTACTTTTTATGGCTTCATATATTACTTAAAAAGAAAGAACTACAGAACCTTATAGCAATAATCTCTGAACTATTTAACGATAATCACGAACTTGAGGCCAATCAGATTCCTTTCCATAAGATTTAGTAACTGAGCACCATCACATGACAGAAGGGCAGAGTGGGCAAGCACCTCTGGACATCTACTGGGATATATGTAGCTAGAGACAATACCATGCTTCACGACGTTAGAATATTGTGAAAAATTATCTCCAACCTTTATACAAATGCTTCAGAAGTCCCATGCTCTAGTAGTGCTATCTTGGCACTTGTTGGGTGTTCAGTTCGAAGGCGATTAGTCAGGATCAGGCGTGCATAAGGCTAGAAAAGTGAGTAGTTCTTTGCAGCCAAGTTGACATCATCTGTAGCATCATCGTCTTTCTTTGCATCTTTTTTCAAAGTATGGAAAATACATTTTGCGTGGTACTATTAACAAAGAGGAAACTATGAAGCAACTGTATGATTGCATTTCAACTACCTAAAAACAAGTCCAGGAAGTTGAACATTCGCTGAATGTTGAAAGCAGTATCTAAGCATCCTTGCGTCGGATGCTATGCGCTATTCTAATCTGTAGTTTGAAAAAGCAAGTAAAACATTGCCATAATATATTGTTACTGGATGACTGTCATAAATGTCAGAGATGCAGTGATTGAAAATATTGAGAAATTGTAGGTGTGCATCTGAAGGGGAGCCTTGGCATAACTGGTAAAGTTGTTGCCATGTAACCAGGAGGTCACGGGTTCGAGCCGTGGAAACAGCCTCTTGCAAAAATGCACGGTAAGGCTGCATACGATACACCCTTGTGGTCCGGCCCTTCCCCGGACCCCGCGCATAGAGGGAGCTTAATGCACCGGGCTGCCCTTTGTAGGTGTGCATCTGGTCACATAGAACGGACAGTACATACATGTTTGTGAGCAAGATATCCAAGTCCAACAAAAAAATATCTCTTTATACGCCCCTGTTCCCTGTCCCAGTTTGGTCGCAATTTTTTCCTAATGAGGGTCAATTTGACCAACTTTCGTTGCTCTAATTTTTTTGAAACTAAAATTTAGATATTCCAAAATTACAATAAACGTATAAGTTGCAATTTTCATCATAATGAAGAAAATATATTAAAAGAACAGTGTAGGGGGCATTGTTTGCTCTTGGAGTAAACAAAGTCTTGTCTATAAGCAAGAGATAACCTGCTTCCTTAGAACCAAGCCCAAGCCCCAAAGTCTTGTATTCAAAGCTATAACACAAAATTCGTGTGAATTTACATGACCGAGACATTTGCATCCAGAACTTTGGTTCACATCTACTTATAGCCTGTTTAGCCAAGCCAAGCTTCTGGGAAGTCAAAAGAACTTTTTAAAAAATTTAACATGTTTGGCCAAAAATAAAAAGTGCATGTGCGCAACAACATAAGTAGTTTTTCTGATGTCGCAAAGAAGCTACAAGTTTCTGCTTCTTTCGAGAAGCAGAAGCAAAAATTTGTTTTTTACAAGACAAAATATCCTTACCAAAATATTATATTCATTAAACTGTCTCTCATATAAGCAAAAATTTATTTTTTACAAGACAAAATATCCTTACCAAAAAATTATATTCATCAAACTATCTCTCATATAGCCCATATAGCTCTCAAATATAACCAGAACTCTCTTTTCCTCTTCCCTTTTTTTGGTTTAACTCTATTTATATTGAACAAAAGGTTTAATATATATTCTTATTTTATGTTTTTAATTTTGACTAAATAAAAAACTTAAATAAAAGTCTTTCGTAAAAAATATTTAAAATCATTTCTCTATTTAGATAATACTAACTGTAAAGTGGGTTTTAACCAAATGGTTCATAACCTCCCCTTTGTATTAAAAGAGGTATAAAGCGGCTAACAGTTAACAGACAGATCCTACAGTTGAAGCTTTTGTGGTCTCTGATTCCTACCTCTTATCTGAACCTTGTATATCAAGCTACAATTATTAACAAATCTTTTCTGAGATTTTAGATAAGATTTTATCTGTAACCAACTGGATATCCATGTTTTGGCTTATCACCAACTTGAGGGAAATGCATGAGAAGTAATGTAGATTGTTGTTTCAGTCAAGACGGTCAAATTCATGTAGACGACAGAAAGTCAGCCACTTTAACTAACAGTACACCAGAATTAGATACTTTCCTCCTGTGGTTTTTCCTTGACTGATATTACAAATACTTCATATAGCATTATGCTGGTGCTTCCAATTGGTGTAAGAATATCTTTACTCTTTAGATGCTTGGACCATATTGGGAAAGTGGTTATTCGAGACAACATAACTCAATTTAACTTCATTCCTCAATATGTTGTTTCAACTTTCACCTACCTGAGCACATGAAGTAAGACAAAAGAAGCATGCCAGGAAGAAAGCCAAAAAAAAAATGGATAGAAACAAACCAATGGAAGCTGCAGATACAAGAATTCCTCTCCAAAGGTCTTTGAGTTCATGAAATCTGAATTCCACATGACGCACAGCCCCAGTAAAAGCAATCAAAGCTACAACATATAATGCATGAAGGCCCATAACAGGGATGATCCACACAGTCCCCATGTGACATCGGTAATTTAGAGGCTTTCTTATATGAATAACTACATTAAAGAAACTCTGTATTAATCTCAAAAAGGCTTTCTTACATAAATAACTGTAGCAAATGAAGCTTATAATATCAATAGCAGGGATGTTAAGCGGATTGTCAACATTCAGTTTGAATGAGCTAAAATCAGCAAGTTCTCACTTGGTAATAAAAGTCAAAAAATTTGTTCATACACTTGCGCAAAGTTTTGGCATGACTCAATTGTAAGATAGATAACCAAATAGTAAAACACAAAATTAAATGCATAAAGTAATACAGCTGCGAAAGTGTAGGCAAAAGACAAGGCATACTTCCCATGTGATATCATAATCTATATTATATCCTTTTCAAATTCAAAGAGAGCTATGACCATCGCGGGTCTCATTATTAGAAGCAGACTAAATAAAGTCTTCTGTTTGAATTCATTGAAAGAGCTGCACGAATTGGTTGTTTGTTTCTCTTGATGATTGAATGGATTTTGATTTAACTTTATAAATTTATTGCATGCTTTGTATGTGTATAGGTTTCAGGTGTGAGTTTGGTAATGTGCACGATCGGCATGTTATATTACAATAACATAATTA